>NC_089838.1:192491359-192820859 GCF_035609145.1 Eleutherodactylus coqui | reverse complement strand
TCACCTCCTCCCTGCGTCTCCTCCTCCACTCTGTTATATGTAGCTGGTGCACAGCCACGCAAGCGCAGAGCAGAGCCGGCGTGTCGCCAGTGACGTTTCTATGCGTGCCTCTACGAGGTTTGCACAGAAATAAGACATGCCACGATTTGTTTACCGTTCGAGTTTTCACACAGTCAAATTACAGCTGTCTGCATAGGATTGCATTAGATAATGCAATCCTATGGCAGTGGGCACAGGTGGAAATTCTGCAGGAAATCTCGCCATGGAATTTCCGCCCATCTGCATTCACCCTAAGATGACATTTGACTATACTTTAAAGGGGTTGTCCACATCGGTGAATTTCAACATTTTAGAGGAGTCTTTTAACAATAAACAGATCCACCTAGGAAACCTACTAATCAACTCTAACTCACTTTATCTTTTAATTAATTTAACTAAACACTGTATTTTAATATGCATGTTACTAATTCTACATATGATTAAAGTAATTTCACTGAAGCAGGAAAATCTACGTGTAACGTTAAGCCCTTTCACAGTGTAGACACTACTTAGAATGTAATTCTTTATTGCTACCAAAAATGTTATGCAAATGCAGGGCACTAGAAGGTGGTCCCCTGGTCCTCCCTATGAGAGGGGACAGGAACCCAACACATACACACACTTACGACTCAGACACAAACAAAAACCCAATACCACCTGGAGTACAATGACTGCCCAGGTAGAACGGCTGATACTGATACGCCAGTGTGAAGTGTGAGGCTGATATGTAGTGTGAAGGGACCCTTTATTGGAAACTGGAATATTACTTTATGATGCCAAGAGGTTGTTCTATTTCACAGACAGTGTAAAAAATAAATTCTTATTATTAATTGTAGAAATAAACCAATAGCACATTTGCATGTGGTTAAACCAGTAAATGACACTTCCGCCATAGAATTAGAGGTTCAATCCTTTCTTATTACAATGCTTAGTAAAGGGCCACTGCGGTGATTTTTTAAAATTAATTCATTATACAGCTATCCCCCCAGTATATATAAGTGAGCTAGTGTTACCTTGGTTAGTCATTCTTTCTGTCTGAAACTCTCAGCCTCTTTTTCCTCGGAAGGTCATGTGATCTCAGTTTTGACTAGCTCAGATCTGCTTAGGAGTTATGTATTAATTTTTTAGTCAGATTCTCAGTTTGTGTGATGTTGTTACATTGATCTCCCTGGAGGTGGACATAGGCACTGCTGTCACAGTTACTGGTGATGATCACACAACTCCTGTCACACAGTTATGATAGAGGAGATCACAGCTCATCCTCCTGGCTGTTTACTTATGCTCTGTAAATTATATACAGTAGGTGAATGCAAAATGTAATAATAATTTAACTTTCCCCCAGCAAGCAGAATATTATAATCTTAGCTATTGCTGTGCTGATGTATCATGGGATTGATGTGAAACTGAAAGTAAAAAATCTAATTTTCAAGATAGTGTTTGATAAGTGAAGGCTGCACTGGAGGGAAGTGACTGGAATACACAGAGGGAACCACCAGAGTGTGATAGGCAATCAGATGAGAAGGGCAGGGATGGAAAAATGTGTTTTCGCCAGAGTGGCCTTTTAAATAGATATTTATGTATATTTATGTATATACCGATGCTCCTTCATAATCTTATATTCTTTGTCCTAACTTTCACATGAGTTGTCTAGATTGAAACTACAGAGGATATATTTATTCTTTATGTCTAAGATACTATCCTGATTTAATGATTTATTAAAGACTAGAATCCATACGCTGTTAGTAGGCAGATAACAGGCATTTACTAATCAGCGTTGAACTATGGAAAGTACAGTAGCAAACGTTTACTTGACATTTAATGCATTAAATACCCTTCAAATGAATAGTATTGTATATAATGCATGCAAATGTCAAGTTGAAATTTGCTACCTTTGTACACAGAAGAACCCCTTAATTCAAGTAACTAGATTACTTGCACTTGTCAAATCAATTAACTATGTTACATAAGGCAATCTTGTAGATTTCTAAGTATTTATAACTAAATCTACTTTACTGACACAAAGTAACCAGTTTCAATTTGAATTAATGTAATTTAAGTAACTCGTTCTCATATTAGCAAAACTGGAAAAAAACAATCACAGAGTCTGGGCATTCTGTTATTCGACACTGTGTGTAATAGTGATGTTGCTTTGTTTTAAGTCTTTTGTACTGTATGACATAATCATATCTAAGTCTGCAATATCTCCATGGAAACTGCTTTCTTGAGAATAGTTTAGGAACGTAAAAACATAAGAAAGATTTATAGATTTAGAAGTAAAATTGCAGAAAATTACCTTAATGAAAATCCCATTTTATGGAAAAAAATTGTTTACAATTCTCTTTCAAGCGCTTCATCATCATGCAAATGGTCCTAGTTGTGTCATCTCTAATAATCCACAACAAAGCACTGAACATGGAAGAAGAAAATGTCCAACACTCTCACTAACACAGTCATTTTATCAGCAATCCAGAGAATAGGAGGCAAGTTACATACAGAAGCATAAAAAATGCACAATGGAAAATGGTGTACAATGTAAAAAGCTCTGTTGATATCATTTGAAAGTAAAAGTTATATTATATATCTGATTAATTATCCAATGAGGGAAAATGTAAAGAAACGGTATCTGATTAATTAATGGCTATTCTGTCTATTCACTCTGTATGTGTAAAGTGGGTGCGTTTTGTCCATAGGCAGGCTGCATAAAGGCTCATATGACTAACATCTTACATAGTTATACTCTGCATAACTCAGTAGTACAGTGGTATCAGCAACCTGTAGCTTTCCATGACTGCGGGGTTCACATAAATATTCAAAACAGTTAAGTAAAATGTTCCTATTCAGTAGGACAGGCCGGCTGCTCACGACCAGGTTGGATTCCGCATGCTGTATGGACATTCATCTGTAACACATACCTAACCACAGAATTGTCTCATAGGCTTTGCGCAGTACTGTCACAGTGTTCAGTGATGATAGGACTCCCTTATAGGGATGAAAGAATCCCCTGCGGCAGAGGACTGCGATGCTATCCCATTGCTTTCAATGAGGCCAGCGCTTCTGCCACCCCATTGAGAACAATGAGATGAAGGCAACCCCCACTGGGATTTTCAGGGAAGGGGTTTGAAAAATAAGTGCTTCCCTGAAGATAGCTTCTGGAAAATATATATATATACATCACCTAGCAGCGCTGTACAATTCCCGCATGTCTTCTCCTTGGCTCTCCAGCACTGTTCTAAAGCATTTTCTTCAGGCCCGGGATTTAAAAATCTCTGCCTCCTAAAAGAGCTAGCTCTAATTAGCTGAGCGCAGTGACCAATCACAGGCAGCGCTCAGCTGGCATTCAATGAATGGCTGAGCACTGCCTCTGATTGGTCACAGTGCTCAGCCAATCAGAGCCAGCGCTTTCAGGAGGCAGGGATTTTAAAATCCCCAGCCAGAACAAAGTGCTTTAGAACAGTGCCGGAGAGCCAGGGAAAAGATGTGCCAGAGCCGTTGCTAGGTGATTTATTATTATTTTTTTAATTTTTCCAGCAGCTAGGGCTTATTTTCAGGGAGGGGCTTATATTTCAAACCCTTCTCCAAAACTCCTGACGGAGGTTGCCTTCATCCCATTGCTTTCAATGGGACAGCAGCAGCGCTGGCCCCATTGAAAGCACTGGGATAGCATAGTGGTCCTCTGCCACAGCTGTCACAGCTGTGGCAGGGGATTCTTTCATTCCCGTGGGGAGTCCCATCATCACTGAACACTGTGACAGTGCCATCACAGTCTTCAGTGATGAGGTGACCTTAACCCCTTCCCGCT
The DNA here is from genome assembly GCF_035609145.1 of Eleutherodactylus coqui. Lineage (NCBI taxonomy): Eukaryota > Metazoa > Chordata > Amphibia > Anura > Eleutherodactylidae > Eleutherodactylus > Eleutherodactylus coqui. The sequence continues at coordinate 192,817,021 of NC_089838.1, read as the reverse complement.
CCAGGGCGTAAGTTTACGTCCTGGCAGCAGTGTACTTCCCGCACCAGGGCGTAAACTTACGTCCTGGGGATAGCGAAAGATCACATATGATCTTGCGCTATCCCGCAGTGGGAGCCGGCTGTCAGTCACAGCCGGCATCCTGCTGCAACAGCGGGGGTTTATCGGAGATGCGCCCCCGGCTATTAACCCCTTCCCTGCCGCGATCTATGTAGATCGCGGCATGGGAAGGGTTCACAGAGGGAGCGCGCTCCCTCTGTGAAGTTGCTGGGCTCTCGCAATATAATCGCAGAGAGCCCGGCCTGTTGCCATCGCAACATGATGCCAGCCACTGGCATCCTGTGTTGCCAGTGCCTGAGATCGCTGTATAAGTGATAAGGCATGGCAGGGCAGTAGCCCTGCCATGCCTTATCACAGCAATCATCAGGGCAGTGTTGTAAATCCCTCAGAGGGACACAAATTGTGTAAAAAAAAGATTTAAAAAATGAATAAAAAAAATAAGTAAAAAAACCCTTTTTTATGCTTTTTCTCATATTAGTGTCGTAGAATTCCTTTGCGGAATCACGGCTTACCCAATTTGGAATGTTTACAGCCCTCCATATTAATTCTGAATTGATAATGCGCATAAGAAGTTCCCACACTGACGCGAGGTTCAGCATGCATAGCTTCCTCAATTCTAACTTTAATGATCGGCGTGTAGCCTATTTTAAGAGTTTAACAAATCCGCCCATCTGGGCAGGTCAAAGATTACATGCATACAACGTATTGTTTAATTATTGGATAAGCATCTTGCAATTCTTCCATCCTCCGGTCATCTGCGATTGGCCATCAGGTGGTGGATGAAATGAGTGGGTTGTCTTGGAGCCACGTGGGGTTCCTTCGATATGATTGGATGTTACATCATGAACTATAAATTACACAAACCTCCCATGTTATTTGCATACGTTTCCAGTAAAATTGCTTGGGTAATTTCTGCGGTTGTCCATGTCTGATTCCTAGTTCCGTATTAGTGCATGCAGCTGGACAGTCAAATATATTTATACATGTTGGTTACGGGCTAAATTCCATCTTTGTCAGCAGAGTTATGAAAAACAGATACTTTCATATGTAGGAAGTACTTATTGCACAACTGTCATGAACTATATTTGTAGCAAGACAGAAGTATGTATACAGAATGTTAAATTGATAACTGTCTACTGCCAAGGCCCAAAATATAGGAATACTGGACTTCCACCACAGACCCCCCTTGAAACTATCTGTTTCACTAAACTCGCCCTGCTCCGTCCCACCCCAATCCCCCACCGCTGACCCTAGACTCGCATTGTTTTGTAGACGACTGGGCCTACTACTGCCATGGGGGTATAGGATGGTTCGACATCATCACATTCTGGATCCATGATGACGACGGTTGCGCTGACAGTGGGCCTTTTGTTGGACGTCGTAGTGGGACAGGTGGACCAGGCAGTCATCAGGGTCGGAATACACTGTATGCAACGACAAACAGAAATTAGAATGACTATAAAGGTGACAACCATAGTTAGGTTAGGAGAGGTGCGACTTTCACTATTTCAGGTAAACACTGCATAACTTGTATAGAACCCCGCCTTCTTGACGTTACCTCGATTCATCAACAAGAGTGCAAAATCAGGACTATCTAATTACTGATCAACATGACTGAACCCCTGTCTCATTAGTAAGTGCATGATCATATATATTAGTCTGGAAGGAAAGAGCTACAAGCTGATTATTCCCACTTCCCTTTTCCAGAGGCGGCAAGGTAACAGGACCAGGGGCGTTGTAACACCGGCATGTTGCGTGGACATAAGCAGAGTGCACTGCAGATAAAATAAAGCAAAATCTTAGCAAAAACCTATCACAGTGTTCTAAATACACAATGTTCCAAAGCTTATTCTTCTATATTTTTCCCTTCTCCTGTTAGGTACCTAACTGAGGAAAACAGACTAAGGTTAGCTCTTAATGGCAACTGCGTCTTTACCTGCGGGTCACGTTTTGTCTGGAATGTAGGTACAAGTCTCCCCTATCATCTTACAGACACTCCCTTTTTTGGCTAAAATCGTACCTAGTGCCATTCTATTTTGAAAAGTCGTAGTCGAGGTAGGTTCTATTGGTCGACTAGTCCCTATAAGGCGTCTCTAGTATAATTTATAAACCGCTGTTAATTATAATAAACATAATTAATCCAGTCAACATTTATTTACCCTAATGATCGGGAAAATGGACTCGAATCTAGTTTTAACTTGGTCTCTAATTTTTAAAACTTGTCAGGTACCCCCCTTGGCTATCCTATGATGTCAATGTATACGTGTAGATCAAAACTATCACCAGGAGCCTCTCTTCTCGCTCTAGCATAATGTTACAATACTAATAGCGTGCACAGGTACGCACGGCGTGGGACTCCTTAATCTTCACCCACACCAATGTCCCTCCTGGAGATAGTCCTAATGGTGAACACGTCCAGTTCGCCTCACCCTTGCGTCAGGGTTTTCCCACTGCCCGTAAGTCCCTACTCCTAAAAGGGGAGGGATCCCTACCTCACCTCAGAAGGAGGCCATGGATTCCCTGGGCTTATTTCCGGGCATCCATACCCTCTATCTGTACGAGTTAACACCCCACAGGGTGTGCCCTCGCCGGAACCTAAGGTCTTCTGCACTTTCCCTAGGCAAATGGGAAGTCCACTGACAGTCCATCTTATGAGACTGAGGCAGGCGCAGTACTGGTACATTTCTCCATTCTTCTGGTAACGTACCTGGTTGGCATTATCGGAACTGGCTCTTCATCTTTTTCAAACAAGGGAAACATTGGTCACATTAAAGGGAGAATACACGTACAGGAAATTACATACCCCACCTCTTTCTGCGGAAATCATATCCACGGCCACTCTATTTTGGAACGCCATGGATGCAGTGGGCCCTAACTGGTTAGCTAACCCTTGCAAAGCATCTCTGGTGTAGTTTACAAACCTCTGCTGATTGTAAGAGATATAATTCATCCAATCTACATTATTATTAACAGTGACAAAAGCAAATGAGGAATCAAAACCTGCTTTAACCTGATCTCTAGAATTAAATTAATCTCGCTCCCCCCTTGGCACTCCTATTACATCTATGTGTACATGTGGATCAAAGTTACCACCTGGAGCGTCAACGTCTCTCTTAGCACGATGCGGTGTTGGATTCTCACCCTCAGTGTAGGCTTCATATTGCACATTTGATTGTATTAATTTGTTCTGAAACAGGGAGCTAGTGTACAGTAGTCAAAGGTGTGTGTTAGAGGAATTGTACCACATTATAGCATGTAAGGATCATTAGTTTTTTCAGTGCGAAGTGTGGATCCAAGTGGGTTTTCCTTTGAGCTTGACTGCAGTTGGGGTGGTGAACAACATCTGGTAGGGACATTCAAACAGGGTTTCTCTCTTAAACTTTTCCACATAGACCCTGTCACCTGGTTTTAGATTGTGACACTCATCTGTAGGACCTGGGGAAAAGCAGAGACTGCAGAATGCATTACTAACAATTCCTTGGAGAGGCCTATGATAAAATTAACAAGAAAATCATTCCCCAAATTCAGCTACTGTGGCATGTATCCTCCTAAGAAAAAGAAAAACTAATGAAAGACACTCAATTCAAAATTTACCCATTTTCTCTATTGCCTTTCGTATCTACTTTCCCCCTACTCCGTGGATGGTAGGGTGTGTGAAAAGCCTGAAATATACCCAAAACAGACATGATGTGTTGCATTATTTCACCTGTGAAGTGTGTACCTTTGTTTGACTCAATCACTTCTGGTACCCCATATCTGCAGATTACCTCATTCATGTATTTCTGTGTGGTTATCTGCTCATTTACCTTAGTATCAGGGTGGGCCTCCAACCTGAAAAAGACTCGAGCAACAACAAGCACATGTTCATACTCCCCAACAGGTGTGAGCTGAATGTGGTCAAATTGGCAATCTCTGAAATGGGTAGAGTGGTCAAGGCAAGTGTTATATGGCCACCTTACTTCTGTCCGGACTCGCATATGGCAAAGATCATGCTAACTGGACAAATGATGCAGCAGCTACAGAGAACCCAGGTGTCACCCATTCTTGTTCAGTGTCGCCGTCATCGCTGCTTTTGATTCTGGGTACCAGTTGGGCCATCATGGGGGAACAGGGACCTCTGTAGGCAAGTTCTGTTGACTGTTCGCCATACGCCGTCCTGTGCTGTCGCTCCCGTATTTTAGCCCATCTGCTTTCTTTCCTCGTTGACTTGTAACTGTAAAGTCCTTGACATATCAAAGTCCAAAGTTTTTATCAAAGTCCAAAGTTTTTATCAAAGTCCAAAGTCTTTGTCACTGACTCATGCTGTCAGTATCTATTCTTCTTTCTTCCACGGCTTGAGGGCCGCTGCCTTTGCTGTGTTGTCGGCGAGGGTGTCATCTCTCGCTTCTCCGTTGTAGAAATCGGTGTGGATTCTCCACTGCCAGGTAGTAGTAGTAGGGTTTCCATGAGACTCTCCACCGCTGCACCATTCTTAATTGGCTGTCCTACTGAGATAACAAGCTGTCTGGCCTTCCATATTGGGCCATAATCATGAGCTATGCCAAATGCATTCCAGGAGTCAGTGTAAAAAGTTGCCGACTTACCTTCTACCACTCCACACGCCTCAGTGAGGGCCTCCGGTTCCGCTTCTTGCCCTGAGACATGCGGAGGCAGAGCTTCTGCGTTTAGGACATCTTGTTGTGTGACCTCTGCATATCTGGTTCGGAATCATCAATCCTCACCCTGATACCATCTACAAAAGAAAACTCAAAATATGCATCATTAACAGTGTGTACATCACTACAATAATGCTATTTAAAAAATAGCTGATCCGCCATACTCAAATCACCTATGCCTCCCCTCCCCCCAGGAATACCTGATTAAAAGAAGAGTAGCCGGATTCAAGGTATTACAACATTGGGAAGCCCAGAGCAATATTGGGGGAGGCATGGAAAGAGCACATTGTAGTCGGATCTAATAGGCCAGAGATAAGTGCTTGGGTTGCACTTGCATGAGTATGTTCTGGGTGTCATTTGGGGTGTGGACCACTAGGGGGTAGTCCAATACCAACTTAGAAGATTTGTCAACCATTGCCTGTACTGCTGCCACCGCAAAAGCAGATGAGGGAGCTCCTCAAGTCACTGGATCCACCCTCATGGCTGTGGTTGTCCTCCGTGCTTTTGTATCAATACTGTCATATGGCCGGCAGTATGAAACAAGGTCCAGAAAGGTGCGGAATTGGGCAACGGGTGTATGTACAGGTATGGCCTGCAGAACTTGGTTAGTCTTTGGAGGCCTCCAGGCCTTACAGCCTTCTGCAAGAGAAATTAACAGTGAAATTGTGGCCGGTTGGCAGTTTTTTCCAAAGCATCAGCACACAGCACCTAACATGTGTGGCTGACCCTTCACCCTTTTTTTTTTTTTATCTAGGGGGATACTGCTTGACCCAGGGGTGTGTATCTGGGTCTCGTATATATTATCATGGTCGATACATTCAATTTCCCTATGCCTGTCTTGTAGGTGTCCCATAATTTGTCAGGAACCGTGGAAAGCTGAGTTTGGGACAGGAGAAAAAAACAAAACTTTTTCTTCTGGCTATCTATGATTCTTACCCCCTCCTGGAGAAGAGACGTGTTCTTGCATCATCTAGCTCCACCCCTCTGAGTGTGGCTAATCACTTACTTCCTTATTCCCTCATTCAATGTTTGGCAGTCCTTGGGTACACATCACAACCCAATAAAGATAAAGTCTTATGCATCACACAATTTACATTTTACAAATTACGGGTCAATCTGCCCCGTTCCTCCTGTGGATACCTGGCCTTATCGTTACCTGCTTGTTTCCTATTCCTTGGCTTCTCTACCGTCTCTCTTTCTCCCTGTAGTTTATTTATTTATTTTATATTGTCTGTGAATATACGTTACTTGTGCTGGGACTACAGGGCAAGTAACTTCCTCTTTTTAAGTCTCCCGCTTATGTGACAGCCCAGCGACAGGGAGAACGGCTACTTTTACAACAGTTTTTGTCAGACTTCCGGCGACCGGGCAGATGCAGTCTTAGATGCCGGGCATCTCCATCTGATTGGTAATGTACTGCAATTCTCTCTATTCACTAAGCTGGTGTCTTTGTATATTAATACAGACGCCATTGCAGCCCACCTTCACTTCCTCTTTTCTGACACTTAGAGAAATTCTAACGTCTAATGCATAAATCACATATATTATGTTGTAACTTCTGTCACAGCGGTGACCACCTAACATTCTATGTGATTACAAGTGAATTGGGGTCTGTTAACATGTACGCTGTTGGGGACTTGGCAAACATAGAAGTATTTTCTTGTGGGCATGGTGGGGCTACGCAGTCTGTATTCTTAAGAGCCCCCTCAGGATGTGGGTGGCATATAACTTTTTACATTTATGACGGGCGTATGACAAAGATTAGGTTACATAACAAGACATACTAGTAGTTTTAACATCCAATATTAGTTAAATAACTAACAAATGTTACAGCACAAGAATTGCTCCACTTCTATTAAGAGTTCCACTTCCTCTTTTTAAATGAAGTTTGCAGCTTTTTTTTTTTTTTTTTCCTCTAAACAATTACGGGCACAGTTGAGCAGGACTGATACTACTTCTATATGACCAACAAACAAACTATTCCTATATAACAACTCAGCAGGATTAGCTCTACACAACAAACAAGCACACTAACTTTATATAGGTAGGACACACAGAAAGATTGCTTGATTAATCAATGATAACTTGACTCTCCACCCCTTCCACACTTTTCTGGAGGGTGTAAGAATTAACCTCGGTACATTGTTTGCTGCCTTTCAATTTCAATCATGGCTGCCAGATTTATGATTATAGAAGTCTCCTCAGACGCCGGACACAGTATGCCCCGCCCTAGAGTCTCTAGCATTTCTGTCGCTACACAGTTTATCAATCTACCCTCAGACGGAGGGATCTACTCGTGGACATTTACACGATAAACAAATATTTGTGGACACACACAAATAGACAGAGCACCAGTACGGCTGGCTTAGTCTCACTGCCCCTCGGGATACGTGTCTGACAGCTCCCTTCTCCCGGACCCTACAAGCAGGCCTAGCAGGAGCGGAAATCCCATATCAGACTTTTCTCTGGCAGTCTCTCCCTCCCTGGACCCTACAAACGGGCCTCAGGACTGCTGAGTCTCTGCGACAGGCCACCTGAACGGCTCCCTCCTCCCTCAGGAGTGGAAACACCCCGTACAGGCCCTCCCGGGGGCAGCTATTGATGTCACCAATTAACTAGTACTCTCAAGACAACAGGCATGTAAACATTCCTTTATATCTTATGACAGGTTCTTATCATGTGATCGAGACTTAAAGAAGTACCTGTCGTCGTGCGGATCCAAATCATTCGGCCTGGCACGGCACATAGGCGAGCCTGAACTTAGCCACACAGGTATAGATAATAAATTTATCTCACCGTGTTCTGATGATATTTTGGGCCCACCAAGTCCAAGGTCGCATATGTCCGTGTCTTCTGTCCGAATTCTATGGAACCTGTCGATCACAGTCCCCGTACGGGCCACCACTGTCGTAGAATTCCTTTGCGGAATCACGGCTTACCCAATTTGGAATGTTTACAGCCCTCCATATTAATTCTGAATTGATAATGCGCATAAGAAGTTCCCACACTGACGCGAGGTTCAGCATGCATAGCTTCCTCAATTCTAACTTTAATGATCGGCGTGTAGCCTATTTTAAGAGTTTAACAAATCCGCCCATCTGGGCAGGTCAAAGATTACATGCATACAACGTATTGTTTAATTATTGGATAAGCATCTTGCAATTCTTCCATCCTCCGGTCATCTGTGATTGGCCATCAGGTGGTGGATGAAATGAGTGGGTTGTCTTGGAGCCACGTGGGGTTCCTTCGATATGATTGGATGTTACATCATGAACTATAAATTGCACAAACCTCCCATGTTATTTGCATACGTTTCCAGTAAAATTGCTTGGGTAATTTCTGCGGTTGTCCATGTCTGATTCCTAGTTCCGTATTAGTGCATGCAGCTGGACAGTCAAATATATTTATACATGTTGGTTACGGGCTAAATTCCATCTTTGTCAGCAGAGTTATGAAAAACAGATACTTTCATATGTAGGAAGTACTTATTGCACAACTGTCATGAACTATATTTGTAGCAAGACAGAAGTATGTATACAGAATGTTAAATTGATAACTGTCTACTGCCAAGGCCCAAAATATAGGAATACTGGACTTCCACCACATTAGCATAAAAAAAGGTTAAAAAAAATTAAAACCCCACATATTTGGTATTGTCGCATCCATAACAACGCGTACATGCTACACATGCTTTTGACTGTGCATGGAAAAAAGCGTAAAAACAAACGCTTAAAAACTGAGGCAAAATGCTAATTTTTAGCATTTTGCCTCCCTAAAAACGCAATAAAATCCGTATGTACCCCAAAAGGGTACCAATAAAATCTATAGCTCGTCTCACAAAAAATAAGCCGTCATAGAGCGCCATACATAAAAAAAATGTTGAAAAGTTACAGGACTTTGAATGCAGCGGTTTAGAAAAAAAAAAAGATTTCCAAAAAAAGGGTTTTTATTGCAGAAAAGTGGAAAAACGTAAAAAAATGTAAGAATTTTGGTATTGTTGTAACCGTACCGACCCGCAGAAAAAATGAATTGTGTCATTTATGCTGCATGATTAACCCCTTGAGAGGCACATCCGGAAATTTTCCGGGACGAGCTCCACTGCCCATAGCGACATAGCCCGGAAGATTTCCGGGCTATGTATCACTATGGGAGCTGCAGAGCACAATGCCACAATCTGTGACAGTGTGCTCTGCCTGCACAGACCCACAGAGAACAAAGCAAGGGCTTTGAAAAACCAGCAGAAGATATTGCCGATATGCCGGCAATCTCCTGCTTTGTTTACAGGTTGCCATAGAGACCATCGGCTTGTCAGAAGCAGGCCGATGGTCTCTGTGGCAGGGAGAGCTTGGTGCTTGGCTGTCAGAGGACAGCTAGGTACTAGCTCTTACAGCAGAGATCAAAGAAAACCTCCGATCTCTGCTGTGTTAACCCTTTACATGCTGCAGTCTATGTGACTGCAGCATGAAAAGGGCTGTCACTGCAGCATGTAAAGGGCTGTCACCATCGGACCCCCGGAATGTGATCAGGGGGTTCTGATGGGTCCCTGTGGAAGTCCCCTAAAGGGACAAGAAAAAAAAAATTAAATAAAAATTTTAAAAAAAAAAAAGTTAAAAAAATTATAAAAAAATAATAAAAACACTTGTCTCCCTTTACTTTGTAAAAAATCAAAAATACAATCACACATGTGGTATCCATGCATCGTAATGACCCAGAGAAGGAAGTTAATACATTATTTAACCCCTTAAGGACATGGCCCCTTTTTTTCTTTTTTCCCCATTTCTTTTTTTCCTCTCCCCTGTTTAAAAAAATCACAACATGTCCCGCAAAAAACAAGCCCTCATATGGCCTGGTCAATGGAAAAATGAAAAAGTTATGGCTCTTGAGACGCAACTGCAAAATTAGTTGAAATTCAATGATTAGACCATTTTAAAAAACCTGCCCTGGTGGGCATGACAGGGTGGTAGGAAACCCGCCACTCAAGGGGTTAACGCTGAAAAAAAAAATCTATGGCAGAATTGATGCGTTTTCTCTCCCTGCTATCGTTAAAAAAAAAAGAAGTTTTACAATATAGCCAATGTACCCAAAAGTGGCACCGATAAAAACTACAGTTCGCCATGCAAAAAACAAGCCCTTATACGGCCGCGTCAACGGAAAAATAAAAGTTATGACTTTTGATAAATGGAGAAGAAAATCCGGCAAAAATCGTTGCGTCCTTAAGCCCAAAATAGGCCATGTCATTAAGGGGTTAATGGAGCAGCTGCTCCAGTGAACAGGTAAAGTTTAATGCGCATTTTCCGCATAAGCAAGGAGCGCATTTTTTTAGCGTACATAAAAAACACGCTCATCTAAATCAGGCCTAAAGATGTAAAATATTTATAAGTATATCACATATTACAGTGATCCCTCGCTATATCGCGGCTCAATGATTGCGGCTTCAGTGCATCGCGAATTTTAGATATATATATAATTCTGTTTTCACAGAGTTTTTCACTATATCGTGGAATTTAGACGAGGCATCACTGTACTTCTATCAGCATCCACTATAATGTTCTCAATCTTCAGACTTGGGGGTAAAAAATGATCTTTCTGTATGTTCTGTAATGGCACTTATACCTTCTTAGCCAGTCTCATGCTGCACAGTCTCATTAACTCATACAGTAGATTTCCTAATATTTAAGCATCTGAATTATTAGAGATGAGCGAGCACCAAAATGCTCGGGTGCTCGTTACTCGGGACGAAAATTTCGCGATGCTCGAGGGTTCGTTTCGAATAACGAACCCCATTGAAGTCAATGGGCGACCCGAGCATTTTTGTATATCGCCGATGCTCGCTAAGGTTTCTATTTGTGAAAATCTGGGCAATTCAAGAAAGTGATGGGAACGACACAGCAACAGATAGGGCAGGCGAGGGGCTACATGTTGGGCTGCATCTCAAATTCCCAGGTCCCACTATTAAGCCACAATAGCGGCAAGAGTGGGCCCCCCCCCCAACAACTTTTACTTCTGAAAAGCCCTCATTAGCAATGCATACCTTAGCTAAGCACCACACTACCTCCAACAAAGCACAATCACTGCCTGCATGACACTCCGCTGCCACTTCTCCTGGGTTACATGCCGCCGAACCCCCCCCCCCCCCGCACGACCCAGTGTCCACACACCAAATTGTCCCTGCGCAGCCTTCAGCTTCCCTCATGCCACACCTCCCTCATGTCTATTTATAAGTGCGTCTGCCATGAGGAAGAACCGCAGGCACACACTGCAGAGGGTTGGCACGGCTAGGCAGCGACCCTCTTTAAAAGGGGCGGGGCGATAGCCCACAATGCTGTACAGAAGCAATGAGAAATATAATCCTGTGCCACCGCCATCAGGAGCTGCACATGTGGGCATAGCAATGGGGAACCTATGTGCCACACACTATTCATTCTGTCAAGGTGTCTGCATGCCCCAGTCAGACTGCGGTTTTTTATAAATAGTCACAGGCAGGTACTGTGCTGGATTATGGTTTCTCCAGCAGGCTTCGGGGTATTTCTGTAGCTTCCAAATTGTATTGTGTGCACACATCGTCGAGCAAATTAGACATAAGCGATCAGCCTCATATCCAAAATGGCTCTCTGCCCAGAAACAGCCAGACAGGGCCTTTTATTGTAAAGACACACAATGGGCGTGCAACAGGTTACATCAGTAAAATATAGGATTCTCATTTGTCGGATCATATAGAATCTCCCACCTCTCTGCCCACCCTCCTCCAAGTGTTGATGTGGCACGGACTTTGTCCTCTATGCAGGCAACCTTTAGCAGTTTCTGTGTATGTGGCAACCCATTGTTTATCTAGCTTCAGGATGGGAGGGGTGGAGAGGTCTCTGTGTTATTTAGTAACTTTCTGTGTGGAGGCAGGGCTGGGGATTCATCCAAGATGGGCACAAGCAATATATATATATATAACACTGTGATTTAACTCTTTCCTTATGCAGCAGAGTTCCACATTAGGTTGAAGTCATTACAACAGCATAATACATTTGGTTTATACAAATCAATAGACATTTTATACTAATTAATTATCATGTCTACTACAGTACAACTGGGAATCCCCAACTCCGCAATGGGAATTCTGTGTGCACCCACAGCATGGGTGGCTCCCTGGAACCCACCAGCTGTACATAAATGTATCCCATTGCAGTGCCCTGGACAGCAGAGCTAACGTCAGATTAAATGCAGGTGGGCTTCGGCTCACACTGCATGCCCCAGTCAGACTGGGGTTCTTTAGAAGTGGACACATGTAGTTACAACTCCGTGTGGACCGACAGCATGGGTGGCTCCCTGGAACCCACCGGCGGTACATAAATATATCCCATTGCAGTGCCCAGCACAGCTGATGTAACGTCAGCTGTAATGCAGGTGGGCAAAAATTTAATTGGATTACACTGTAGGCTAGAGCCCCAAAAAATTGGTGTACCAACAGTACTAATGTACCTCAGAAAAATTGCCCATGCCCAACTAAGAGGGCAGGTGAAACCCATTAATCGCTTTGGTTAATATGGCTTAATTGGTAAATAGGCCTGGAGGCAGCCCAGTTAAAATAAAAATTGGTTCAGGTGCAAGTTTCAACGCTTTAATGAGCATTGAAACGTATAAAAATTGTTTACAAAAATTATATGACTGAGCCTTGTGGGCCTAAGAAAAATTGCCCGTTCGGCGTGATTACGTGAGGTTTCAGGAGGAGGAGCAGGAGGAGGAGGAGGAATATTATACACAGATTGATGAAGCAAAAATGTCCCCGTTTTTGATGGTGATAGAGAACGATGCTTCCATCCGCGGGTGCAGCCTACGTATTGCTTAGGTATCGCTGCTGTCCGCTGGTGAAGAAGAGAAGTCTGGGGAAATCCAGGCTTTGTTCATCTTGATGAGTGTAAGCCTGTCGGCACTGTCGGTTGACAGGCGGGTACGCTTATCCGTGATGATTCCCCCAGCCACACTAAACACCCTCTCTGACAAGACGCTAGTCGCAGGACAAGCAAGCACCTCCAGGGCATACAGCGCGAGTTCAGGCCACGTGTCCAGCTTCGACACCCAGTAGTTGTAGGGGGCAGAGGCGTCACCGAGGACAGTTGTGCGATCGGCTAACTACTCCCTCACCATCCTTTTACAGTGCTCCCGCCAACTCAGCCTTGACTGGGGAGTGGTGACACAGTCTTGCTGGGGAGCCATAAAGCTGGCAAAGGCCTTGGAGAATGTTCCCCTGCCTGCGCTGTACATGCTGCCTGATCTCTGCGCCTCCCCTGCTACCTGGACCTCGGAACTGCGCCTTCTGCCACTAGCGCTGTCGGATGGGAATTTTACCATCAGTTTGTCCGCCAGGGTCCTGTGGTATAGCATCACTCTCAAACCCCTTTCCTCTTCGGGTATGAGAGTGGAAAGGTTCTCCTTATACCGTGGGTCGAGCAGTGTGTACACCCAGTAATCCGTAGTGGCCAGAATGCGTGTAACGCGAGGGTCACGAGAAAGGCATCCTAATATGAAGTCAGCCATGTGTGCCAGGGTACCTGTACGCAACACATGGCTGTCCTCACTAGGAAGATCACTTTCAGGATCCTCCTCCTCCTCCTCCTCCGGCCATACACGCTGAAAGGATGACAGGCAAGCAGCATGGGTACCCTCAGCAGTGGGCCAAGCTGTCCCTTCACCCTCCTCCTCATGCTCCTCCCCCTCCTCCTCCTCAACGCGCTGAGATATAGACATGAGGGTGCTCTGACTATCCAGCGACATACTGTCTTCCCCCGCCTCCGTTTCCGAGTGCAAAGCGTCTGCCTTTATGCTTTGCAGGGAACTTCTCAAGAGGCATAGCAGAGGAATGGTGACGCTAATGATTGCAGCATCCCCGCTCACCATCTGGGTAGACTCCTCAAAGTTTCCAAGGACCTGGCAGATGTCTGCCAACCAGGCCCACTCTTCTGTAAAGAATTGAGGAGGCTGACTGCCACTACGCCACCCATGTTGGAGTTGGTATTCCACTATAACTCTACGCTGCTCATAGAGTCTGGCCAACATGTGGAGCGTAGAGTTCCACTGTGTGGGCATGTCGCACAGCAGTCGGTGCACTGGCAGATTAAACCGATGTTGCAGGGTGCGTAGGGTGGCAGCGTCCGTCTTGGAGTTGCGGAAATGTGCGTTGACCCGGCGCACCTTTCCGAGCAGGTATGACAAGTGTGGGTAGCTTTTCAGAAAGCGCTGAACCACCAAATTAAAGACATGGACCAGGCATGGCACGTTCGTGAGGCTGCCGAGCTGCAGAGCCGCCACCAGGTTACGGCCGTTGTCACACACGACCATGCCCGGTTGGAGGCTCAGCGGTGAAAGCCAGTGGTCAGTCTGCTCTGTCAGACCCTGCAGCAGTTCGGGGGCCGTGTGCCTCTTCTCTCCTAAGCTGAGTAGTTTCAGCACGGCCTGCTGACTCTTGCCCACCGCTGTGCTGCCACACCGCGCGACAGCGACTGCTGGCGACGTGCTGCTGCTGACACATCTTGATTGCGAGACAGAGGTTGCGTTGGAGGAGGAGGAGCCTCCACTAAATTCACCCAATGTGCCGTCAGGGAGATATAGTGGCCCTGCCCGCCTGTGCTTGTCCACGTGTCCGTTGTTAAGTGGACCTTGGCAGTAACCGCGTTGGTGAGGGCGCGTACAATGTTGCGGGAGACTTGGTCGTGCAGGGCTGGGTCGGCACATCGGGAAAAGTAGTGGCAACTGGGAACCGAGTAGCGCGGGGCCGCCGCCGCCATCATGCTTTTGAAAGCCTCCGTTTCCACAAGCCTATACGGCAGCATCTCTAGGCTGATCAATTTGGCAATGTGCAGGTTTAACGCTTAAGCGTGCGGGTGCCTGGCGACGTACTTGCGCTTGCGCTCAAACAGTGGCGCTAGCGACGTCTGGACGCTGTGCTGAGAGACATTGCTAGATGGGGCCGAGGACAGCGGAGGTGAGGGTGTGGGTGCAGGCCAGGAGACAGTAGTGCCTGTGTCCTCAGAGGGGGGTTGGATCTCAGTGGCAGGTTGGGGCACAGGGGGAGAGGCAGTGGTGCAAACCGGAGGCGGTGATCGGCCTTCGTCCCACCTTGTGGGGTGCTTGGCCATCATATGCCTGCGCATGCTGGTGGTGGTGGCTCCCCAGCTGATCTTGGCGCGACAAAGGTTGCACACCACTGTTCGTCGGTCGTCAGGCGTCTCTGTGAAAAACTGCCACACCGTAGAGCACCTTGACCTGTGCAGGGTGGCATGGCGCGAGGGTGCGCTTTGGGAAACAGTTGGTGGATTATTCGGTCTGGCCCTGCCTCTACCCCTGGCCACCGCACTGGCTCGGCCTGTGCCCACACCCTGACTTGGGCCTCCGTGTCCTCGCCCGCGTCCACGTCCTCTAGGCCTACCCCTACCCGTCAGCATGCTGTATTACCAGTAGTGCAGAAACAGAACGCTGTAATTAAATGTGCCACTTATTGGCCTGTGGTTGGAGGCTGACTTCGCTTACGGAACGCACAGCAGAGCCAGGAAATAATTTTGCGCAAGCCTGCTGTAACACTTAGCTGGCTGCGTATGAATTAGGACAACTACCCCCAGCACAGACCCAGTACACTGAGGACGGTCACAGGCAGCCCAAATAGATTTTTTTTCCCAAATGTTTTTGGAAAGGCCCACTGCCTATATACACTGTATATGTCTTCTCTCTCTGCGTCACCACTACTGGCCCTGGAGTATGTAAAATAACTGCAAACTGTTGCACTGTGGACTGGAATACAGCGGTGATGTAACAGCCAACACAGAGCCGGGAAATAATTTTGCACAAGCCTGCTGTAACACTTAGCTGGCTGCGTATGAATTAGGAGGACAACTACACCCAGCAGAGACCCAGTACACTGAGGACAGTCACAGGCAGCCCAAATAGATTTTTTTTCCCAAATGTTTTTGGAAAGGCCCACTGCCTATATTCAATAAATATTTCTTCTGTCCCTGCCTCACCACTACTGGCCCTGGACTATGTATAATTACTGCAGGACGCAATGCTCTGCACGGCCGATATACAAAAAAAAAAATGTGCAACCCTGCAAAAAACAGCCTCCACACTACTGCACACGGTTAGATGTGGCCCTAAGAAGGACCGTTGGGGTTCTTGAAGCCTAAAATACTCCTAACGCTCTCCCTATAGCAGCTCCGGCACCAGCAGCACTGTCCCTGATCTCTGTCAGAATGCGTCTGTGGCGAGCCGCGTGAGGGGCCGATTTATATACTCGGGTGACACCTGATCTCGCCAGCCACTCACTGCAGGGGGGTGGTATAGGGCTTGAACGTCGCAGGGGGAAGTTGTAATGCCTTCCCTGTCTTTCTATTGGCCAGAAAAGCGCGCAAACGTCTCAGAGATGAAAGTGAAAGTAACTCGAACATCGCGTGGTGCTCGTTTCGAATAACGAGCATCTCGAACACGCTAATACTCGAACGAGTATCAAGCTCGGACGAGTACGTTCGCTCATCTCTATGAATTATTCATCGATATCCTATAAATAATCACTCACCGTGCTCAATGTAAAACTTATCTATCATCATTTCATCTTATTTAGCTAAATGTATTGTTTTTATGCATTTTATATGACAGCTATTTGCATTTATATCAGCTGTAAATAGTTTCTGAGGTCTGTCTATAAAAGATTTTATCATGGTAGCTGTTAAAATTTGCAGATTTGGCAACTTGCAATTCAGTAAATATTATTGTAAAAATGCCTTCATGGATCATCCAATCCTTGGTGTCCTGCCAAACACCAGTGTAATAATTTGTAATTTGCACAGTTAATTATAAATCAGAAGGAACTGTATCTTACATCTTAATTAGCAAAAAGCTTCATAATGAAGTCAGCAGACGTCTTGTAAAATGAAAGGTAGAACTTGATTGGTAATGAGTGGGTTTAGACAAATTAACCTTGGGCACATTTTCATTACTCTGTGTCTTTGATAATGATAGGAAGCAATGTCATATCAAAAGAGATGTTATGCTCTTAAAATATTTGTGGCTCTATATAAATGAATTACATTGCAAGACAATGCAAAATCCTAGTCTTAGAGCAACGGGGAAGTCTTTACTGTGTAACTCATGCTGCTGATCTCTAATCCTAAGAATATTAAATTATAGTTTTAATACATTCAGTTTTAATTAGCAGTAAATCCAGTCTTTAGTGTCATCTCCATATGCTGCATGAATGATTTAATAAACAGTATAATGGTATAAGATTGAAGTTTACTTTTAATTCAATACTAAGTAAAGATAACTGCATTTACAGCTAATATTTCCTCTATGTAATGTTCCTTTAATACTCTTCATAACTTGCATATTCATGTCTATGGAGGTAGAGCAGCCTATAGATTTTTGCATTGCTGAAATATTAAAGGGGTTGTCTCGCGAAAGCAAGTGGGGTTAAGCACTTCTGTATGGCCATATTAATGCACTTTGTAATATACATCGTGCATTAAATATGAGCCATACAGAAGTTATTCACTTACCTGCTCCGTTGCTGGCGTCCCCGTTGCCATGGCTCCATCTAACTTCGGTGTCTTCTTGCTTTTTTAGACGCGCTTGCGCAGATCTATCTTCTCCATTCAGCTCGTCTCGGCATCACCGGCATTTTGGCTCCGCCCCCTTGTACGCGTCATTGCGAAGCTCCGCCCCCGTCACATGTGCCCATTCCAGCCAATCAGAGGCTGGAATCGGCACATGTGACGGGGGCGGAGCTTCACGATGACGCGTACAAGGGGGCGGAGCTAAAATGCCGGTGATGCCGAGACGAGCCGAATGGAGAAGATAGATCTGCGCAAGCGCGTCTAAAAAAGCAAGAAGACACCGAAGTTAGACGGAGCCATGGCAACGGGGACGCCAGCAACGGAGCAGGTAAGTGAATAACTTCTGTATGGCTCATATTTAATGCACGATGTATATTACAAAGTGCATTAATATGGCCATACAGAAGTGCTTAACCCCACTTGCTTTCGCGAGACAACCCCTTTAAGAAAAAAAGTGTTAAAAGGGTTGTCCATATATGGGACAACATCCCTTTAATAGTGCCGTCTGTATAAAATAATAAAGAGCTATATTTACCCGTCCACCACCGTTGGGATCCAGCGCTGCAGACCCAGCATTAACTGTGACATCGGCCATCACTAGACGTTAGGTGACCGGTGCAGCCAATCAGAGGCTGCAGCGTTATGTTCCCGAACTCATGACATTGTGGCGCTCAGTATGTGAGTGCCAATGCCAGGAGAATGAACGCTGCCACTGCAGTCTCTGTTTGGGTACAGCTGTCAGCTGACTTCCGGTGGCAGTTGCTGTCACAACAAACGTTGCCACCACAGCGGGTCTGCAGCGCTAGATCCTGGCAGCAACAGAGGGCTAATATAACTCTGTTTATTATTTTACAGCAGCCAGCTCTATTAAAGGGATGTTGTCCGGTAAGCGAGCAACTCCTTTCAATCTTATAAGAGTCTGAGTCCTAATTGATTTTTGCTTGGGTTGGTACCCCTAAGGCGACACCATTTATGGTGACTACCTTTTGCTGAAGATGTCTCCTAAGTGTAGTATCATTTTTGGTGTTAAGAATCTTTGTTTTAATGAGATATCAGAGGGATGAGTTCATATCTGGGATCCCCTTTCATCAATTTTGCATCCATATCTGGAACTAATTGCCAAATTGTTCTGGTTTCTAATCAAAGTTAATAAAGGTTATTTTTTTAATCCTATTCTGTGAAGAAATTTTTGAGGATTTTTCTGCCTTCTATGATCCCTTTTGTTCTGATATTGGATTTATATTATAAGCTTGGTTCTGGTGCTGTATCTATGTACTGATGTTAGTTTTGATGTTGTAACGGAACGCAGAAGTAAACGGATTATTAATGGGGTGCTGCTCATGGGCCAGTACTGGCTGCTTGCCCCATAGGCTAAAATTTGCCAGCCAACCCTTGCAGTCGTCCCATGTAAAAATAACCACCAACTGGATGACAAGTGATAATTATCTGCTTGATTCATTTCAGCTCACCTAAAAAATAGTCAGCCGTTGATGAAAAGTCCATTGGTATAAGAGAAATCTCTCACCCTCTTCTCCCGAATAATTTCTTGCAGAATTAATAATGAATAATACTTTTTCAGTATAAAAGTCTTCAACCAACTATTGTTCACACTCTTCAATGATTTTTGTGGGTGGCTAATCAGGCGATAGGTGCTCAGTGTAAAGGTATCCTAAGCTATCATCCACTGGTTATGTTCAGCTTCTTGCATGTGCAGGAACGGAGATGCTGTGGGATTTGCTCACCTTGTGGATACAATGGATATAAAAATTCTACACACCCCTATTAAAAAAAACATGGTTTTGTCTCGTTAAAATTTCCAAGAAAGATGAATGATTTCAGATTTATTTCCACCTTCAGTATGACCTGTTATCTGTATAATTCCATTGAAAAGCAAAACATAAATATTTTAGTGTGGAATAGAAGCTAAAATAATGTGGTTGCATAAATATACACACCCTAAGGCCTTATGTCCATAACATAAATTGTTTTTCAAAATCCGCGAGGGTCTCCTGCGCGTGCGATCCATGTCCATAGGGAATCATTGGGCACCCGCAGGTAATTAAATACCTGCGGATGTCATTTTCCCCCGGTGTGTGGATCGCACGTGCAGGAAAACAACCGCAGCGTACTACAGTTTTATGCGGTATTCCCGCGTCTTCTATTGAAGCCAATAGAAGCCATCCGGATCTGCGGCAAGGCTGCAGCTGTCACTGCAGCCGTGCTGCGGACCGTGGGAAAGCAGGAGTTTAAAAAAAAGAAAGACGGCATGGCGCATGTGCATGGCACGCCACCAGCATCCCGAGCGCATCCGCCATGCAGAAGAAAGAAAATCCGGCCAGCATGGAGGAGAGCCTCGCAGCGTCCGGACAAGTGAGTATAATGTATTTTCTGGCCTCATGTCTGCGAGCCGTGGGGAATCCGCTGCAGGGTTCTGCATGGGGAAACCGTGCGTGCCCAGGGACATGAAGCCTTAAACTAATACTTTGTTGATGTACCCTTTGTGACAGCATTCAGTGTTTTTGAGTAGGTGTCTATCAGCATGGCACATCTTGACTTGACGATCTTTGCCTACTCTTCCTTGCAAAAGCGCTCCAAACCTGTCAGATTGCGAGGGCATCTCCTGTGTAGCGCCCTCTTTGGGTCAACCCACAGATCTTCAAGGGGATTCAGGTCTGGGCTCTGGCTGGGCCATTCCAAAACTTTGAGCTTGTTCTGGTGAAGCCACTCTTTTGTTAATTTGGAGGTATGCTTTGAGTTATTGTTGTGCTAAAAGATCAAATTCCTCTTCATTTTTAGCAGAGGTTTTGTGCCAAAATGCACTGATATTTGGAACGGTTCATATTTCCCTCCACCTTAACTAAAGCGCCAGATCCAGCAAATTGTGCCAAATTTAATCCACTTCTTGATAACTGTCTTCACTTTGCTCCATGGTATATGTAATGCCTTGGAAATTTTCTGGTACCCTTCTCCTGACTGGTACCTTTCAACCAACAATCAGATCCCTTTGATTGCAGTCTATGGCTTTTGCTGAAAAATCCAACTATGAAAATGTCAAGAAAATCCTACAATAACAGTCGAACTTTACATGGGGTAAATCAAAATCACGTGAGTCTAAATGTTATTGGCTAATTCTGAACACAACCACATTCCCAAATATAAGAGGTTTCACACTTACGCAATCACATTATTTAATTTTATTTTTCCACCCCAAAATATTTCAGTTTGTTTTTCCATCAATTTGTACAGATAATGGGTCAAATTGAGGCCTCATTTACGACTTTTTACACCGGCCGATTTGCAGCTGAAAACCCCATGACCAAGGAAAAGCCATGACTACTGCAGTCAATCACTGCCTTCAGCAGTTATGTGTGCATACATCACATATGATTGCTGAGGGCAATAATTGGCTGCAGTAGTCAGATGAATGATGAAGCTACTGTAGGAGCTTTCAGGACTGTACTAGTAGAGACTAGACTGGCAGCACTGGACCGAAAGAGTTATTTAAAAGGTGAGTTGTAGAGATGAGCGAACGTACTCGTCCGAGCTTGATACTCGTTCGAGTATTAGCGTGTTCGAGATGCTCGTTACTAGAGGCGAGCACCACGCGATGTTCGAGTTACTTTCACTTTCATCTCTGAGACATTAGCGCGCTTTTCTGGCCAATAAAAAGACAGGGAAGGCATTACAACTTCACCCTGCGACGTTCAAGCCCTATACCACCCCCCTGCAGTGAGTGGCTGGCGAGATTAGGTGTCATCCGAGTATGTAAATCGGCCACTCCCGCGGCTCGCCACAGATGCATTCTGACATAGCTCAGGGAAAGTGCTGCTGATGGTGGAGCTGCTATAGGGAGAGTGTTAGGAGTGATTTTAGGCTTCAAGAACCCCAACGGTCCTTCTTAGGGCCACATCTGACTGTGTGCAGTACTATTGAGGCAGCTTTTTGCAGTGTTGCACTTTTTTTTTTTTTTGTATATCGGCCGTGCAGAGCATTGCGTCCTCAGTCTGCAGTAATTTTACATAGTCCAGGGCCAGTAGCGGTGAGGCAGGGACAGTGAAAGAGATATACTGTCTATATAGGCAGTAGGCTTTTCCAAAACAATTTGGGGAAAAAAAATTCTATTTGGGCTGCCTGTGACCGTCCTCAGTGTACTACGTCTCTGCTGGGGGTAGTTGTCCTAATTAATACGCAGCCAGCTAAGTGTTACAGCAGGCTTACGCAAAATTCTTTCCTGGCTCTGCGTTGCCGTTACATCACCGCTGTCATCCTGTCCAGAGGGAAACAGTCTGCAGTAATTTTACATAGTCTAGGGCCAGTAGTGGTGAGGCAGGGACAGTGACAGAGATATACTGTCTATATAGGCAGTGGGCTTTTCCAAAACAATTTTGGGGAAAAAAAATCTATTTGGGCTGCCTGTGACCGTCCTCAGTGTACTGCGTCTCTGCTGGGGGTAGTTGTCCTAATTAATACGCAGCCAGCTAAGTGTTACAGCAGGCTTGCGCAAAATTCTTTCCTGACTCTGCGTTGGCCGTTACATCACCGCTGTCATCCTGTCCAGAGGGAAACAGTCTGCAGTAATTTTACATAGTCCAGGGCCAGTAGTGGTGAGGCAGGGACAGTGACAGAGATATACTGTCTATATAGGCAGTGGGCTTTTCCAAAACAATTTGGGGAAAAAAAATCTATTTGGGCTGCCTGTGACTGTCCTCAGTGTACTGCGTCTCTGCTGGGGGTAGTTGTCCTAATTAATACGCAGCCAGCTGAGTGTTACAGCAGGCTTGCGCAAAATTCTTTCCTGGCTCTGCGTTGGCCGTTACATCACCGCTGTCATCCTGTCCAGAGGGAAACAGTCTGCAGTGATTTTACATAGTCCAGGGCCAATAGTGGTGAGGCAGGGACAGTGACAGAGATATACTGTCTATATAGGCAGTGGGCTTTTCCAAAACAATTTGGGGGAAAAAAATCTATTTGGGCTGCCTGTGACCGTCCTCAGTGTACTGCGTCTCTGCTGGGGGTATTTGTCCTAATTAATAGGCAGCCAGCTAAGTGTTACAGCAGGCTTGCGCAAAATTCTTTCCTGGCTCTGCTGTGCGTTCCGTAAGCGAAGTCAGCCTCTAACTACAGGCCAATAAGCGGCACATTTAATTACAGCATTCTGTTTCTGCACTACTGGTAATACACCATACTGAGGGGTAGGGGTAGGCCTAGAGGACGTGGACGCGGGCGAGGACGCGGAGGCCCAAGTCAGTGTGTGGGCACAGGCCGAGCTCCTGATCCAGGTGTATCGCAGCCGACCGCTGCGGGATTAGGAGAGAGGCACGTTTCTGGCGTCCCCACATTCAGATCACAATTAATGGGTCCACGCGGTAGATCTTTATTAGAAACTGAGCAGTGTGAGCAGCTCCTGTCGTGGATGGCAGAAAGTGCATCCAGCAATCTATCGACCACCCAGAGTTCTGCGCCGTCCACTGCTGCAACTCTGAATCCTCTGGCTACTACTCCTCCTTCCTCCCAGCCTCCTCACTCCATTACAATGACACATTCTGAGGAGCAGGCAGACTCCCAGGAACTGTTCTCGGGCCCCTGCCCAGAATGGGCAGCAATGGTTCCGAATCCTCTCCCACTGGAGGAGTTTGTCGTGACCGATGCCCAACCTTTGGAAAGTTCCCGGGGTCCGGGGGATGAGGCTGGGGACTTCCGGCAACTGTCTCAAGAGCTTTCAGTGGGTGAGGAGGACGATGACGATGAGACACAGTTGTCTATCACTCAGGTAGTAGTAATTGGAGTAAGTCCGAGGGAGGAGCGCACAGAGGATTAGGAGGAAGAGCAGCAGGACGATGAGATGACTGACCCCACCTGGTTTGCTACACCTACTGAGGACAGGTCTTCAGAGGGGGAGGCAAGTGCAGCAGCAGGGCAGGTTGGAAGAGGCAGTGCGGTGGCCAGGGGTAGAGGCAGGGCCAGACCGAATAATCCACCAACTGTTTCCCAAAGCGCCCCCTCGCGCCATGCCACCCTGCAGAGGCCGAGGTGCTCAAAGGTCTGGCAGTTTTTTACTGAGAGTGCAGACGACCGACGAACAGTGGTGTGCAACCATTGTCGCGCCAAGATCAGCCAGGGAGCCACCACCAGCATGCGCAGACATATGATGGCCAAGCACCCCACAAGGTGGGACGAAGGCCGTTCACCGCCTCCGGTTTGCACCGCTGCCTCTCCCCCTGTGCCCCAACCTGCCACTGAGATCCAACCCCCCTCTCAGGACACAGGCACTACCGTCTCCTGGCCTGCACCCACACCCTCACCTCCGCTGTCCTCGGCCCAATCCACCAATGTCTCTCAGCACAGCGTCCAGACGACGCTAGCGCAAGTGTTTGAGCGCAAGCGCAAGTACGCCGCCACGCAGCCGCATGCTCAAGCGTTAAACATGCACATAGCCAAATTTATCAGCCTGGAGATGCTGCCGTATAGGGTTGTGGAAACGGAGGCTTTCAAAGGTATGATGGCGGCGGCGGCCCCGCGCTACTCAGTTCCCAGTCGCCACTACTTTTCCCGATGTGCCGTCCCAGCCCTGCACGACCACGTCTCCCGCAACATTGTACGCGTCCTCACCAACGCGGTTACTGCCAAGGTCCACTTAACAATGGACACGTGGACAAGCACAGGCAGGCAGGGCCACTATATCTCCCTGACGGCACATTGGGTGAATTTAGTGGAGGCTGGGACAGAGTCAGAGCCTGGGATGCTCACGTCCTACCCACCCCCAGAATTGTGGGCCCCAGCTCGGTGGTGGTATCTGCGGCAGTGTATGCTTCCTCCACTAAACCCCCCTCCTCCTCCTCCTCCTCCTACGCAACCTCTGTCTCGCAATCAAGATGTGTCAGCAGCAGCACGTCGCCAGCAGTCGGTGTCGCGCGGCGTGGCAGCACAGCGGTGGGCAAGCGTCAGCAGGCCGTGCTGAAACTACTCAGCTTAGGAGAGAAGAGGCACACGGCCCACGAACTGCTGCAGGGTCTGACAGAGCAGACTGACCGCTGGATTGCGCCGCTGAGCCTCCAACCGGGCATGGTCGTGTGTGACAACGGCCGTAACCTGGTGGCGGCTCTGCAGCTTGGCGGCCTCACGCACGTGCCATGCCTGGCCCACGTCTTTAATTTGGTGGTTCAGCGGTTTCTGAAAAGCCACCCATGCTTGTCAGGCCTGCTCGGAAAGGTGCGCCGGCTCTGCGCACATTTCCGCAAGTCCCACACGGACGCTGCCACCCTGCGCACCCTGCAACATCGGTTTAATCTGCCAGTGCACCGACTGCTGTGCGACATGCCCACACGGTGGAACTCTACGCTCCACATGTTGGCCAGGCTCTATGAGCAGCGTAGAGCTATAGTGGAATACCAACTCCAACATGGGCGGCGCAGTGGGAGTCAGCCTCCTCAATTCTTTACAGAAGAGTGGGCCTGGTTGGCAGACATCTGCCAGGTCCTTGGAAACTTTGAGGAGTCTACCCAGATGGTGAGCGGCGATGCTGCAATCATTAGCGTCACCATTCCTCTGCTATGCCTCTTGAGAAGTTCCCTGCAAAGCATAAAGGCAGACGCTTTGCGCTCGGAAACGGAGGCGGGGGAAGACAGTATGTCGCTGGATAGTCAGAGCACCCTCCTGTCTATATCTCAGCGCGTTGAGAAGGAGGAGGAGGAGCATGAGGAGGATGAGGAGGAGGGGAAGAGACAGCTTGGCCCACTGCTGAGGGTACCCATGCTGCTTGCCTGTCATCCTTTCAGCGTGTATGGCCTGAGGAGGAGGAGGAGGATCCTGAAAGTGATCTTCCTAGTGAGGACAGCCATGTGTTGCATACAGGTACCCTGGCACACATGGCTGACTTCATGTTAGGCTGCCTTTCTCGTGACCCTCGCGTTACATGCATTCTGGCCACTACGGATTACTGGGTGTACACACTACTCGACCCACGGTATAAGGAGAACCTTTCCACTCTCATACCTGAAGAGGAAATGGGTTCGAGAGTGAGGCTATACCACAGAACCCTGGCGGACAAACTGATGGTAAAATTCCCATCCGACAGCGCTAGTGGCCGAAGGCGCAGTTCCGAGGGCCAGGTAGCAGGGGAGGCGCGGAGATCAGGCAGCATGTACAGCACAGGCAGGGGATCACTCTCTAAGGCCTTTGACAGCTTTCTGGCTCCCCAGCAAGACTGTGTCACCGCTCCCCAGTCAAGGCTGAGTCGGCGGGAGCACTGTAAAAGGATGGTGAGGGAGTACGTAGCCGATCGCACGACCGTCCTCTGTGACGCCTCTGCCCCCTACAACTACTGGGTGTCGAAGCTGGACACGTGGCCTGAACTCGCGCTGTATGCCCTGGAGGTGCTTGCTTGTCCTGCGGCTAGCGTCTTGTCAGAGAGGGTGTTTAGTGCGGCTGGGGGAATCATCACGGATAAGCGTACCCGCCTGTCAACCGACAGTGCCGACAGGCTTACACTCATCAAGATGAACAAAGCCTGGATTTCCCCAGACTTCTCTTCTCCACCAGCAGACAGCAGCGAAACCTAAACAATACGTAGGCTGCACCCGCGGATGGAAGCATCGTTCTGTATCACCATCAAAAAAGGGGACCTTTTAGCTTCATCAATCTGTGTATTCTATTCATCCTCCTCCTCCTGCTCCTCCTCCTGAAACCTCACGTAATCACGCCGAACGGGCAATTTTTCTTAGGCCCACAAGGCTCAGTCATATAATTTTTCTAAACAATTTTTATACGTTTCAATGCTCATTAAAGCGTTGAAACTTGCACCTGAACCAATTTTTATTTTAACTGGGCTGCCTCCAGGCCTAGTTACAAATTAAGCCACATTAACCAAAGCGATTAATGGGTTTCACCTGCCCTCTTGGTTGGGCATGGGCAATTTTTCTGAGGTACATTAGTACTGTTGGTACACCAATTTTTTTGGGCCCTCGCCTACAGTGTAGTCCAATTAATTTTTTGCCCACCTGCATTAAAGCTGACGTTACATCAGCTGTGCTGGGCACTGCAATGGGATATATTTATGTACCGCCGGTGGCTTCCTGGGACCCACCCATGTTCTCGGTCCACATGGACTTCCCATTAGGGAGATGTACGTGCCTGTGTATACTTATAAAAAACTCGAGCCTGACTGGGGCATGCAGTTTGGCCCGAAGCCCACCTGTATTTAATCAGACGTTAGCTCTGCTGTCCAGGGCACTGCAATGGGATATATTTTTGTACCGCCAGTGGGTTCCAGGGAGCCACCCATGCTGTCGGTCCACACGGACCTCACATTAGGGAGCTGTACCTGCCTGTGTCTATGTATTAAAAACCGCGGTCTGACTGGGGCATGCAGTGTGGGCCGAAGCCCACCTGTATTTTATCTGACGTTACCTCAGCTGTGCAGGGCAATGCAATGGGATATATTTATGTACCGCCGGTGGCTTCCTGGCACCCACCCATGCTGTCGGTCCACACGGAGTTGTAACTGCATGTGTCCACTTCTAAAGAACCCCAGTCTGACTGGGGCATGCAGTGTGAGCCGAAGCCCACCTGCATTAAACATGACATTACCTCAGCTGTGCTGGGCACTGCAATCGGATATATTTATGTACCGCCGGTGGCTTCCTGGCACCCACCCATGCTGTCGGTCCACACGGAGTTGTAACTGCATGTGTCCACTTCTAAAGAACCCCAGTCTGACTGGGGCATGCAGTGTGGGCCGAAGCCCACCTGCATTAAACATGACATTACCTCAGCTGTGATGGGCACTGCAATTGGATATATTTATGTACCGCCGGTGACTTCCTGGCACCCACCCATGCTGTCGGTCCACACGGAGTTGTAACTGCATGTGTCCACTTCTAAAGAACCCCAGTCTGACTGGGGCATGCAGTGTGGGCCGAAGCCCACCTGCATTAAACATGACATTACCTCAGCTGTGATGGGCACTGCAATTGGATATATTTATGTACCGCCGGTGGCTTCCTGGCACCCACCCATGCTGTCGGTCCACACGGAGTTGTAACTGCATGTGTCCACTTCTAAAGAACCCTAGTATGACTGGGGCATGCAGTGTGGGCCGAAGCCCACCTGCATTAAAAATCACATTACCTCAGCTGTAATGGGCAATGCAATGGGATATATTTATGTACCGCCGGTGGGTTCCAGGGAGCCACCCATGTTGTGTGTGCACACGGAATTCCCATTGCGGCGTTGTACCTGCCTGTGACTATTTATAAAAAAACGCGGTCTGACTGGGGCATGCAGACACCTTGACAGAATGAATAGTGTGTGGCACATAGGTTCCCCATTGCTATGCCCACGTGTGCAGCTCCTGATGGAGGTGGCACAGGATTGGATTTTTCATTGCTTCTGTACAGCATTGTGGGCTATCGCCCCGCCCCTTTTAAAGAGGGTCGCTGCCTAGCCGTGCCAACCCTCTGCAGTGTGTGCCTGCGGTTCCTCCTCATGACAGACGCACTTATAAATAGACATGAGGGTGGTGTGGTATGAGGGCAGCTGAAGGCTGCGCAGGGACACTTTGGTGTGTGCTGTGGACACTGGGTCGTGCGGGGGGGGGGGTTGGGCAGCATGTAACCCAGGAGAAGTGGCAGCAGAGCGTCATGCAGGCAGTGATTGTGCTTTGTTGGAGGTAGTGTGGTGCTTAGCCAAGGTATGCATTGCTAATGAGGGCTTTTCAGAAGTAAAAATTGTTGGGGGGGGGGGGCCCACTCTTGCCGCTATTGTGGCTTAATAGTGGGACCTGGGAACTTGAGATGCAGCCCAACATGTAGCCCCTCGCCTGCCCTATCCGTTTCTGTGTCGTTCCCATCACTTTCTTGAATTGCCCAGATTTTCACAAATGGAAACGTTAGCGAGCATCGGCGATATACAAAAATGCTCGGGTCGCCCATTGACTTCAATGGGGTTCGTTATTCGAAACGAACCCTCGAGCATCGCGAAATTTTCGTCCCGAGTAACGAGCACCCGAGCATTTTGGTGCTCGCTCATCTCTAGTGAGTTGTTTTTTTCTTGTTTGTATACTTATCAGACCCCAGGTAAATGTTAAAGTATCTAAGAAAACCCATTTAAAGAGGTGGATAGATGATAAGAGTCAATCTTGGGATAACCCCTTTAATGCATGGCATTATTCATTGGGAAATAACATCAGTGTATTTCAATATTATACCATCCTTAGTACAGTGGTAGAAAATGCATATGTACATAAAACTGTGATTATTTCAACTCGGAGCAGGTTCTGTACAAAGGCTTATAAAGCACATGCAGTGTGGTTTTTACAAATTCTGACAGTCTATGGAGTGAGGTTTGTAAAGAAAGCTATTGGAAGAGGTAATAGAGCTGTACTATGATGGCACTTTGGGGACTATGCGTGATGTTTTATGACAGTCCCTTTTATTAATAAAAAGAAAGCTATCACAGACAAAATATAGCTCTTTCATTTTTAATCTTTTGTGGTCGACCAACTTAGAAAAAAACTTTTGAGCTTCTGTTTATTGGAAAACTTAAACATGGTTGTTTTGCATAAAATAAAATGACTTTCCTATTTCTTTCATGTATAGGCTGCAATGAGTTTCTCCATAATCTCTCAGCCTGAAAGTAAAAACAATTGTTAGGAGTTATAGCACAGATAAATGTTCAATGCTGCTATTTCATAGATGACATTAATCGTGCAGAGGCTGAGATGCCTACTTATTTATCTATATTACTTGCTCCTGAAAAACTGGTGTAATATAAAATTGCGGCAAAGTGATTGCAATCCATGTGCTATATTGATTTACAAAACAAACAGTCCCTAGATTTTATTACAAATGATTGTGAGAATAAACTCGAAACACAGAACCCTCGTGAAACAGTCCTTAAAAATGATCCTTAAGCAAACGAACGGTTACTTTACTTTATCAAATAAATTGCTATTTGTTAACTGGAGGGTGTTTGTTTCCGCAGCAAGAAATGCAGCCAGCGTTAGCATTTTGTAATTAAAGTTGCCCTGAGCAAAAATGTTCACAACCGCATAATACCATAATCTTTACAAATCCTTTAGCTTTTCTGACAAGACATCAATAAGTCAAAGGCAAAGACACAGGAAAATAATAGAACCAAAGGCACTCAGGATGCAATAAAAAAGAGGATTAGATCTGCATTACTTTCATTACATTATATTGTATTTTTATTATTAGGTCCACTGTTATCATTTAATCTTAGAGCTAGTGTGTCTGATAGAGTGGAACAAAAACAAATGGAAATTATTTTCTCCCCTAAAGAATTCTAGATGAAAAAGATTATCTTTGCATGTATTTAAATGAAAAAATAATGTAAATTATGATGTGTTGTGATGTGCCAGGGGCTGTAAGTTGTTCTTATAATAGTACTTCCTCTGTTAAACTGATTACAGGGCCTGAACGTCATGCCAAGGGCACTATATGCAGATTTATCATCATTTCTATTCAAAAAAAAGGTTAGTTGGAAAAGAAATCTTCAAAAACTCATATGAATGTGAACTTTAATATTTTTGTAGAAAACAACATACAGTATACAATATACTTTGTCATTTATGATATGAGCACACAGTTACTACATTTCATGAAAAATGAATTTAGATGCTTCAGAAGGTTTTTTCCTTACCTAAATGTATTAAAGGCTTTGTTTCACAAAGAAAAGCCATCTAAAAATGTAGCCAGCCCTATGATTAGCTCTGGGTCATATTGGAGAGTGCTTAGCATTGGGACCACCCCTATGAAGTCCATATGCCCTAATGGGGCAGATGTAAATAGGGTTATGTTAGTGAGACTGTAAAAGACAAAGTTGCCCAAAAGTCTTTACCTTTGCTGCTCTCTGTTCAGTGATAAAAAGCTTAAGACATGAGCAATTGGTGACGGACTAGTTGCCAAGGACTTGCTGTCTGACAACCTTTATTAAACAGAGTGTGTCTGGTAAGCATTATATCCATAACTGTGCATCTCAAGGCTGACAGCAAAACGAGGAAAAGTAACTTGTCAAGTTATATGAATTCACATCTCAGGTTTGGGTATACATCATGTTTTTCTAAATATAAACTTGGGTATAGAACCTCTTTAACCTTGGTGATGTTAAAGAAACGTGAATGTGGCAGAGGGGTTATTTCTGCAAGAAAAAAATTAAATATCAAAAAAGCTGCAAAAATATTTAATCTGATCATTTTAAAGCTTTTATTTAGTACTCTCAAGTGCTCTGTAAGCCAAGTGTATGTATGGCTGATAGCCTCTACTAGGAGTTGGTAAATGGTTCAAACTGGTGATGAAATTGTTTTAATTTGCTGTTTCTTTGACATTTATTGATTTACATTGGGATACTTAAAGTGAGGCTCGATATAATCTTAACACGGTCCTGATGCTCCCCATCAGAATTATGTCTGTAGGAAACTCAAATATCTATAGCTCCATAGGCAACAGAGATGCTAAGCAAAAAGTCCTTATTGTCACATTGTGCTCTCGGGACCTAAAGCTATGTGGGTTTGCAGGAGCACACTGCTGCAGGTGGGGTCGATTTGACTGGCTGATGGTGTGGAGTTCTCCAGTCAGCCAATCACCATCAGTCTGCTGCATATAAAAGCCAGCCCCTATAAGAGGGTGCTGGTCTTTTAGCCATTTGTCATTTATCTCATTCCCTCTCGGAACTCTGGTGCTTTGTGACATGCGTGTTTCACTTTGGTTTGATGCATGAGATTGTGGATGGGATTCCCTGTTTGTTGGTGTGAATAGTTACCTAATAAAGCTGTAAGCCTCTTGTCTGTTTTTGTGTGTGAACAGTGTCTTGTTCAGCATATA
The DNA here is from genome assembly GCF_035609145.1 of Eleutherodactylus coqui. Taxonomy (NCBI): domain Eukaryota; kingdom Metazoa; phylum Chordata; class Amphibia; order Anura; family Eleutherodactylidae; genus Eleutherodactylus; species Eleutherodactylus coqui. The sequence continues at coordinate 192,785,881 of NC_089838.1, read as the reverse complement.
CATTGCATTCCATCTATGGCGAGCCATGCCCCTAGGTTCTAGTGTTGAACCATCCCTACTGGGACGATCACCCCGTTTACAGGCATCACTCCTTGGGGTTTAAGAGTAGGGACTGACAAGACAATGAGGACCTTTGTCATGTGCTCGTGAGCTTACATACTTTGGCCAAATTACAAACTAAAACCTCATACTTCAACTGTTCTATCTGCTTATGTATGCTGGTGTTATTGGTAAGTGTTTTGGCATTTGTCTGGTGTTGTTGGTTATTTACATGAACATCCAGTTTATCTGTCATAGCATTACAGTACAGATTGTGTGTTTATCTGTTGTTTGTGTATTTGTGTATGTATGTTTTCTCTCCCTGTGTGAACACAGCCTTATGTTCGTCCTGGGCGTGGTGCATCTTGTGCTCAGAGTGAATGTAACTGTATGTCCAGCCCATGTTTGGGTTGTGTCCATGTAGATCATTGTTCCTCTGGCCTGCTCAGACATAGCATGATGATCAGCCTTCTATTTGTGTTCACCCTGGATGTAGCGCATCTTACTCTCAGGGTGAATGTGACAGTAATTATGTATTGGCACCAGTGTACAACCATGGTAGCATCTCACTCTTCTATAACTAAAATATTCCATGAGATACACAAATCTATTCACAAGTGATATAGACTTAGTTTCTGCTTTAAGAGGCACTACACCATTTTGTACTCACAATAAATGAAGTTGACGGTCATATAAAGAATAACTTCTCAAGAACACTAGGCTGCTAATGAGAATATCATTAGAAAGAACAAAGAAAACAGACTAATGGAACGAACATATTTATTTGAATTTCCTTATACAGAAATTCCATTAGGATAAATATTGTAGCATTTCACCATATTATGTAATTTTGAGATGAATACACATCTCAGTTGACATCCTATTACAATGCTGTATACCACTAAATACAGCAAAACACAAACTGTAAACACTAGAACCCTAAACTTGCATTATATTTCAATTAACATAAATATTAACTACTTAAATATATAGTATGGAGCAGATTATGAAAAGAAAAAACTATCTTTGTTGCCAATACCAACCAATCACAGAGTAGCTTTCTTCTGCCACTACACAATAAAAATGTCCACTTTTATCCCTCCTAATTTGTAATCGTGCCTAATAAAATGCACAGTATATTCACCTTATCCCAATCGCACAATAAGTGGAGTGACTGATGCCTCTTGTAGCCTTTTAAGTTAACTCGCCAATGCAGGCAGGAAGCTGACATCCTGTTCAGGATCCTAGAGTCTTGTAGACGGCAGTTCCAAATCAGCCTGTGGCTTACAAGAGATAGAATGGCAGGGAAGTTAAATACATAGATACACTTAAATGTTGCAATCCCCCAGGAATCGGAAGCTCAGGATCCCCAAAAGGGCTCTTTGGGAATGGGGCCCTGAGCAATTACCCATTGCCCTTACTGTCACTCACGGTGACTGCATTTAATGGAATCAATTCTCAGCGGCTTAACGATGGTTTTTAAGCCAGCTAAAAACCAGGGTTGAAGGACAAGTGAACAAATAGTGCATGATTGCCCTCGTTTACACGTAGCAATTATCTCTCACTTTCGGCCGTTTGAATGAATTTTGAGCAATAATCGTTGCGTATAAAAGGTCCTTAAATGTAGTTCCTTGAGTTGTTTTCTTCTGACAGATTGTTAAAATTTTTAATCAGCCTTTACTTTTTCAGGTGGCCTTAGTAATGATATTGAAACTAGCTATCAGTAAATGACCAACCAGCTGACAGACAATACTGTTAGCCAATAACATTACCATCATATATGGTCATGTGCAGATAACTATAGATGTACAACTCCAGTTGCAAAAAAGTTGTGACACTGTGTAAAATGTAAATAAATGTAAAGAAAAAAAGAATGCAATGATGGAAATCTCCTATAACCATATTTTATTCATTATAGAACACGTAGCAGAACCTGAACTTTTCATCTCAAAAAAATTTGCTCATTTAGAAATTGATGGCAGCAATACATCTCAAAAAAGTTTGGACATGGCCATGTCTATCATTGTGTAGCATTCCTTCTTCTTTGTACAACAGTCTATACATGTATGGGAAGTGAGGAGACCAATTGCTGGAGTTTTAGGAGAGTCTTCACAGATTGGTGAAGGTCTGAACATCTTTGCTTCTGAAAGACTCTGCCTCTCTAACATGCTCTTTTTATATACAATCATGTGACTTAGTAGGAAATCAACCCTCCAGCTGTTTTTCATTCGAACCACTTACTTTTCCAGGCTTTTGTTACCTCTGTTCCAGGTTTTGTAAGATCTGTTGCTGCCTTCTAAATGACTTTATTTATTTTTTTTATATTAAATGCTTCACTGTCAACTTCTGATATGTGTTCTATGTTTTATTGTGAATAAAATATGGTTTATGAGATTACCAAATCATTGCATTCTTTTTTCTTTACTTTTACATTTTACACAGCATCCCAACTTTTTGGAATCATGTAAAAATACAACACTGTTACGTTTAATTAGTCATCTGTTCATTAGCGTGAAAAGCAGTCAAAATCAAATATTTCAGCCAATAATTATGTGTATGATCAACTTAGTTACATCTTTTTTTGGAGTAAGCTGAGTAACAGCCAACCATTCCACAGGGGTGAGATCTGTAATGTTGACTATATTGGTTTAATACAATTTTTAATAACATGAAGAGTTAAAAAGCCTTATAAGATATGAGTAATTTTTTCCATAAACTATTTAAGTTCTTTTAAATTATGTATAAAAAATGTAAGCTTAAATTATTTCAATTACTTTTTTCTATATTATGTTTCATGAATTTTTGAAAATTGTAGTTTGGGAAAGGACTCTGCATTCTATGAGCATAAGAGAAACTCAGGTTAAGGTATGTTATTAAGAGATTTATCATTTTCAAATCAAGGAAATAATAATAGGTGAGACACAGGTTATATTTAATATATAACACAATACAGTCATAAATAATCAATGGGCAATTAAGGGAGATTTTGCTCAATAGCCGGGAGGAATTGAGAATATTTAAGATATTAACATTCTAAATCTATTCAATCCATCTACAGTTATATTGAAAAGTGTTTGTAAATCTGTGTAAATGTACAATTTACCATTAATAATGTATAAGGTTTTCAGTAACGGTGTCAGAAGAGGGAACAGGATCTCCAGTGGGGTACTTGCTTTTTTTAAATTTAATTAAGCTCTGCTCCAAAGACAAATCTTCTATAAAGACTCACAATCAAAGAGAAGTAAGGAAGAATACACAGTGCACTCTAAAACTATTGCAAATTGTAGTAAAATACATTTCACTATGTGAATGTTGATATTATAAATTCCCATTATTACTATGACATGTCATTACTTTTTAAATTGTACAAAAAAGATCACTGCATGGGAATAATATAATTTAGACAAAACCATATACTTGCAAATAGTGGCGGTTGGTAGTACCATTGATACATGATGTAGGGCTGGTTGCACCAAATTTTGATCAGAGTCCAACAAGAGTTGATTAGAGTTGAGCGAACATACTCTGCCGAGCTTGATGCTCATTCGAGTATTAGCATACTCGTTGGTGCTCGTTACTCGAACGAGCATCAAGCCGTCTTCGACCACGCCCCAGTTTTTGGCTCCTCCCCACTGTGATGTGCCTGTTGTGGCCCCTCCCCGCCACAACACAGCACGCGTCACTGGCAAATTTTTTGTCTGGCAGGCAGGGAAGAGAGAGAGAGAGAGTGAGAGAGAGGAACCTAGGAGAAAAAAAAAGCTCGGCACCCGGCGTCCCACATACAAAAATGCTCGAGTCTCCCATTGTAGTCAGTGGGGTTCGTTACTCGAGTAGAGCTCTCGAATTTTATGAAAAGCTCGACTCGAATAACGCGGACTCGAGCATTTGGGTGCTCGCTCATCTCTAGAGTTGATTTAAGATCAAGTAGAAAAATGTTGCACCAACAAAGTTTAGCCTGTGATCCCGCGTCAAATCTAGGTTCAATTTGTTCCCCTGATTTTGGTTCAAACTACTTGAACTTATTTTAGAAGCCAAAATCCAAGATTGCAGATTAGTTTGATAGGCTTTTCCTGGGTGGTGAAATTACATCCACATTTGCTGCTGGTAGCGACCATGTTTTTACTATTGCTATGAATGCTGGGAAGATTACCAGACCACAGTCACTAATCACCATGTGCAATGTATTTCTTCTAGGTTCAACCTCTGATCACAGATGAAGTAAACATGGTTTCGGAAATCTTAAATCAAAAAGTGTTGGTGAAACAGTTTTTCTTTAAAGGGGTTGTACTAGAATTTCAAGAAATCCCCTATCCATAGAATAGGGGATAACTTGCTGATTGCTGGGGATTCTTACTTCTGAAACTCCTGCCAATCTCAAGAATGAGGGTCCTTTGTCTCCTGTACTCCTCACTGCAGCATTATTACACCCCCCTGTAGTGAAGAGGAGACTTTCAATGGGACTGTGAAGATACCAAAGCAGCATCCACTTGGGTATTTCCATCAGCTGTAATTAGATTTATTTTAGTGATGATCATGCATGTGGAGCCATTTTGATCTGTGGAAAACAGTTCCCAAAATCTACTTTACAGCAGTCACATGGACATGAGATGACATGAAAACAAAGTCAGAAAATTACCTATTAATTACTATGGAAATGTGTAATAAGCATAAATGTGGTGACAGCACGAAGCGAGGAAAGATGAGCTGTTCACATTACGTATTGTCAATAGTACATCCTGTGGTATCTGCCTCTAGCTATACCCAGAGGTGTTATGGTGCTGTTAGATGGAATGATTAGCATTCAAAAAAATCATTCAAACGAGCGAAAGTGAACAATAGTTATTCAGTCTAAGGGCTTCGACAGACAAACATGATACGTAATATACTTGCACAGAAACCTCACTCACCCACTGCCGGCTCCGGTCTGCGCAAGCCGCCACATCAAACAGCCGGAGCCGCGGGTGAGTACGCGCTGGTCCTTGCAGGCGCTCGGGTCAGGTCCCGCAGCGAGAATCCTCGCCGCCGGATCCGACCTGCCCATCTGCAGCCGCCTAAAAAGGGTGCATGAGAGCGAATGAGTTAGTGATAATACTATCCAGTCTAAAATCATCCTTAGGCCTTGTTTACACAAGCACTGTTTTAGAGGCATGTGAAAATATTGCGTCTATTAGAAACAATGGTTTCCTCTAGAAGCCTTCACATGAAGGAATTTAGATGCACTAAATACTCACACCAATCAAAGAAAGGATATTCGACCTCAAAGCTCACATCTAAGGTCCGTGGTGCAAGAATGATAGGACCTGACCTATCTTTGGTGCATGCTTTCCTTAGACTACTATGGAAGTGGAAAACACGCACTTCCGATCTTGTGAACAGGCAATTTCACAGCTAATTAACCCCTTAGTGGCCAAGCCTGTTTGTGCCTTAATGAGCAAGCCAAATTTTGGAAATCTGACATGTGTCAATTTAACATAGAATAGCTCCCTTAAGGTTTTGCATATCCAAGTGATTCTGACATTGTTTTTTCGCCACATATTGTACTTCATTTAGGTGGTAAAAACAGACCAATAGAATGTGTGCATATTTATTAAAAGCGCCAAAATTGGGAACATTTTTAATTGCAATATCTCAAATATTTGCAAACATACTGTACAAATTTTTTTGATAAGACATATATTTTCATCTGTTTACTTTATTCTGGATGCACATTTGAAAAATATTCGTTTTTTTTAAGCATTTAGGAGACATACAAACTTAACATTAATTTTTAACATTTTGAGAAACACTTTGTTTTCCTGCACCAAGCTAAGATTGCTCATAGGTATCAGAATGATAAATACCCCCACAAATAACCCCATTTTAAAGACTACACCTCTTAATGTATTCATTGAGGGGTGTCATTGGTATTTTGACCCCATAGTTTTTTTTAGGGGTTATTGCAATTTAGAGGAGAAAAAAAAATCAAATTTCATATTTTTGCAAATATGTCATTCTAAAGGCAATTTTGTTTCTATAGTGAACAAGAAAACAAGGATTTACACCCCCAAATGGATACCCGTGTTTTTCTTGTGTTCAGAAACATACCCATTCTGACCCTAATATTGTGTCTCTATGCACAACAGGGCCCAAAACGAAAGAAGCAGTCGCTGGTTTTCAGAAACGATATTTCGCTTGAAGGCGTTTTGGGCCCCATAGCACACTTGTCAAGCCCTTAAGCAGCCAAACGATGGAGAACCCCCACAAATGACCCCATTTTGAAAACTAGACCCCCTAACGAATTCATCTAAGGGGGTATTGCATATTTTGACCATACAGTTCTTGAATGAATCTAGGCAAAGCAGAAGAAAAAAATTACAATTTTCATTTTTTTGGCAATTGTGTCATTTTAAAAACAGGTGTTTTTGTACAGCATACATATGAATGAAGACTTACAACTGAAAATGGATACCCTTGTTTGTCTTGAGTTCAGAAACATACCCATTGTGGCCCTAATATTATGTCTCTATCCACAACAGGGCCCAAAATGAAAAGAGCAGCCAGTGGCTTTCAGAACTGACATTTTGCTTGAAGGTGTTTTAGGCCACATTACCCACTTGTAGAGCCCTTGAGCGGCCAAAACAATGGAGAACCCCCACAGATGACCCCATTTTGAAAACTAGAACCTTTAATGATTTCATCTAGGGGTAGACTGTGTATTTTTACCCAACAATTTTTGAATGAATCTAAGCAAAGCAGAAGGAAACAATTATGATTCTCATTTTTTTGCCAATTGTGTCAACTTAACAGTTTTTTTTGTACAGCACACATATGAATGAAGATTTTCACCCCCAAATGGATACTTCTGTTTGTCCCGTGTTCAGAAACATACCCATTGTAGCCCCAATCTACTTATAGAACACATGGCTAGGCCTATAATGGAAGGAACACCCACTGGATTTCAGGGCACAACTGAATATATTCCAGGCACCATTGCTCAATTGTGCAGAAAAAAAATTGACTCCCTAAAAATAATCCCCACCCCCTCCTTTTTGGCATTCTTATAATCTTAGATAAAAGTAATAATGTAAACTGTGTTTTATGTCCAAAGACAGGGGTAAATACAAAGGCTGGTTGGGATGGGCACATGGGGCAATAAAACCGAGTATCCCTCCTCCTCCCATGCTTTTTTGGGGGAATTTCTTAACCTCAGCGGCGGGTATGGGGTGTAAAAAGTGGTGCTCTGTGAGGCTTCGTAAGCTTACTGAGGTGCTACGATCACGAACAGAAGCCGTTTAACAAGCTGCTCCTGGAACTGCAGGAAGGCAATCGTTCCCTTGTTTCTTGTAAATTACGTATTACAGGCAGTGGTCTGAATAACGCCTGGCTCACACAGCCATATATGAAATCTGCTTGTGGAGGCCCGCAGCAGATCCCAGCTGTGAGCCCGGCCATGGCCCTGTGTATAGCCGCGTAATGTACTGCACATAACTGCGTATTTACACAGGCGGTTATGCACAGTACATCTTTTTTTGTTTGGATTTTCATGCACCGTCGCTTAGCGATGACGTGGGTACCTGCAGCCCGTACACAATGAAGTTACGGTTGGGCTGCGGGTATATGGTATATCTGTGACCATGGAGCACAATGGGTAAAATACAACATGCCTCGTTCTGTTTCTGCGAATGGATTACGTAATTCCGACCTGCTACTGTGAGCAGAATTGTGTAATGCAGTGCATTTGATTGACTTGCATATTATCGCAGATCAAATGAATGCAGGATCCTCAATTCCTATGCGCTCCTGTGAGACCGGCCTAAGGTAGATGGCTACCTTTTTATCACATGACCAGAGACCACTCATCGAGGCCACCCGTCACTGCTCCAGGCTCTCGGTGACCTTCGGTAGCCGGGAGCAATGAGATTTTAAATTTCCCGGGCCTTTCCCAGCTTCTGCGCATGTGTCCAGCATTTTGCCAGCGGGCGTAGGCGCAGAAGCCTGGGAGGGTCCGTGAAGGAGGATCACATCGGGGTTCATATGTGAAGGCCTCCGGTAAGACGTTTCATCTCCTCTCACCTATCGCATTGGTGAGGGAAGATGAAACTTTAACTTTTTTTTAACTTTTACATGATCCATTGGATAGTGGCACTCATGTGACCAGGGACCACTCACCATGGGCTCTCTAGCCTTCTGTGCATGCGCGCCACATTGGAACATGCACAGATTGCTGCAGGACATCACGGTGGATGGAAGTGAGTATTTTCAGCTGCTCTCATGGATGTGATCCATGAGGGGAGCTGAAACTGTACATTTTTTGCACTTTTTCGTGATCATCATTATCTATTGCATAATGGCGATCACGGGCTGGGGACTACTAACAGCATTCCCCGGTGACATCTCCAGACAGGGAATTTCAAATTTCCCGGGCCTCCCGGCCTTCTGCGCATGCGGCTGGAGTAATGACGTCTGGACCAGACCGCCAAGGGACATTGCGTTGGACGAAGGCGAGTATGCTCAGCTGCCCTCCATGACAGCTCCAGGTTGTCACGTCCACAGCCTGCAGGGCTTTAACCCTCAGAGGAAGCATGTTTTTATGGCCCAGGATATTAAAGCCTAGCAAAGCAGGATGTAAAAACTCCCTAAGGTCACTAGGGTGTTAAAAAAGATGAAAATCACTCGGTCACGCAATCTTTAGTACAGTATAGTCGTGATCTTTTTAGGCACCTATACGGCGCTAAAGCAGTGCACGTCTGAATGAGGCCTTAGCTGTCTTTGTTATCCTCCTATGATCATAAGATGATTGTGTAATGATGATCTTTACAAAATAGGAAGTGTCAACTGGTTGTGAAGGATCAGCGGCAGTTGTGGCAGGATTTCAGGATTCTTTTTATTTAGACAGTGAAATGGAATTATGCTTTTAAAAACTGTTTTACATAAAAAGTTGGTATAAAGAGAACCTGTCACTGCTCTTCACGTATATAGCAATAAATACCCGATGCAGTACAGCAGTACACACCCAACTCACAGGGCTGATATGTAAAGGCCCATTTAGACACAACGATTATCGCTCGAAATTCACTCAAAAGACGTCTTTTGAGCGATAATCGTTGTGTGTAACTGCACTGACAACATGCAGTTTTCATTAAGCCGTAGCTCATCGTCGTCTTTCAGCGTGCTGAAAGACAATGATGAGCCTTATCAGAGATTCACAGCGGGATACAGCTGATAAGTATTATTTCAGCTGTATCCCACTCCTTGATGACAGGCTGGGTATGAAGAACAGAGCGGTCCAGCTCTGTTCTCCATACCCCGCAAAAAAGGCTCAGCTGTATAACAACCAGGCGCTCCGTGCAGAAAACAGCTGGATGCAGAAGACAAGCGGGGACACCCTGCTTGTCTTCTGCATCCCCTGCTCGGAGGGCTTGGCTGTATAACTGCCTGGCACTTGGAGCAGGGAACAGCTGGATGCAGAAGACAAGCGGGGACATCTTGCTTGTCTTCTGCATCCTCTGCTTCGATCACTCGGCTGAATAACAGTCGGGTGCTCGGAGCGAAGAACAGCTGGATGCAGAAGACAAGTGGGGAAGCCTCGCGTGTCTTCTGCATCCTCCACTCGCAGCGTAAGGTGATCACTCATCTTGAGCGATCATCTTGCGCTGTAAATGACACAAGGATTATCGCTCAAAAGTCGCTCAAAAGACATCTTTTGAGCGATAATCGTTGTGTCTAAATGGGCCTTTGGTTTCCATAGGGAGGGGGTGTCAAGCCTTCAAAATCAGTTGAAGTAATTATATAGTCAGGTATAATTATATAGCCAGAAGGTGGAATCCTCCTGTTTTTTTAACTGCATGTGCAAATGTACAACATTTTGGCTCAAATTTGCCTTTGTCAAGCACAAAGATCAACCTCCAGGCCCATGATAGGATGCCTATGCCAATCTGGTGCAAGGCATCTGCACAGAATGTGCAAAATCCCCAGTCATGGTTCAAATTCAGCTTCAGTTGTCAATTTATTTATAAGGCTGCCTGTCCACGGGCAATTGTTCATTGCGTTACCCGCGGTGATAATCCATCTGCAGGTAACGCAATGAACGTTTTCCATAGCGTTGCTATGGAAAGTGCAGCTGCGGCGTCCATGAGCGGAGAATCATAGCGATTCTCCGCTCACAGGATCTAAATCGTGGCATGCCACGATTCTCCGCGGTGAGCTTATCGGTCAGATCGGCTCACTGCAGATAACTGACAGCGGCCCCTCTGCTCCCCCGCGGCAGAATATCGCTAGTGATATTCCGCAACGGCCGTGGACAGGGGGCTTAAATCAGAGGTGTAACTAGGCTTTCCTGCACCCAGGGCAAGGGTTCAATTTTGACACTCCTCAATATAAAGCTTAATAAGGTTTGCAACACCCGACTGCTAAATTTAATGTAACCCATTTTGCATTACTATATTCTGAGAACCATACTTTTTTACATTTTTCTGTCAACATGGCCATATGTAGGCTTGCTTTTTGCAAGGTGAGTCATATTTTTGAAAATAACCAATTTGGGGTACATACAATGTATTGAAACTCTTATTGCATTTTTTCAGAACAAAGGTAAATTGTAATTCTGCAGCGTTTTTGTGTTTTGTTTTTGGGGTCTCATTAGTAATATTTTGGGGATACATATGACTATATGATCAGTTATGTTTTTTGAGAGACAGGATGAAAACTAAAAACAGCAAATGATCTGGAATCCGAAGTGCAGAGCAGTAACTGCACACTGGGTGGAACTGTTGCAAACCTTCAATTAACTGCTCTAATAGGAGCCATGCACAATACTTGGCGGATGTCAGTTGCCCTGCAATTGGCCTCTCCTAAGATGCAGTTAAGCTGGGACTGAGTAAGTGCCGACAAGTGACCATGGCACCACCTCCACCCAGCCTAATGACATTACTTGCAGCCACCCAGGCCGAATAAGCAGCAATTAGCTATTTTGTTTAACTAGTGACAGAAGCTCTCTGTGAATTGGCGGTGGGCTTGGGAAGCGTTAGCCGCAGACTGATGTAAGCACAAAGTTCCACAGTCAATGCTGTGTGCAGGCTCACACACCCGCTATCTACCCTCCTAATTGCGCCTGTAGTACGTGCCCTGCACGCCAACCCCCACTTCCCCCAAGAAATGTCCCTTAGGGTGCGGGCAGACGAGCGCATAAACGGTGCGTTTTTGCGACCAAACGTATATACGTGACCATCTGAGGCAATGGTTTCGAATGTATTTGTTCACATGGGCGATTTTACGGCGCGTAAAAACGGCAATTCGAAAAAAAACGGAACATATGCGACCGAAATACGCGCCAACGCATATTAGATCGCCGAAAAGACCGTTTGCAAAGTAGGAACAAACGAAAATACGCTTTCTAGCTCTGGTCGTGATCGGTGAAAAACGATCGCTCGGGCGATTATACGTTGCGCTCGTGCGAACGTAAATACGCCTACGCTCGTCTGCCCGCACCCTTATAGAAATGACAGAGGAACAGTACAATGCAAAGTTCTAAAAAAGATAGTTCCAAATTGTTATTTAAAGAAGAATATAAGTTTTTACTAAAACAGACATGTCAGGAGTACTGAGAGGTTTTCTTTAAATAATAGCTAGTTTCTTGAAAACACAGTCCATTTAAGTCTAGAAGAATACAATTTATTCTACAGTAGGTCCCAGAAAACCCTTTAAAAATGCAAAGATGTTTAAATATTTTATATATGAGGGCTTTTAATGAACTTCGCCAAATATTATCATTGATGAATGCAGTAAACCTTCACTGAGGTCAATAATAATCCAATGATCATGAGCACCAGTTAATTAAATATAGATCTTCATAGGAGGCTATGGAATACAGATCACAGGCATCATCATTACTTAGATATTCACTTAATTATGCATAATATAACAAGCATTCATTGAAAGCACGTTCACTATTTTCTACATAAAAGAAAACATATTCCATAACTGAATAGTGAGTGAAAAAAAAATCATGAGTGACTGTTCCATATGTTGTGAAGTGGACAATTAGCCTTTTCACTCCATTATCTGCTTCTTTATTTTCTTTAGTTTTTTGAAAAAAAAAATACTTAAAGGGGTGGTCTCGCGAAACCAAGTGGGGTTATACACTTCCGTATGGCCATATTAATGCACTTTGTAATATACATCGTGCATTAAATATGAGCCATACAGAAGTTATTCCACTTACCTGCTCCGTTGCTAGCGTCCTCGTCTCCATGGTTCCGTCTAAATTCGCTGGCAGCTTGCTTTTTTAGACGCGCTTGCGCAGTCCGGTCTTCTCCTTTCAGCACGAGCCGCTTCAGTGTGCTCCCCGCTACAGCTCTTCTGCGCATGCGCAGACGAGCTGTCACTGCTCGGGAGCGCGCTGGAGCGGCCATTCTGTACCATCCTCTGTTAGAGGAAGGTGCAGAAACTGGAGCTGCCCAGCGGAGAAGCCCAGCCCAGCCCAGCAGCCCCGAGAAGCCGCCCAGGTAAGTGATGGGTCGGGGGGTGATCTTCTCTAACAGGTGAAGGTCCCGGGCCACAGCGCTAGGTTCCAGAGCCCAGTGCTAGGTTCCAGAGCCCAGGTAAAGGCCCCGGAACCTAGCGCTGGGCTCCGGGGCCTAGCGCTGGGCTCCGGGGCCTTCAACTGGGCTCCGGAACCTAGCGCTGGGCTCCGGAACCTAGCGCTAGGCTCCGGAGCCTAGCGCTGGGCTCCGGAACCTAGCGCTGGGCTCCGGGGCCTAGCGCTGGGCTCCGGGGCCTTCAACTGGGCTCCGGAACCTAGCGCTGGGCTCCGGAACCTAGCGCTAGGCTCCGGGGCCTAGCGCTGGGCTCCGGAACCTAGCGCTGGGCTCCGGGGCCTAGCGCTGGGCTCCGGAGCCTTCAACTGGGCTCCGGAACCTAGCGCTGGGCTCCGGGGCCTAGCGCTGGGCTCCGGGGCCTTCACTTGGCTCCGGAACCTAGCGCTGGGCTCCGGGGCCTTCGTCTGTTGTCAGGGTCTAGCGCTGGGGAGCCGGGAGTGTAGCGCTGGGGAGCCGGGGGCTAGCGCCGGTTACCTGCTGCCTGGCGGTGGGTGACTGGTCGGCGGCTGCGGGGCGTCTGGTTGCCATGGAGACACAGCTGGCAGCGTCTCGGGAGCGCGCACGTCGGGCTGCAGCAAGCGACGGGAAAAGAGCCGGCGGCCATCTTGGGGAAACTTTTATAAGTTGCTGAAACGCTGGAACGGTAAGTACGAACCAGCTAGAAAAGTCATTTACAGGGGGGCTTAATAATGTATGCTTAATTAGGGGGACTGGGGGAAAAAAAATTCACTGCTTCCTCGAGACATCTCCTTTAACCAATAAGGCTTTGTTATAAAGAAAAACATTTTTTTTCTGCCAACTTGGAACATAGACATACTGACATTACACAAATGGTTAGTAAAATATATCCAAAAGAGTAAAACAGCACAGTGAAAGTTTGCTAACAATGGGTGGAAAGCTTCCAAATACCAGACTCCAAGTCCAAAGCAGAGACCAAGAAAGTTAAAAAGGGAAGCAAAACTCTAATATCTTCTGTGAGAGATGCAAAAGGTCTTCAAACACGGCTTTTACAACAACGTTTTAGCTCCTCGTTGGAGACATTTTTAAATAATTGTTTACCCCAGCGTAGCTCTACTCTCATTTGTAGTCCCATCACGACTCCCTTCTCATTAACATACCCCAGAATGGCTCCCCTCTCATTTCTAGTACTCAGCATGGTGCCCCTCTATCATTTTTCTAACCTCAGCATAGCTCACTTGCCTTTTCTAATTCCTAGCATGGGTTCCCTCTCATTTCTAGTCCCCTGCACCCCTCTTTTATATACTCCCCAACATGGCTTCCCTCTCATTCCCCTCTTGTTTCTTGTCCCTAGTATATCTCCCACTTTTTCTACTACCTTTTCTAGTCTCAAGCATTACTTCTCTCATTTCTAGGCTCCACTTTTCACATTTCCCCTCACTACTATCCTTGACTCTAGAGGCAGTTTAGAGGCAGACTCTCTTACTTAGCAATTGCACAAGCTGTACAGTGGCTGTTTAGCAATGCAATGATGTGGGCTGCCTCTTTTCCTTCTTTGACAGCCTCCCTCCAATCTTATGATGCTCTTTCATGGTGAAAATACTCCTACTACTCTCTCTCTCTGCTTCAATGATGCAGCCCGATTCTGAACACTTTTCTCTTCTGATGGACTGGACTCTTCTTCCTCCTTCCTGCACAGGTCCAATCATGCATATCTACATCCAGATGATTAAAAGCACACACAAGTCCTCTTTATGTTTTTTTTTCTAAGAGGTTCACAAGGAAAGAGTTCCAAAAAATGGTTGTTTCTAGAAATGGTGGGTAGCTTCCACTGTAATGGTGGGGAATAGACATTGCAAAAGAATCTGGTTGGAATGCGCCGGTGTCTTCTCAAAGGGGTGATTTTTTTCAGGGTAGATTTAGTTGTATATGCTATATGATCAAGGTTCTGTCAGTAGGTGAAAAAAAACAAAAAAAAACAACTGTGTTCATAGAACCACATAATAGCTCTGTGAATGAAAACAAATCTTCTCAAGAGTATATGAGATAGACTTATGTTCTAAAATGTTTTCTCTAATTTTGTTTGATGAGATGTTATAAACATTACCATTGAAACTAAAATGGTAAAAGCAGAAATTTCTGAGACAATCAGATCCACTTCTTTGAGAAGACCACCCACTTGTCCAACTCAGATTTCCTGTTACACATTTTCAATTCCATCATTTATTACGCAAGCTGGTCCTTTTATTTGAGAAGATCATCCTATTAAAAGATAATTTTGGGTTGCAATCTCCAAAAGATTTCACTGTACAAGATAATTGACATATGCAAGGGGGCATCAATGAAAATAATGTAAAAACTGAGTTTCTAAAAGGAGAGCTAATAGGACTAAGAGGGATTCACACAGCACCTCCACTGACTATGTTTTTCTAGCCTCTTAGAACACTGGAAATGAATGGAAACCCTGTGAAATGAAGACTAGAGATGAGCGAGCACCAAAATGCTCGGGTGCTCGTTACTCGGGACGAAATTTTCGCAATGCTCGAGGGTTCGTTTCGAGTAACGAACCCCATTGAAGTCAATGGGCGACCCGAGCATTTTTGTATTTCGCCGATGCTCGCTAAGGTTTCCATTTGTGAAAATCTGGGCAATTCAAGAAAGTGATGGGAACGACACAGCAACGGATAGGGCAGGCAAGGGGCTACATGTTGGGCTGCATCTCAAGTTCACAGGTCCCACTATTAAGCCACAATACCGGCAAGAGTGGGCCCCCCCCCCTCCCAACAACTTTTACTTCTGAAAAGCCCTCATTAGCATGGCATACCTTAGCTAAGCACCACACTACCTACAACAAAGCACAATCACTGCCTGCATGACACTCTGCTGCCACTTCTCCTGGGTTACATGCTGCCCAAACCCCCCCCGTCCCCCCCCCCCCCCCCCCGCTGCACGACGCAGTGTCCACAGCGCACACCAAACTGTCCCTGCGCAGCCTTCAGCTGCCCTCATGCCACACCACCCTCATGTCTATTTATAAGTGCGTCTGCCATGAGGAGGAACTGCAGGTACACACTGCAGGGGGTTGGCACGGCTAGGCAGCGACCCTCTTTAAAAGTGGTGGGGCGATAGCCCACAATGCTGTACAGAAGCAATGAGAAATATAATCCTGTGCCACCGCCATCAGGAGCTGCACACGTGAGCATAGCAATGGGGAACCTATGTGCCACACACTATTCATTCTGTCAAGGTGTCTGCATGCCCCAGTCAGACTGGTAATATGTACCTTAACAGTAACCGCGTTGGTGGTAATGTGGTGGTGACTGCGGACCTAGTAGCGCGGTTGCATTTGGTTGGTTTTCGGAATGTGGCCAGGATTAAGTTGGCCGTGGCGGGGGATGTTTTTGAGGCACTACGTGTCCTCTCCACGTGTCCGTGGTTATATGCACCTTAACAGTAACCGCGTTGGTGGTAATGTGGTGGTGACTGCGGACCTAGTAGCGCGGTTTTATTTTGTTGGTTTTCGGAATGTGGCCAGGATTAAGTGGGCCGTGGCGGGGGGATGGTGGGGGGGCTTTCTTGTTGTGTCGGTAAAGGTGAAATTCTTGGACTGCCACCAGACGAACCAATGCAAAGGCATTTGCCAAGAATGTTTTCATTGTTGGAGGAGGAGGGGGATGTTTTTGAGGCACTACGTGTCCTCTCCACGTGTCCGTGGTTATATGCACCTTAACAGTAACCGCGTTGGTGGGAAATGGCCTCGCCGCCATCATGTCTTTGGGAAGCCTCTGTTTCCACACCCCAGAGACATACCATTAGCAGCGGTTTAGGCAGAGCCCAGAATTCGTAACATTTCAGCCGTAGCATTAGGACAGGCCCCACTAACATATCACTAGCAGCATTATAGGGGGAGCACAGTATTAGTTCCATTTCAGTAATAGTAGCACTCAAGAAAGGCCCCAGTAACAATTCCGAAGCAGCAGTATAGTGGGAGCGCAGTCTTCGTTCCATTTCAGTAATAGTAGCACTCAAGACAGGCCCCAGTAACAATTCCGAAGCAGCAGTATAGGAGGAGCATAGTCTAAGTTCCATTTAAGTAATAGTAGCAGCCTACACAGGCCCCAGGAACAATTCCGAAGCAGCAGTATAGTGGGAGCGCAGTCTTAGTTCCATTTCAGTAGCTGCAGTATAGCCAAGGCCCAAGTTACATTTATGTAGCTAAAGTGTAGGCCAACCCCACACACCTTTCTGTACCATGAGTGCAGGCGAAGAACATAGAAATTGCTATGATTACACTGTAGGTGAGGGCCCAAAAAAATTGGTGTACCAACAGTACTAATGTACCTCAGTAAAAATTGGCCATGCCCAACCAAGATGGCAGGTGAAACCCATTAATCGCTTTGGTTAATGTGGCTTAATTGGTAACTAGGCCTGGAGGCAGCCCAGTTTAACGAAAAATTGTTTCAAGTTAAAGTTCCAACGCTTTTAAGAGCATTGAAACGTATAAAAAAATTTTAGAAAAATTATATGAGTGAGCCTTGTGGCCCTAAGAAAAATTGCCCGTTCAGCGTGATTACGTGAGGTTTCAGGAGGAGGAGCAGGAGGAGGAGGAGGAGGAATATTATACACAGATTGATGAAGCAGAAATGTCCCCGTTTTGGATGGTGAGAGAGAACGATGCTTCCATCCACGGGTGCAGCCTACGTATTGCTTAGGTATCGCTGCTGTCCGCTGGTGGAGAAGAGAAGTCTGGGGAAATCCAGGCTTTGTTCATCTTGATGAGTGTTAGCCTGTCGGCACTGTCGGTTGACAGGCGGGTACGCTTATCTGTGATGATTCCCCCAGCCGCACTAAACACCCTCTCCGACAAGACGCTAGCCGCAGGACAAGCAAGCACCTCCAGGGCATACAGCGCTAGTTCAGGCCACGTGTCCAGCTTCGACACCCAGTAGTTGTAGGTGGCAGAGGCGTCACGGAGGACGGTCGTGCGATCGGCTACGTACTCCCTCACCATCCTTTTACAGTGCTCCCGCCGACTCAGCCTTGACTGGGGAGCGGTGACAGGCCCTTAAAGACTGTTGCACTGCCTGGGCTGTACCTGCTGCTCGATCTCCGCACCTCCCCTGCTACCTGGCCCTCGGAACTGCGCCTTCTGCCCTTAGCGCTGTCGGATGGGAATTTTACCATCAGCTTGTCCGCCAGTGTCCTGTGGTATAGCAACACTCTCGAACCCCTTTCCTCTTCGGGAATGAGAGTGGGAAGGTTCTCCTTATAGCGTGGCTTGAGCAGTGTGTACACCCAGTAATCCGTAGTGGCCAGAATGCGTGTAACACGAGGGTCACGAGAAAGGCATCCTAACATGAAGTCAGCCATGTGTGCCAGGGTACCTGTACGCAACACATGGCTGTCCGCACTAGGAAGATCACTTTCAGGATCCTCCTCCTCCTCCTCCTCCTCAGGCCATACACGCTGAAATGATGACAGGCAAGCAGCATGGGTACCGTCAGCAGTGGGCCAAGCTGTCTCTTCCCCCTCCTCCTCATCCTCCTCATGCTCCTCCTCCTCCTCCTGAACGCGCTGAGATATAGACAGGAGGGTGCTCTGACTATCCAGCGACATACTGTCTTCCCCCGCCTCCGTTTCCGAGCGCAAAGCGTCTGCCTTTATGGTTTGCAGGGAACTTCTCAAGATGCATAGCAGAGGAATGGTGATGCTAATGATTGCAGCATCGCCGCTCACCATCTGGGTAGACTGCTCAAAGTTTCGAAGGACCTGGCAGATGTCTGCCGACCAGGCCCACTCTTCTGAAAATAATTGAGGAGGCTGACTCCCACTGCGCCGCCCATGTTGGAGTTGGTATTCCACTATAGCTCTACGCTGCTCATAGAGCCTGGCCAACATGTGGAGCGTAGAGTTCCACCGTGTGGGCACGTCGCACAGCAGTCGGTGCACTGGCAGATTAAACCGATGTTGCAGTGTCCGCAGGGTGGCAGCGTCCGTGTGGGACTTGCGGAAATGTGCGCAGAGCCGGCGCACCTTTCCGAGCAGGTCTGACAAGCGTGGGTAGCTTTTCAGAAAGCGCTGAACCACCAAATTAAAGACGTGGGCCAGGCATGGCACGTGCGTGAGGCTGCCGAGCTGCAGAGACGCCACCTGGTTACGGCCGTTGTCACACACGACCATGCCCGGTTGGAGGCTCAGCGGCGCAAGCCAGCGGTCGGTCTGCTCTGTCAGACCCTGCAGCAGTTCGTGGGCCATGTGCCTCTTATCTCCTAAGCTGAGTAGTTTCAGCACGGCCTGCTGACGCTTGCCCACCGCTGTGCTGCCACACCGCGCGACACCGACTGCTGGCGACGTGCTGCTGCTGCTGACACATCTTGATTGCGAGACAGAGGTTGCGTAGGAGGAGGAGGAGGAGGAGGGTGCTTTAGTGGAGGAAGCATACACCGCCGCAGATACCAGCACCGAGCTGGGGCCCGCAATTCTGGGGGTGGGTAGGACGTGAGCGGTCCCAGGCTCTGACTCTGTCCCAGCCTCCACTAAATTCACCCAATGTGCCGTCAGGGAGATGTAGTGGCCATGGCCGCCTGTGCTTGTCCACGTGTCCGTTGTTAAGTGGACCTTGGCAGTAACCGCGTTGGTGAGGGCGCGTACAATGTTGCGGGAGACGTGGTCGTGCAGGGCTGGGACGGCACATCAGGAAAAGTAGTGGCGACTGGGAACTGAGTAGCGCGGGGCCGTCGCCTCCATCATACTTTTGAAGGACTCCGTTTCCACAACCCTATACGGCAGCATCTCAAGGCTGATAAATTTGGCTATGTGGACGGTTAACGCTTGAGCGTGCGGGTGCGTGGTGGCGTACTTGCGCTTGCGCTCAAACACTTGCGCTAGCGACGGCTGGACGGTGCGGTGCGAGACATTGGTGGATGGGGTCGAGGACAGCGGAGGTGAGGGTGTGGGTGCAGGCCAGGAGACGGTAGTGCCTGTGTCCTCAGAGCGGGGTTGGATCTCAGTGGCAGGTTGGGGCACAGGGGGAGAGGCAGCGGTGCAAACCGGAGGCGGTGAACGGCCTTCGTCCCACCTTGTGGGGTGCTTGGCCATCATATGTCTGCGCATGCTGGTGGTGGTGAGGCTGTTGGTGGTGGCTCCCCGGCTGATCTTGGCGCGACAAAGGTTGCACACCACTGTTCGTCGGTCGTCAGGCGTCTCTGTAAAAAACTGCCAGACCTTAGAGCACCTCGGCCTCTGCAGGGTGGCATGGCGCGAGGGTGTGCTTTGGGAAACAGTTGGTGGATTATTTGGTCTGGCCCTGCCTCTACCCCTGGACACCGCACTGCCTCTTGCAACCTGCCCTGCTGCTGCCCGTGCCTCCCCCTCTGAAGACCTGTCCTGTGTAGGCGTTGCACACCAGGTGGGGTCAGTCACCTCATCGTCCTGCTGCTCTTCCTCCGAATCCTCTGTGCGCTCCTCCCTCGGACTTACTGCCCTTACTACTACCTCACTGCAAGACAACTGTGTCTCATCGTCATCGTCCTCCTCACCCACTGAAAGGTCTTGAGACAGTTGCCGGAAGTCCCCAGCCTCATCCCCCGGACCCCGGGAACTTTCCAATGGTTGGGCATCAGTGACGATAAACTCCTCTGGTGGGAGAGGAACCACTGCTGCCCAATCTGAGCAGGGGCCCGAGAACAGTTCCTGGAAGTCTGCCCGCTCCTGAGCATGTGTCATTGTAGTGGAGTGAGGAGGCTGGGAGGAAGGAGGAGTAGCAGCCAGAGGATTTGGATTTGCAGCACTGGACGGCGCAGAACTGTGGGTGGATGATAGCTTGCTCGAAGCACTTTCTGCCATCCACGACAGTACCTGCTCACACTGCTCATTTTCTAATAAAGGTCTCCCGCGTGGACCCATTAATTGGGCGATGAATGTGGGGACGCCAGAAACGTGCCTCTCCCCTAATCGCGCAGCAGTCGGCTGCGATACACCGTGATCAGGAGCTCGCCCTGTGCCCACACCCTCACTTGGGCCTACGCGTCCTCGGCCACGTCCACGTCCTCTAGGCTTACCCCTACCCCTCAGCATGCTGTATTAGCAGTGATTTCCCAGGCAGGAAATAAATTGGCGCAAGCCTGCAGGACAAATAGAATGTTTCCCTTTTTGGGAAACGGAGGGCCCACTGACTATATTCAATCAGATAAGATATGTGTTGCACAGAAATGCAGTTATATGAAGTGCAGCAGAGCGGTTACTTTTCACAGGCAGCAAATAAATTGGCGCAAGCCTGCAGGACAAATATAATGTTTCCCTTTTTGGGAAATGGAGGGCCCACTGACTATATTCAATCAGATAAGATATGTGTTGCACAGAAATGCAGTTATATGAAGTGCAGCAGAGCGGAGACTTTTCACAGGCAGCAAATAAATTGGCGCAAGCCTGCAGGACAAATAGAATGTTTCCCTTTTTGGGAAACGGAGGGCCCACTGACTATATTCAATCAGATAAGATATGTGTTGCACAGAAATGCAGTTATATGAAGTGCAGCAGAGCGGTTACTTTTCACAGGCAGCAAATAAATTGGCGCAAGCCTGCAGGACAAATAGAATGTTTCCCTTTTTGGGAAACGGAGGGCCCACTGACTATATTCAATCAGATAAGATATGTGTTGCACAGAAATGCAGTTATATGAAGTGCAGCAGATCGGAGACTTTTCACAGGCAGCAAATATATTGGCGCAAGCCTGCAGGACAAATTGAATGTTTCCCTTTTTGGGAAACGGAGGGCCCACTGACTATATTCAATCAGATAAGATATGTGTTGCACAGAAATGCAGTTATATGAAGTGCAGCAGAGCGGTTACTTTTCACAGGCAGCAAATAAATTGGCGCAAGCCTGCAGGACAAATAGAATGTTTCCCTTTTTGGGAAACGGAGGGCCCACTGACTATATTCAATCAGATAAGATATGTGTTGCACAGAAATGCAGTTATATGAAGTGCAGCAGAGCAGTTACTTTTCACAGGCAGCAAATAAATTGGCGCAAGCCTGCAGGACAAATAGAATGTTTCCCTTTTTGGGAAACGGAGGGCCCACTGACTATATTCAATCAGATAAGATATGTGTTGCACAGAAATGCAGTTATATGAAGTGCAGCACAGCGGAGACTTTTCACAGGCAGCAAATAAATTGGCGCAAGCCTGCAGGACAAATAGAATGTTTCCCTTTTTGGGAAACGGAGGGCCCACTGACTATATTCAATCAGATAAGATATGTGTTGCACAGAAATGCAGTTATATGAAGTGCAGCACAGCGGAGACTTTTCACAGGCAGCAAATAAATTGGCGCAAGCCTGCAGGACAAATAGAATGTTTCCCTTTTTGGGAAACGGAGGGCCCACTGACTATATTCAATCAGATAAGATATGTGTTGCACAGAAATGCAGTTATATGAAGTGCAGCACAGCGGTTACTTTTCCCAGGCAGGAAATAAATTGGCGCAAGACTGCAGGAAAAATACAATTTTTCCCTTTTTGGGAAACGGAGGGCCCACTGACTATATTCAATCAATCATATATGTCTTCTGGCCCTGCCTACACAATTCTCTCCCTGTAGTATTACTGCAAGGCGCAATGCTCTGCAGACAGCCGATTTTGAAAAAAAAAAAACATGCAACACTGCTAACAGCAGCCTGCACAGTACTGCACACGGATAGATGTGGCCCTAAGAAGGACCGTTGGGGTTCTTGAAGCCTACACTCACTCCTAACACTCTCCCTACCTAAGCACCACTTCTGTCCCTGTACTATTACTGCAAGGCGCAATGCTCTGCAGACTGCCGATTTTGAAAAAAAAAAAATTTGTGCAACACTGCTAACAGCACCCTCCACAGTACTGCACACGGATAGATGTGGCCCTGAGAAGGACCGTTGGGGTTCTTGAAGCCTACACTCACTACTAACACTCTCCCTACAGCAGGTCCGGCACCAGCAGCACTTTCCCTCAGCTAACTCACAAGACATCTGAGGCGAGCTGCGGGAGGGGCCGACTTTTATACTCGGGTGACATCTGATCGTCCCAGCCACTCACAGCAGGGGGGTGGTATAGGGCTTGAACGTCACAGGGGGAAGTTGTAATGCCTTCCCTGTCTTTCAATTGGCCAGAAAAGCGCGCTAACGTCTCAGAGAGGAAACTGAAAGTAACCGGAACACCGCGTGGTGCTCGTTAAGAGTAACGAGCATCCCGAACACCCTAATATTCGCACGAATATCAAGCTCGGACGAGTACGTTCGCTCATCTCTAATGAAGACCAAAGTAGCCTCCATTTTACACATTGAAGGATTTCATTGCAACGTTATTTTGGCATTTGAAACTCTGAGATGGAAACCCACAGCAAATGTACAAATGCTGTGCTAATACTCCTTACCAAAACTGTCACCATCAAATAAACAGTATTAAGAGTTGCCATCAAAACCCCTTTTGAAGGTGTTTGTTGGGGTGTGCTGCTGGGATCTCTTGTTCTACATGGGTTCCAGCAACACAGCCCCACAGGTGGTGGTTGATTGACTTTGCTGGGTGTGGATTTCTCCAGCCAGTCAATCCCCCAGGTCTGCTGCTCATATATACCAGCTCCTCTGCTAGAGGCTGCTGAGCTTTCCCCTGTTTGTTCAGTGGAACAGTGTTATGTTCCTGCGTGTTCATGCAGGGTGCTGGATGTGTGGTGTGAACAGTCCTGTTTAGGGTGCATTGTGTTCTGTGTTGTATGCAAAGCCCTGGCATGTTGGTGTGAGCTGCGTTCAGTCCTGCTGTGTTTCTTTGTCATCTCGGTCTAGGTCTCTAGATTCCAGCTCGTATACACGTGCTCAGGTAAGAGAGACTAGATGTATCAGAAAAGAAAGGATTCAGTTTAGATAACAGTAACCAAAGAAGGATATAGAAAGAAGAATTGTGTTAAGATAAGAAGACAAGGATTATATATACCAAAGGTAAGAGATTGAAGATTACAGGAAGAAGGATGAACTGTTATACAAAGAAAAGAAAGTAAAGGAAATAGTTTCGCAACAGATCTGTGTGTGTGTTGTGCCTTTGTTCTCTTACCTCCCCTTATCTATCATACATGTACATCTGCATTACGCCCATATGGATAAGTCCTGTACGTCATTTTGCTAGTCTGACTTATGTCTGTTTTCCATTCTATATCAGATCCACCCATCCACCAGTTCTTGTTTGTTTGTTTGTTTGTTTGTTCTACCTGTCCATTAGTGGGCGGACGCTCAACACGTATTCTGACCCCTTTGTCCATTGGTATGTGGACACTAGGGCCTTGTTTGTCTTGTTATCAGTAATTTGTGAATATCTGCTCTTGAAATTGGTTCTCTTTCGCTTGGTGTTTTGTGTGTGCATTGGCACAGCATTTCTGGTTCAGAACTAGTGAGTCCGGGTTGGACATGTCATGATGATCCACCTTGCCTTTTGCACCAGACCCCTATGTGTTAGGTAACAGTGTCTTTGAAGTCCCATCTTTAAGAGGGAGGTACTATTATGGTGTGCTGCTGGGATCTGTTGTTCTACATAGGCTTCCAGCAGCACAGCCTCACAGGTGGAAGTTGATTGACATGACTGGGTGTGGATTTCTCCAGCTAGCCAATCTCCCAGGTCTCAGAGCTCTCTGTGTTAGGTACCTGTGTCTCCAGAAGCTCCTCTTTAAGGTAGATGTACTGTTAGTCTGTGCTGCTGGGATCTGTTGTTCTACATGGGTTTCCAGCAGCACAACCCCACAGGTGGGCGTTGATTGAGCTGGCTGAGTGTGGATTTCTCCAACCAGCCAATCCCTCAGGTTTGCTGCTCATATATACCAGCTCCTTTTTTAGAGGCTGCTGGGCTTTCCCCTGTTTGTTCAGTGTGATCAGTGGAACAGTGTTATGTTCCTGTTTGTCTTTGCAGGGTGCTGGATGTGTGGTGGGAACAGTCTTGTTCAGGGTGCATTGTGTTCTGTGTTGTATGCAAATCCCTGGTGTGTTTGCGTGAACTACGTTCAGTCCTGCTGTGTTTCGTTGTCATCTAGGTCTAGGTAGGTCCCTAGGTTCCAGCGTAGGGCCATCTCTGTCAGGACAATCACCCAGCATGCAAGCAGGCTTCATGTGGAAGTTGTCTTGTTAGAGTGTGGACCAGTGAGACAACTAGGACCCTTAAAGTGAGCTTGCAGGCTTAAAGGAGATGTCCCGAGGCAGCAAGTGGGTCTATACACTTCTGTATGGCCATAATAATGCACTTTGTAATGTACATTGTGCATTAATTATGAGCCATACAGAAGTTATAAAAAGTTTTTTACTTACCTGCTCCGTTGCTGGCGTCCTCGTCTCCATGGTGCCGACTAATTTTCGCCCTCCGATGGCCAAATTAGCCGCGCTTGCGCAGTCCGGGTCTTCTCCTCTTCTCTATGGGGCTCCGTGTAGCTCCGTGTAGCTCCGCCCCGTCACGTGCCGATTCCAGCCAATCAGGAGGCTGGAATCGGCAGTGGACCGCACAGAAGAGCTGCGGTCCACGAAGACGGAGGATCCCGGCGGCCATCTTCAGCGGTAAGTATTGAAGTCACCGGACCGCCGGGATTCAGGTAAGCGCTGTGCGGGTGGTTTTTTTAACCCCTGCATCGGGGTTGTCTCGCGCCGAACGGGGGGGGGGGGGTTAAAAAAAAAAAAACCCGTTTCGGCGCGGGACATCTCCTTTAAGTATCCTGTCCAGAATATGAACACAAAATGTGCAGACTCTTGCCCGACACATGACAAATGGGACACAGCGCTTGTGACACCTCCAACCAGTCGATTGACAATGACACTGGGAGTCGAACACCTAGATCAATGGTCTACTCCAAGGATAGGCCATCAATATCAAAGTCAAACAAAACCCCTTTAGTCTGTAAACTGTTAATTGTGTGGGGAAACTTGAGACTGTCTGCCAATCTTTCCTGTAATAACCATCCCAAATTAATGGTGTTAGTGAAATATATGGGCAGACTGGGTTCACTATATGATCTACAATTAATATATTAATTTTATAAACCTTTTCATTGTGTAAGCACTTTACATATGTGTACATTTAAAAAAAAACTTTGTAGCAACTTTCCTAATTGATTCAGTCTTTGAATAAAGCTTTAAAAAAACATTATATTTAGCACCCCTACACAGGAAATTTGCTAAAGATCAAAAGTAGCCGCTACATTTACTAAGAGCTTTAAAAGTCACTTCAGAACTTAGCAGTGAAATCTACTTTTAAAATCAATACAGTGTCTGAACATCAGTCATTTCCGTATCCATTGATTGCTCCAAATTCAGCATAAGTCATACTTCAACAAGTGGTATTCTTTTTATGCTTTCAAAGACCCGTGCAGGCCTCAGTTCCCTGAATGTCTAATACAGACTATTTTCCATTTTTTTGAACAATAAATGATATCTTCCTAGCCCAAGTGGAACAATTTAAATGACATTTCAGAAAATATCTAAAAGTCATTCAAACAGTTACATGTTATTTCTGCACATTAATGCTGGATTGAACAAGTTTAAAATATTTTATATAGGTCTATAGAGAGAGCAAAAGAAAGAGAGAGGGAGAGAGGCATATTTGTGCTACCACAGGCATTATTTCAAGAAAATGTCCAGCAGAGAAGATTTTTCCTGTGTTCTGGGTTCTTAATGAGTTAATTAGCAGTTAGGTGAGAGGGATCAATAAGAACTGGCTGAGCCCATCAAAAAATGACTTTAGTAAGGGAAGAGAGACAGATGAAGAATACGAGCACCTAAAACGGGTTGACGTCTTGCTGCAAAACTCTGCATGCAATTACATCTAAGCCAGATTTGCTAATGATTACAGTTGTGGTGTGATTAGATGAACGGTCTTGCTATCTGAGACCCTAAAAGTGGTTCCACCTTTGGCCTATAAAACACTCTCAGAGGCTCCTCTTTTTCCGCTTGTATAGAGCTTGTTGACCACTAGACACCTCTACAATGCAATCACAGAAGTGGCCCAACCGGGTACTAGTGTCTCCATGGCCACTCGTATCATATCTTGTATCCAAACTAGAGGTGGTACAACAGGATACTATAGTCTTCATGCCCTCCCGTATCACATCTTGTATCCAAGCTAGAGGCGGAACAACAGGGTACTAGAGCCTCCATGTCCATCCATATCGCATCTTGTAACCAAGCTAGATGCGGTACAACAGGGTACTAGAGCCTCCATGCCCACCCTTATCACATCTTGTATCCAAGCTAGAGGTGGTATAACAGGATACTAGAGCCTCCATGCCTGCCTGTATCACATCTTATATCCATGCTAGAGGCACTACAACAGGGTACTAGAGCCTCCATGTCCATCCATATCACACCTTGTATCCAAGCTAGAGGTGGTATAACAGGATACTAGAGCCTCCTTTCAAATGTTCAGCTTTCCCCAATAAATAATGCTTTTGCTCTGATATTGTAATCACTTACTTATATCAACATTACAATCACACAGAGAAAGTTTCACTTGATTCCGACATCTCCTTCTAGGTGCTTGATTTTTTTTTTACAATGAGTGTATTTTACAAAGATGAATTTCTCTAATTAAGCTTACGTCTGAATACCTGATGAGAGTGCAATGCTGTTACAGTGAGAATGATGGCTCATCAAGTGCATTCATATAGAGCTTTGGGGACTATCAACTGTAACTACAAGCATTTTATATTTTTCAGACAAATGGGTGCACTAGATTAGGTAAAATTCATATTAGTGATAGACTTTTGTTGCCTTTTAACATCAGGAATTGCATAGCATGCAGCACTATTATTGCTTGGTATTTAGTATAAGTCAATTAGATTCATCTGAATTTGTTAGGATCTGTTTCAGAACATATCTGTCATAATGGTCATGGCAGTAATAAAACTAAAAGCCATGATGATACTGTAAACTGAGCATATAATAAATACATTTAGATGGAAGAATAGAGGGATAAAAATCAAATGCTCTACTAAAATGTTATTATTAACCACTTACTGCTTACACAATCAGTCTTGCTTATGATTGCTTGTATATGTCACACACAGTCATTGTATTACCATTAGAGATGAGCGAGCACCAAAATGCTCGGGTGCTCGTTACTCGAGACGAAATTTTCACGATGCTCGAGGGTTCGTTTCGAGTAACGAACCCCATTGAAGTCAATGGGCGACTCGAGCATTTTTGTATATCGCCGATGCTCGCTAAGGTTTCCATTTGTGAAAATCTGGGCAATTCAAGAAAGTGATGGGAACGACACAGAAACGGATAGGGCAGGCGAGGGGCTACATGTAGAGCTGCATCTCAAGTTCCCAGGTCCCACTATTAAGCCACAATAGCTGCAAGAGTGCCCCCCCCAACAATTTTTACTTCTGAAAAGCCCTCATTAGCAAGGCATACCTTAGCTAAGCACCACACTACCTCCAACAAAGCACAATCACTCACTCCACTGCCACTTCTCCTGGGTTACATGCTGCCCAACCCCCCCCCCCCGCACGACCCAGTGTCCACAGCGCACACCAAAGTGTCCCTGCGCAGCCTTCAGCTGCCCTCATGCCACACGCTGGCCTCATAGCCACACCACCCTCATGTCTATTTATAAGTGCGTCTGCCATGAGGAGAACCCACAGGCACACACTGCAGAGGGTTGGCACGGCTAGGCAGCAACCCTCTTTAAAAGGGGCGGGGCGATAGCCCATAATGCTGTACAGAAGCAATGAGAAATACAATCCTGTGCCACCTCCATAAGGAGCTGCAAACGTGGGCATAGCAATGGGGAACCCATGTGCCACACACTATTCATTCTGTCAAGGTGTCTGCATGCCCCAGTCAGACCGGGGTATTTTATAAATAGTCACAGGCAGGTACAACTCCGCAATGGGAATTCCGTGTGCACCCACAGCATGGGTGGCTCCCTGGAACCCACCGGCTGTACATAAATGTATCCCATTGCAGTGCCCAGCACAGCTGAGGTAACGTCCGATTAAGTGCATGTGGTCTTCGGCCCACACTGCATGCCCCAGTCTGACCGGGGTTTTTAATACATAGACACTGGCAGGTACAAATCCCTAATGTGAAGTCCCTGTGGACACACAGCATGGGTGGCTCCCTGGAACCCACCGGCGGTACATAAATATATCCCATTGCATTGCCCATCACAGCTGAGGTAACATCAGGTTTAATGCAGGTGGGCTTCGGCCCACACTGCATGCCCCAGTCAGACTGGGTTTCTTTAGAAGTGGACACATGGAGTTACAACTCCATGTGGACCGACAGCATGGGTGGGTCCCAGGAAGCCACCGGAGGTACATAAATATATCCCATTGCATTGCCCATCACAGCTGAGGTAATGTCAGGTTTAATGCAGGTGGGCTTCGGCCCACACTGCATGCCCCAGTCAGACTGGGGTTCTTTAGAAGTGGACACATGGAGTTACAACTCCGTGTGGACCGACAGCATGGGTGGGTCCCAGGAAGCCACCGGCGGTACATAAATATATCCCATTGCATTGCCCATCACATCTGAGGTAACGTCCGATTAAATGCAGGTGGTCTTCGGCCCACACTGCATGCCCCAGTCTGACCGGGGTTTTTAATACATAGACACTGGCAGGTACAAATCCCTAATGTGAAGTCCCTGTGGACCCACAGCATGGGTGGGTCCCTGGAACCCACCGGCGGTACATAAATATATCCCATTGCAGTGCCCATCACAGCTGAGGTAACGTCAGGTTTAATGCAGGTGGGCTTCGGCCCACACTGCATGCCCCAGTCAGACCGGGGTTCTTTAGAAGTGGACACATGGAGTTACAACTCCGTGTGGACCGACAGCATGGGTGGCTCCCTGGAACCCACCGGCGGTACATAAATATATCCCATTGCAGTGCCAGCACAACTGAGGTAACGTCAGCTTTAATGCAGGTGGGCTAAAAATTACTAGGATTACAATGTAGGCGAGGGCCCAAAAAAATTGGTGTACCAACAGTACAAATGTACTTCAGAAAAATTGCCCATGCCCAACCAAGAGGGCAGGTGAATCCCATTAATCGCTTTGGTTAATGTGGCTTAATTTGTAACTAGGCCTGTAGGCAGCCCAGTTAAAATAAAAATTGGTTCAGGTGCAAGTTTCAACGCTCTATTGAATTGAGAATTGAAACGTATAAACATTGTTTACAAAAGTTATATGACTGAGCCTTGTGGGCCTAAGAAAAATTGCCCGTTCGGCGAGATTACGTGAGGTTTCAGGAGGAGAAGCAGGAGGAGGAGGTTGAATATAATACACAGATTGATGAAGCTAAAAGGTCCCCGTTTTTGATGGTGATAGAGAACGATGCTTTCATCCGCGGGTGCAGCCTACGTATTGTTTAGGTATCGCTGCTGTCCACTGGTGGAGAAGAGAACTCTGGGAAATCCAGGCTTTGTTCATCTTTATGATTGTAAGCCTGTCGGCACTGTCGGTTGACAGGCGGGTACGCTTATCCGTGATGATTCCCCCAGCCGCACTAAACACCCTCTCTGACAAGATGCTAGCCGCAGGACAAGCAAGCACATCCAGGGCATACAGCGCTAATTCAGGCCACGTGTCCAGCTTCAACACCCAGTAGTTGTAGGGAGCAGAGACATCACGGAGGACGGTCGTGCGATCGGCTACGTATTCCCTCACCATCCTTTTACAGTGCTCCCGCCGACTCAGCCTTGACTGGGGAACGGTGACAAAGTCTTGCTGGGGAGCCATAAAGCTGTCAAAGGCCTTGGACAGTGTTCCCCTGACTGTGCTGTACATGCTGCCTGATCTCCGCGCCTCCCCTGCTACCTGGCCCTCGAAACTGCGCCTTCTGCCACTAGCGCTGTCGGATGGGAATTTTACCATCAGCTTGTCCACCAGGGTCCTTTGGTATAGCATCACTCTCGAACCCCTTTCCTCTTCGGGTATGAGAGTGGAAAGGTTCTCCTTATACCGTGGGTCGAGCAGTGTGTACACCCAGTAATCCGTAGTGGCCAGAATGCGTGTAACGCGAGGGTGACGAGAAAGGCATCCTAACATGAAGTCAGCCATGTGTGCCAGGGTACCTGTACGCAACACATGGATGTCCTCACTCGGAAGATCACTTTCAGGATCCTCCTCCTCCTCCTCCTCAGGCCATACACGCTGAAAGGATGACAGGCAAGCAGCATGGGTACCCTCAGCAGTGGGCCAAGCTGTCTCTTCCCCCTCCTCCTCATGCTCCTCCCCCTCCTCCTCCTCCTTCTCAACGCACTGAGATATAGACATGAGGGTGCTCTATCCAGCGACATACTGTCTTCCCCCACCTCAGTTTCCCAGCGCAAAGCGTCTGCCTTTATGCTTTGCAGGGAACTTCTCAAGAGGCATAGCAGAGGAATGGTGACGCTAATGATTGCAGCATCGCCGCTCACCATCTGGGTAGACTCCTCAAAGTTTCCAAGGACCTGGCAGATGTCTGCCAACCAGGCCCACTCCTCTGTAAAGAATTGAGGAGGCTGACTCCCACTACGCCGCCCATGTTGGAGTTGGTATTCCACTATAGCTCTACGCTGCTCATAGAGCCTGGCCAACATGTGGAGCGTAGAGTTCCACCGTGTGGGCACGTCGCACAGCAGTCGGTGCACTGGCAGATGAAACCGATGTTGCAGGGTGCGCAGGGTGGCAGCGTCCGTCTTGGACTTGCTGAAATGTGCGCTGAGCCGGCGCACCTTTCCGAGCAGGTCTGACAAGCGTGGGTAGCTTTTCAGAAAGCGCTGAACCACCAAATTAAAGATGTGGGCCAGGCATGGCACGTGCGTGAGGCTGCAGAGCCGCCACCAGGTTACGGCCGTTGTCACACACGACCATGCCCGGTTGGAGGCTCAGCGGCGAAAGCCAACGGTCAGTCTGCTCTGTCAGACCCTGCAGCAGTTCGTGGGCCATGTGCCTCTTCTCTCCTAAGCTGAGTAGTTTCAGCACGGCCTGCTGACGCTTGGCCACCGCTGTTCTGCCACGCCGCGCGACACCGACTGCTGGCGACGTGCTGCTGCTGACACATCTTGATTGCGAGACAGAGGTTGCGTAGGAGGAGGAGGAGGAGGAGGGTGGTTTAGTGGAGGAAGCATACACCGCCGCAGATACCAGCACCGAGCTGGGGTCCGCAATTCTGGGGGTGGGTAGGATGTGAGCGGTCCCAGGCTCTGACTCGGTCCCAGCCTCCACTAAAATCACCCAATGTGCCGTCAGGGGTGCTTGGCCATCGTATGTCTGCGCATGCTGGTGGTGGTGAGGCTGGTGGTGGTGGCTCCACGGCTGATCTTGGCACGACAAAGGTTGCACACCACAGTTCGTCGGTCGTCTGCACTCTCAGTGAAAAACTGCCACACCTTTGAGCACCTCGGCCTCTGCAGGGTGGCATGGCGCGAGGGGGCGCTTTGGGAAACAGTTGGTGGATTATTTGGTCTGGCCCTGCCTCTACCCCTGGCCACCGCACTGCCTCTTCCAACCTGCCCTGCTGCTGCACTTGCCTTCCCCTCTGAAGACCTGTCCTCAGTAGGCTTAGCAAACCAGGTGGGGTCAGTCACCTCATCGTCCTGCTGCTCTTCCTCCGAATCCTCTGTGTGCTCCTCCCTCGGACTTACTGCAATTACCACTACCTGAGTGATAGACAACTGTATCTCATCGTCGTCGTCCTCCTCACCCACTGAAAGCTCTTGAGACAGTTGCCGGAAGTCCCCAGCCTCATCCCCCGGACCCCGGGAACTTTCCAAAGCTTGGGCATCGGTCACGACAAACTCCTCCGGTGGGAGAGGAACCATTGCTGCCCATTCTGAGCAGGGGCCCGAGAACAGTTCCTCGGAGTCTGCCTGCTCCTCAGAATGTGTCATTGTAATGGAGTGAGGAGGCTGGGAGGAAGGAGGAGCAGCAGCCAGAGGATTCAGAGTTGCAGCAGTGGACGGCATAGGGTGGTCGATAGATTGCTGGATGCACTTTCTGCCATCCACGACAGGACCTGCTCACACTGCTCATTTTCTAATAAAGGTCTACCGCGTGGACCCATTAATTGTGAGATTAATATGGGGACGCCAGAAACGTGCCTCTCTCCTAATCCCGCAGCAGTCGGCTGCGATACACCTGGATCAGGAGCTCGGCCTGTGCCCACACCCTGACTTGGGCCTCCGCGTCCTCGCCCGCTTCCACGTCCTCTAGGCCTACCCCTACCCCTCAGCATGGTGTATTACCAGTAGTGCAGAAGCAGAACGCTGTAATTAAATGTGCCGCTTATTGGCCTGTGGTTGGAGGCTGACTTCGCTTACGGAATGCACAGCAGAGCCAGGAAAGAATTTTGCGCAAGCCTGTAGTGAGACGTGGGTGCGTATGACTGAGCTAGTGGAATTCACAGCGCAGAAGCAGTCAAGTGTCCAAAGGCCACTAGTAGGCCTTAAGTATTTTGCGTCTATTTTTTTAAAGGCTGAGCTGAGACAGCAGACAGATACTGTAGGCAGCGTATATATGTATACTGTTTCCCTCTGGACGGGATGACGGCGGTGATGTAACGGGCAACGCAGAGCCAGGAAACAATTTTGCGCAAGCCTGCTGTAACACTTAGCTGCGTAATAATTAGGACTACTACCCCCAGCAGAGACGCAGTACACTGAAGACCATCACAGGCAGCCCAAATATAGTATTTTTCCCCAATTTTTTTTAAAAAGCCCACTGCCTATATAGATAGTATATCTCTTTCACCTTTCCAACTGTCCCTGCCTCACCAGTACTGGCCCTATACTATGTAAAATTACTGCAGACTGTTTCCCTCTGAAAGGGATGACGGCGGTGATGTAACGGGCAACGCAGAGCCAGGAAACAATTTTGTGCAAGCCTGCTGTAACACGTAGCTGCGTAATAATTAGGACTATTACCCCCAGCAGACACGCAGTACACTCAAGACGATGACAGGCATCCCAAAGATAGTATTTTTCCCAAATTTGTTTGAAAAAGCCCACTGCCTATATAGACAGTATATCTCTTTCCCTGCCTCACCAGTACTGGCCCTATACTATGTACAATGACTGCAGACTGAGGACGCAATGCTCTGCACGCCCGATATACAAAAAAAAAAGTGCAACACTGCTAAAAGCAGCCTCAACAGTACTGCACACGGTCAGATGTGGCCCTAAGAAGGACCGTTGGGGTTCTTGAAGCCTAATATTACACCTAACACTCTCCCTATAGCAGCAGCAGCACTTTCCCTGATCTATGTCAGAATGCATCTGTGGCGAGCCGCGGGAGGGGCCGATTTATATACTCGGGTGACACCTGATCTCGCCAGCCACTCACTGCAGGGGGGTGGTATAGGGCTTGAACGTCGCAGGGGGAAGTTGTAATGCCTTCCATGTCTTTCTATTGGCCAGAAAAGCGCGCTAAAGTCTCAGAGATGAAAGTGAAAGTAACTCGAACATCGCGTGGTGCTCGTCTCGAGTAACGAGCATCTCGAACACCCTAATACTCGAACGAGCATCAAGCTCAGACGAGTACGTTCGCTCATCTCCAATTACCATGCATGCAGTATTTGTAAGGGCTTAAACACACAAACATGTTTCACACGTTTTTTGCACGGCTGAAAATCACGCCCACAAAATGTGGTGAATAGAACCCATTGATTTAATGGGTGCATTCTTATCAATGTGTTTCTCACGCATAATTCTTGTGCACGAAAGAAAATATAAGGCCTGCCCTATGTTTCTACGTTTTACGCAGCAAGCTGCCATAGGAGTCTGCAGCAGGGTCAAAAAAGTAAAGGGAAGGATGTGACACTGTATAAAACGCAGGGAAAATAAGGCAGCTGGCCCTTATTTGGCTTTACATAGCCATTCAATTCCACGGAAAGGGAGTATCACGCGTGCGTGTGAACTGGCCTTGTGAGCAAAAATAACAGCACTATGCACTGGCACACGCATATCAGCCATATTATTGCCATCTCCAAACCTTTTTAATGCGCGAATAGGCTCCATTGCAGTGAGTGTATTTGCACATACTTGGTCTGTTGAAACCTTAAAGTCCCATTTAGACACAACGATTTTCGCTCACAATTCACTTGAACGCTATCTTTTGAGCGATAATCGCCGTGTGTAAATATGCCTATCTTTCATTGTTGCTCCAAGCAATGAATTTCAGTTCTGCCTGAATTCTATCTTTAGACAGAACAGCTGATAAGCAGGACCACACGCTGTGCTCTGCCCCGGGGAGCGCTGATAACAGCTGATTGCAAGGGTGTCAGCTGTTCTCAGCTGTCAGCCCCACAGCAGATCAAAGGGAATGTAATCAGGGAACAGCGGGTGGTCTGTTCCCTGAATACAGCCCCCTGCGGCTCACACACTACTAATGTTACTAATAGGCATTAGTACCAAGCAGTAGTTTATGCAAAATGATCGCTCAAAAGCCATCTTTTGAGCGATCATCTATGTGGTATAAATGTACCTTAAGTCATATCATTGCTTTTCATATCAGTCTTCTTAGAAGGAAAGAAAAGCACAATGGATAATTCTTTTTCTATCCTTTCAAAAAGCAGGAAAGGAACGGAAACCTTGAGAGATGGAGACCAAACTGGTCTCTGCTTCACACGTTAAACCCCAACAGTCACGTTAAAATGGTAAAATCCCTCCCAAAAATGTCACTTTTATTGTAGGTTTTTTTTTTCATATAAATGTATTTAATGCAGAACTCAGTTGCCTTACAGTTGCCTAAGTACATAACTCTTTTTTTTTTCTTCAATGTAGGTGTATGGCAATTTTTTTTGGCTGTGTGTAATGGCAAAAAAGTTATTTCACCATTGTTTTTTTGTGATTTATTTTTATGGCATTCACAGTGTGGTATAAATAATGTATTAAAGGAGTTGTCTCGCAGCAGCAAGTGGGGTTATATACTTCTGTATGGCCATATTAATGCACTTTGTAATATACATCGTGCATTAAATATGAGCCATACAGAAGTTATTCACTTACCTGCTCCGTTGCTAGCGTCCACGTCTCCATGGCTCCGTCTAATTTCGCTGTCTTCTGGCGTTTTTAGACGCACTTGCGCTGTGCGGTCTTCTGCCAGGTGAATGGGGCCGCGCGCGCCGGAGAGCTGGTCTGCGCGTCGTCATTAAAGCTCCGCCTCTGTCACGTGGTGCCGATCAGCCAATGAGGTGGCTGTATCGGCAGTGGAACGCGGAAGACAGAAGAAGAAACTCCACGATGCACCATGGGAAGACCCGCGGTGCACCGTGGGAGAGGACCAGCGGCGCCATCTTTAAAAGAAGAAATGAAGAAGCTGCAGAACGCTGATGCAGGTAAGCGCAATGTGCTTTTTAAAACTAACACATGCTTTCTTTTTCACAGGGCATAATGCAGGGGTCCATTAAAAAAAATAATTTCGCTTTCGCCGCGAGACAACCCCTTTAACTTTATTCTATGAGGGTGGCTTCACACGAGCGCGTTTATCTGCGTACAGTTGTGCACACAAAAACACGCTCCTATTAGAAACATTGGTTCCCTATGGTGTGTTTATATGTCCGTGTTTTACAGACGTGTAAACGCACGTACCTGCAAAACATAGGACATGCGTGCACCATAGGTCCGTGGTTCGCATCAATATTCCCCAGTGGGGAGTCCCCTTGTCACTGAACACTGTGACAGCACTGTCACAGTGATTAGTGCCAAGAGGACTCCTGGCGGGGAGTAAAGAATCCCTTGCCACAGCTGTCACAACTGTGACAGCTGTGGCAGAGGATCGCAATGTTCTCCCATTGCTTTCAATGGGACCGGCACTTCTGCAGTCCCATTGAAGCAATGGGCTGCTGGCAAGCCCTGCAGGGATTTTCGGGGAAGGGCTTTAAATATAAGCCCTTCCCTGAATATCATCTCTAGAATGTGTTAAAAATGAAAAAAAATTATACTTACCTCTCCTCAGCTGCGGGGACTTAGGTGCATCTAGCCTGTCTTCTCCCTACACTGCTCTGAAACTCTTTTAGCAGGCAGGGATTTAAAATCCGCGCCTGCTGAAAGGGCTGTATCTGATTGCCTGAGCGCTCAGCCAATCACAGGCAGCTCTCAGCCAGTCATTGAATGACAGCTGAGTGCTGCCTGTAATTGGTCACAGCACTCAGCCAATCACAGGCAGCACCTGGCCATTCATAGAATTGAATGAATGGCCAAGCACTGACTGTGATTGGCTGAGTGCTGTGATCAATCACAGGCAGCACTCAGTTGTCATTCAATGAATGGCTGAGAGCTGCCTGTGATTGGCTGAGTGCTCAGCCAATCAGATACAGCCCTTTCAGCAGGCGGGGATTTTTATTATGTTATACCACTTTGGTGCAATAGAAACACTTTATTTTTTTAGAAAAATACATTTGCTCTGGCGCCACATTCAAGGACCAGAGCATTTTTATTTTTCAGTTAACATTGCTGCATCGTGTCTGTTTTTTGTGGGACAACTTGTGTTTTTTATTAGTACGTTTTTGAGGTATATACAATTTTTTTAATTATTTTTGCATATTTAAGGGAAGCAAGATTATGTAAGGGGAAAAAAGTTTACTTTTTTTTTCTGTAAAAATACTAAGATACTACAGTCAGCAATGATTGCAGTATTTGCACGGTTAAACAGTGTAGAGGAATGATTAGATAAGCAAGTCCCCATCATTTCACTCCTTTCCTGGGGAAAAAAACAACATGTGACAACCAGAGAGCAAATATGCTTTCTGATAGATGAAGGGTGATAACATGAACAAAAATTCATGTCACCCATCCTTTGTAACACGGAGATATACAGGAGAATTACAGAGCTTTTCTGTTGCCGCTGGTCTCCTTTCCTCTCCCTTTGTCCTCTACACTCACACTAAAAAACGACAGCTGTAAATTCGGTATTCCTGACTCCAATTTAAATGGCTGTAACTAGGGTACTATACCATTTTAAAGCCAAGAATCATAGCTATAATATGGCACCAAATACATGTTGGCAGCCCTGATAAAACCATAGCTATACCCATTTACAGTAGAACGAGCTCTGTTCGCCCTAAACTGTAAAGTAATTTTCCTG
This sequence comes from Eleutherodactylus coqui, assembly GCF_035609145.1. Lineage (NCBI taxonomy): Eukaryota > Metazoa > Chordata > Amphibia > Anura > Eleutherodactylidae > Eleutherodactylus > Eleutherodactylus coqui. The sequence goes on along the minus strand of NC_089838.1, from coordinate 192,748,233 downwards.
CAGAACCAGCAGAGCTCATCCAAAACTGCTGAGGGGGAATTAAAGGCTGCCGTTCCATTCAGAAACTAGATGGAGAGCAGTAGCAGACCCAAAATAGTAATGTGAAAGTAGCTTTGGTGTTAGCTTTGATCTTTGCTTTTCTATCATTAACATGCCTGTCACTAGCTTACAAATTACCAATTATACATATACTAATTATAAGAATAGTCGGGGCCAAGAGTTTTGTGACTGACCAAATTTTGTTTTTCACAAATCTGTATTAACTTTAGATAATTAAGAAGAGTGATCAGATAAATTGAAGTAAATTGCAAATATATTACTTGCCATGAAAATCAACCTAAATCGCAAAAAAAAACAAATTTCCACGGAAATTCAGCCCTGCTACAAAATAAGCTGCTAACATAATTTCAGTGATCTTCTCATTAGCTCAGAAGAAAGTGTTAAAGGGGTTGTCCCGCGCTGAAACGTTTTTGTTTTTTTTTTTAATAGCCCCCCCGTTCGGCGCGAGACAAACCCGATGCAGGGGTTAAAAAAGAAAACCGGAGAGTGCTTACCTGAATCCCCGCGCTCCGGTGACTTCTTACTTACCTGGTGAAGATGGCCGCCGGGATCTTCACCCTCGGTGGACCGCAGGGCTTCTGTGCGGTCCATTGCCGATTCCAGCCTCCTGATTGGCTGGAATCGGCACATGATGGGGCGGAGCTACAAGGAGCCGCTCTCCGGCACGAGCGGCCCCATTCAGAAAAGAAGAAGACCGGACTGCGCAAGCGCGTCTAATCCGGCGATTAGACGCTGAAAATTAGACGGCACCATGGAGACGAGGACGCCAGCAACGGAACAGGTAAGTGAATAACTTCTGTATGGCTCATAATTAATGCACAATGTACATTACAAAGTGCATTAATATGGCCATACAGAAGTGTATACCCCCACTTGCTTTCGCGGGACAACCCCTTTAACTAGGACAAGGCGGCTGATATCACTGTCAGGCTGATTGAATTATAAAAGTAGATGATGATTTAAAAGGGGGATGGTACTTGAAATCATGGTTTCCCTCTGTTTACCACGGTTATCTCCAAACATATGCAGTCATCATTGCTTTACAGGTAAGGGTAATGCTGCTTGTAAAATAGTCACTAAATTACCATTTATCGGATGTTCAAAAATGTCAAGGTTAGGATTGCCGCGATGAAGGCTTTATGGCCCCCCAAAAAAGTCTAGCAAGTGCCAGAACTATCTACTAAAGAGGATTCAGCTATGGGATCTGTTCAACAACAGTGCAGAGCTTGCTTGGTAATGGTAGCAGGAAGGTGTCAGTGAATCTGTATGACAATGATGTGAAGGTTTTTAGGTGCCGGCTTGGTGTTAAGAAGGTCAGCAAATAAGCCACTTCTCTCTAAAATAAACATCAAGAACAGACTGACATTGTGCAGAAAGTACAGTGATTGGACTGCAGAGGACTGGGGTAAAGTTATTTTCTCTGATGAAGCCCCCTTCAGACTGTTTGGGACATCTGGAAGAAGGATTGTACAGAGATCAAATCACAAAAGATTTATTTAATAGTTGGGAAGTACAACAGCTTGGGACATTTGAATAGTAGAATACCCACCATTTTAGCAAGTGTTGCAGCAAAGCTTTCTGTGAACCAGAGTAAAGGCTCATTTACACGCAAAGACAATCTTTTAAACAGTGATCATTTTGCATAAAGTGCTAAAGAACACTAATGCTTATTAGCACTTTATTAGCTTCATTTGCATGTAAATGAGCCTCCAGGAGCTGCTTGGAGAACACAGCAGGGGATCTGAGCTCTGCAATCAGCTCCTTTGTTCTCACATGGGCTGTCAGCTGAATACAATGCAATCAGCTGCTCCACTGCAGAACTCAGCATGCGGTCTGTGTTATCTACTCTCTGCTGAACTATATATTTTAAGTTCACCTTAAAAGCATTGTTCAGCCAAAGAGTGAAGGATAGTAGCATTTACACACAATGATTATCGCTCATATGCCATTGTTTGCATGAATTGTGAGCGATAATCGTTGCGTGTAAACGTGGCTTAAGAATCAGTCCTTTCCCTTTCTACCACAAAGGAATACATACACTTCCTTGAATGCTAACATGCTTATGTAATCATCATTGCAGTGGCAGTGTTGATGGTTGGTAAACCCTACTATCCTTCCTACCCTATCAACCCTATTATCCATCCCCAATCAAGCATGTTACTGCTAAAAAGTATATTTTTTCAAGAGAAAGACAATATTTTTAGTGCATATCTAATAAAAGTATCTTTTAAATAGGGGTTAGTTTTTACAGTGAATTTCAGCTTGTACGTGCCCTGTAAATATAAATATTTCTGTTTTGAAGTAAGATTTCTCTCTTTTAGAACTGGTCTGAGTTGCATTATTTTTCCTACCTCTACAGAGATTCAGCCATCTAGTCATTAACATTATTTGAGAATGCTTTTTGTTCCGACAGATGTAATATGATATAGATGGAATGCTGACCTGATTTACCTTGGCATCAGATTGGGGTGTGATAATGAATAGCAACGTTTAACCTAAAAGTAATACAGTATATTTTCAAGTTATCATTTTGTGTGGCATTCTGTAATCTACAGTAGTAATATGAGATTATTTGTAACAGTCAGAACAGACTGTGCAGCAAATAACTTTCTGTACTGTGTAGTGTTATAGCCAATGTGCTTTGACTTGTCTCTATTTTACTGGCTTTGTGTTGTGATGAAGTGATGGAGCAGAACGATCCTGGTGTCCATTCAGCCGCTATTATTACTTATTGCTTCAATTGCCGCACAGTTCATCGCCAACTGCAGTAGTTGGCTGTTCCCGGGAAAAGTAAAATGATTCTCAGAATGATATCCAGGAGCTGTATATATTTCATGGTGAAACTACTTTTCAATTTATGATACATTATTTTAAGAATATTTTAATCCCAAACTACTTTTTCTTGTTTCCCAGCTTGTAACTTGCACAATGTTCTATAGATGTACTTTGTAGAAACATTAATAAAGTCAATGCATTACCAAAATTGATGTTCTGGTATGAAGAGATGGTTTTCCCATCAGATAAGGAGGTATCTGCTTAGAGGTAGCCCTGTGATAAAGGGCACATAGTTCTCAGAGTCAAGGCTTGATTAGTTATAAAATGATAGTCGTATGAGTTGGTGGAGAAGATTCCATTCCGTACATTTAATCATGCTTGTTTAATAAAATAAACTTATTTCAGATTAATCTTTTATGTTTGTTTCCATAAGGGGCTACAAGCCCTTTAATAGAGGCCTCATTCACACGAGCGTTTTAACGTGGCTATTTAAATGCGATGAAACATCATCTGAAAATCACTACCATGTGAAGCATTGGATTCAAATAATTTTTGGGAGACGATTTTTCAAGCTGTGTCAACAGATAGGTCTTGCCCTATCTTTTGATGAAAAACACTGTTGGCTCCCATAGACTCCTATGGGAGCTGAAAAAAAGAGAGGGGGGGGGAGTTTATCTGTGTCTGTCACTCGAAAAAGAAGACAGCTGGCTCTATTTAAGAATTAGAAGTCATTACGAAGATTTCTGCTGACCGACAGAAATCCATGCTGCAGCATTTTATTCCATGTGAATGGATGAGAAAATGCTAATTAATTGACCACAACTATTCTTTCATATGCAAGTTTGTGATGCAGCCGGTGTAAAATCATAACCCTCATGTGAATGAGGCTAGAGAATGCAACCACTAAGCTGATTACCCTATTAGGCAATTTTAATTTCCAAGTGCCCTATTAATAGACTCTAACTGCCAAGGTGTGTAGCATCTTTATAACCCCCAAGGCCTTTCCACAATGGAAAATTCTGCAGCAAATATGAACCAAATGGTAAAGATTTTTGTGCAACTTCACCGTAGATTTCACCCCTTCAATTGTAGTGAAATCTCCAGTGAATATGCATCAATCTGTGTCAAAATCAGCACCATTCAGTGTCGATTTGCTGCAGAATTTTCTGTTATGGAAAATCCACAGCAAGTTCGCTATGTGTGAACATGCTGTACAAAACTCAAATTGCCAAGCCTGTGCTCATTATGACTGTAAGCGTCAATCTCTGTGCTTCCTGTGGAGTAAAATTATTCCAGTTTATAGCTGCATGTGCACACTTCCGTAGATGTCTATTTTCAGACTGTGTGCGGACTTCATAGGTGAGCAGTGCGAGAATGTGGGAGCTGGTGGGGAGTAGAAGAAATACATCCTTGTATCCCTATTACCTCCCTGAGCAGCCCCATAACTTAGTTTATGGTGCTGTTTCGAGGTGTCGGGTTCTTTTTAGAAACTGATGTGTGTCTTGTAAATTCACAAATACACATTTAGAAAGGTGTTACATAGCACACTGCTACAAATACTGCCTCCAAAAGCAGTGTATCTGGACCACTAATCCCTTGTCTAGTTCACTGATACAAGACAAACTAACTAAAAGTTTACAGGCTCGTGTAATGACACATTTTGTAGCCCAGCAGCATCATCAGGGGAATGAGACAGAAGCATGAGTTCCTGCTGTCCGATTCCCTGATTCATTGGTTCCAGTTGACCCTTTGACATATAGGACAAAGCTGAAACCCAGGAAAATGTAACCATAAATATCTATGCATGATAATATTTCTATATTCTTTAATATTTGTCTTATTGTCAGTGGACTGCAAATGCAAATCTGGGGCATATTTTCGAAAAGAGTTCTAGGTCTGACCCCAGCCGGCAACCTAGCGTACCTGTCTTCTTTCTTCATTATCTGTACTGTGGATGGTCTGGATGGTGAGCCGTCAGACATGTGCAGTACAGATTTCTTTTTTTAAATGTCTATTTTTCCCTAGCAGCAGCGCGAAATCTGCAACCTGTCCACAATGTCAATTGTGGATGGGCCGTGGGTTGGGCAACTTCCATTGACTTTAATGGAAGCCATCCATGTGGAATGCTGCGATTTCTCCTCCGATCGTGGAAACCGCAATTGGTTTCCACAAGTGTGCAGGAAGAATCGATTTCCCATAGTATGCTATGGACTGTATTTGCTGTGGATCCGTGGTGCAGATGCTCGCCACGGATTCCGCAACAAAAATCCAATCACATGCAGGCGACCTTAATTATCTACTGTTCTCTGTACAATCAACCAATTATGTTGCAGCCATGATCTGTACCTTCAATATCTTATCAGAGTTAGCGGTAGTCAGGCTGACAGTGTGGTATTAGGAACACCACGAGAAGGGTGCAGACAGTGGATGAGTCTATCTCCCCCTCAGATATTCAGTGGCACACTACCCATCCTAGTTGCATTTTAGGACATCTTTCTTACATTATTTTCATTTCCTACAGAATTCCTTTAAGGAATTACACACAGAAGTATATGACAGAAAATTAAAAGGAAGGAAAGAATCTGATTTTTTTTATGAGAAGGGGAGTAGAACATTCAACAGAGGGTGAGCTGTCAATATAACATTTTGGGACTTTAAATTCGACACCGTCGTAGGCATTTAATTATCTTTCATAGGCACCTAATAGGCACTTAATGGTGCATCTAAATGAAGAGTTTGTGTCGAGAAAAGGTTAGCATACGATTGCAACTGAGTGAAAACAGGACAAAAAATATACATACCGTAGTAAAAAAAAATAGCACAATAATGCCCATTATTGCTGCTAGAACTGCACAACTGGGGTTTCAAAAGATGATTTAGCTAAAACACATAGCTATAGAGATTATATGCACCCATATGAACTGCAGAGATTTTGAAAACCCTCCGCACATACGTACCTAATCTTAGCTCATCCATCTGGGCCAACAACTTTTCATGCTGGCCCAGATCTTTGCCAAACTAATCTCAAATATTTTTACTTGGAACATTTGTATGATGTTAATTGCAGCAGCATTTTGAGATGTAATTACAATCTAATTTGTAAGAAGGAATGATTATGTAAAGGTAAATTTGCGGTTCTAAAAATGGATTAAGAAATTAAAACTGTGACCAATGTAAACTGATAGTGATTATAATGTGAAAACTGGCATCAGTAATTTGATCAGAATATATCAGAGATCTTAGCTTAAAGAGATAGTCTTATTTTATAAAGTGGTGGCATGTTACTAGGAAATGCCATCACTTTATGACTGGTGGGGGTCCAGCCTGAGGATGAGAGTATTGCAGAGCTGATTCAGTATGGAAGCCAGGGCCGGACTGGGATTCAAAAGCAGCCTTGCATACAAGCCATGTAGTACCCACATTACCCCCCAGCCAAGCCAAACAAACATCACAATGCAGTGCACATACTACTAGCCCCTTGTTGTGTCGGATATTACAATACAGCTGAAAATATTGCCCTAGCATGGTATGTAGCACCAATTAACACCCCAATAGTGCCAAACAAATTCCACAGTGTAGTACAAAATATCATCCCAGAGATAACAGATGAATACTACAGTGTAGCATAAAATGGCCTTCCAGCAGCATATCGCCAGTATAGCTCAAATATCAGAAGCATTTTAACCCCACCCCTCCCCCACTGGTAGAATTTTACCCCATAAGCATCCTGACAATGACATTGTCCCACTTCCCTCAGATTTGCAGATGATGCTGGAGCTCTTCTATTACTGCCAATGAGTTGTAGGATGAAGGACCTCTGATGGTCATATGACTGTGATGTCGTCACAAGTCCTTCATCCAGTCTAGTATTGGTAACTACACTGAAATTAGAGGGCCAGTATTATCAGTGCAGCTTGTAATGTGTTGTGAGGCCTGGCCGTTGACTGACTGGCCCACCGGGCATTACCAGTCCAGGCCTGATAGAGGCCCCTTAAATGTTTCTCCCTGAACAGAAAAAGACCACACTTATACAGGGATAAAAAAGGGAGGCTGCAGTCTTGTCTTATGATGTTGGGAGACAGAAGAAGAGCTGCCAGAAAACTAGCATCAAAAAGCCCCCACAAATTACCCCCATTGGGCTGCTTTCACACCTTCGTTAGGTCTTAGTTCATGGTTTCTGTCTCTTTACTCTGTTTTTGGAGAAGAGAGACTGAAATAAAATGGGAAAAAAACATTTATTTTTCCCCATAGTTTTCAATGGGGTTTCCATAAATGGAAAGGCTTCCGTTTGCTTCCATTCCGTCAGGTTTCCATTTTTTTAATGAAAAAAATACGCTGCAGACTGCACTATTTTTCTGTAAAAAAAAAAACAGAAACCTGATGGAATGGAAGCAAATGTTTTTTAAAATCCCTTCAAGATCAATGGGGAAACAAAGGATCTGTTTTTTTTTCCAGTTTTATTTTAGTTTCTCTCCTCCAAAAACAGAGAGCAGAAAGAGACACTTAAACCTTGAACTGTGCTCTAATGGAGGTGTGAAAGCAACTTTATTCATCTATGAAAAATATTATATGTTACATCAATGTTTAGAACCCCATTCATTTAATAAAAACTAATAGCTATTATGATATCCCAAATGAAGGATATGTTACATAGTAACATAGTATGTAAGGCCGAATGAAGGCATTGTCCATCTAGTCCAGCCTGTCTATCCTACTGTGTTGATCCAGAGGAAGGCAAAAAAACCCCAAGGCCACAAGCCAATTAGCCCTTTTGGGGAAAAAATTCCTTCCCGACTCAGTTGAAATTGAGGTCTTGTAATGTTGATTACAAGACCTCAATTTCAACTGATTTTCAGTAAGTAATATTTCCTAAAATAAATGTAATCAGCAATGAAAGGGTCAATAAAAATGCTGAAAAGGGAAGATGTCTAGCATATACCAGAAATGATCAAAGCAGGGAAAAAATCTTTATACTTATTTTAAAATGAAGTCTTTGTGTTGAATTCCTTTATACATCAATAACTTGTGCTATCAAACCTTCTCATCTTTCTTGCTTTATTGAGGTATGAGATATACATCTCATTTTCAAGTACGTTCCAAAGGAAAGCATAGGAAGACATAGTGATTTGTTCAAGATCACAGTATGTAATTGGCTTAGTGAAGAGACGAATTTGGCATACACAGTGATTAACATTTTCCTGCTTTTACACCCAGGGTCGATTTCGCTTATCTTGTTCATATTGTATAAACATTCATTACAAATTGACATTGCCTGGAAGTAACTGTGAATGTAAACCTGTTGTCGCAATGGTTCGTCAGGTTTTCCTCAACCGACTGATCGGATTGGGTGACTCTCTAATATGCATAGGGACGACTCAACTTTTCCCTGACAGATAATGTTGGAGGAAAGAATCAGAGATCTGGTATTTTAACTCCTGCTCCTTTGTTGGTTCTACAATTTGTGAGGTTGTATAGGCAACTTAAAACGGTTTTCTCATGACCATGACTTAAAATTGCTTCGCAGCCACTATGTCCTCCCTGGTTTCTGCTGACCAGGATATGTGACTGCTGCAGCCAATCACTGGCCATAGAAATTCACTGAGGTGGCCAATGATGAACTGCAGCAGTCACATGTTGTGGTCAGCAGCAAACAGGAAAGACAGAGTTGTGAAGCGATTTTAAATCATGGGTAAACCCCTTTAAAGGGATATTCTGGGACTTTACAAACTTCTAACCTTTTACGACAGTAAGGCTTCTTTCACACGAGTGCATATTGGCCAGCGTTTGCACTGTAATCTGATGCATTGGATTCCAATGCATCAGATCACATGGGTGTATTACTGAGACGTAAAAGCGCCCGGCAAGGCCAATATAGCACTGGGTGTTTTAACATCAGGCCCAAAAGATAGTCCTGGAACTATCTTTTGGGCCGGAATACGTCTGCCGCTGCATGGGCTTCTATGGGAGCCCATAGCAGTGGCCGTAGCTGAGAGTTTTGCAGCGTGGCTGCTAAACGCCCTTCCTCTGCTCTCCCCCCTCCCGCCCCCCGCCCCACAGTGCAGGCTCACCCCTTGTCTCCTCCCCCCTTGTGCTGTACAATGGGAGAGAGGTCGGAGCTAAGCAGCGGCCCATCCCGCCTCCTCCCATTGATGGCTATGGACAAGGGGCGGGACATGGGCATAGCTAAGCTACCTCCCTTTCCCGCCCTTTGTCCATAGCTATCAATGGGAGGAGGCAGGGCGGACCACCACTTAGCTCCGCCCCCTCCCATTGCAAAGAATAGGACGAGAGGTGAGCCTGCAATGGGGAGGGAGGAGAAATGGGCGACAGCATGGTGAGCTTGGTGTATATGCACTGGGCCCTATGCAGTGTGAACTGGCGCACAAACGTTAGATTTGTGCGCGCTTTCACGAACTTCTACGCCCCAGATGGAAGTGTATATTGGCCGCCCGTGAAAATGCCGGCCAACATGTACTCGTGTGAAAGAAGCCTCAGTCTCAGTGAATCATTCAACACCTTAAATGACTGCTTGTGCTTCAATCACAGAGTATTACATGACACCTGCTGTCCTGACTTTGAAGCTTCCTGTGATGTAATAACTATAGTCAGAGGCTCCTATCTTTCTGTGGAGCTGGGCAGGTAGTCAGGAGCAGGCACAGCTGTAACCTTCTAATAGCAAGTTAGAAGTAGAAAGAAATAGCAAAGACAAAAAATTCAGAAGGAAACTAGAGGAGCAAGAGACACCGATCACAAACTAAAATGCACAGAGCATGAGAAACAAATAAGGAGAATTGGAGCTCCTAACACGGGAAGAGAAATATGATGTCATAGGCATTACGGAAACTTGGTGGGATGATACACATGATTGGAATACAAGGCTTGAAGGATACAACATATTTATAAGAAACATACCAAAAAAGGGGAGGAGGTATTGCGTTGTATGTTAGGAAAACATTCATCTCCACAGAGATTCGAGCTTCAGAGCATGGTAGTTCTATAGAAACTGTTTGGGTAAGAATACAAGGAGAGAACAGAAAGGACACCATTGTAGGCATTTACTATAGGCCGCCTGGACAAGCAGAAGATATTGATGAACCTTTTCTACATCAGATGGCCAAGCTCTCCAAAAAGCATGACATTGTGATCATGGGAGATTATAACTATCCAGACATCTGTTGGGAATCTCTCTCAGGTAAAAGTAATGGATCCAACAAATTCTTATCCGCTCTTGATGACAACTTTATCTTTTAAAAGGTAGAAGAGAAAACAAGGGGATCTGCTATCTTGGACCTAATTCTTACTAATAGGGAGGGAATGGTTGAGGAAGTAAGGTTGGCTGGGACCTTAGGAGGCAGTGATCATGATATCCTTGAATTTTGGATAAAAAGGGGAGGAAAACCTGAGAAAACTGAGACCTCAAGGTTGGATTTCAGAAAGGCAGATTTAATGGACTCACAAAGAGGGTATGAAGAATCCTTTGAAAGCAATAGGAAACACTTGCCAATCCTTTCAGCCACGTGCAGGAGGTTAGCTACTTCCCTGAAGTCATGTAAGGCATGTTTGACATAACAATGCCTCTCATCTGCAGGGAAATCGCACGTTCCCAAGCGTAATATCGGGCCAAGTTTCATGACCTGATATCGCACTCACTAATGTGAAATTAGACTTAAGGTTCCTTCACATGTGTTAGAAAAATCTGCTACAGACAAATTTGCACCAAAATTTGCATGTTTTACATGTGGATTTGGCCATGAATCTGCACTCAAAGGAAGTCTGTCACCTTGTTTTAGCATTAACAAGTAATGCCATTGAAAGATGTAGGATTCAGAGGTTAAATTAAATGTATACTACTGCTCATTAATTTCAATAACATAATTTCCATATTAATTTCTGCAAAGGATGAATATGATGCATGTGCGTTGCACAGAAATGAGTCCAGCTGCTGTTTTAAGCACTTTGAGCATTTACATGCATCGTATTTCTACATGATTTCTGTAAATATTCAGGAAAACTGTAGTTTGTGAGAAAATGAGGCTATGAAACCTGTATAAAAGAGAAACTGTCTTTCTTGCCCATAGCAACCAATCACATTGCAGCTTTTGTTTTTCAAAAACAGAATATGAAATGAAAGCTGGGCTGTGATTGGTTGCTACCAGCACCAAAGACAGTTTCTCTTTAAAACAAGTTTCTAAATCACCACTGTCCACAGTGAAAGAACTCCAGTGTTTGCCTTGTATTGCAATTCTGTGTAAACTTGAGGAAGCATGTAAAGTGACCTTATAAATGGTTCCCACAAAGGTAATATCAATCAAAAAGCAATCTGCTATATTTGCATCTAGAAATACAGGGCATAGTTTGCATGAAATTGCTAGCTTGGAGGTTTCTCTTGGTGATGTGCAGTGTACCCTCAAAAGACATCCCGAAAACAAGACTGTACATTATCAAGTGACCACAAAACAGGGGGAGAAATTTATCAGAGTCTGTTCCAAATGGAACAGATTAGAAAACAACTCATCAGATCCACGCTGCTCCAATTAAAACTAGAAAGAATAATGTGTCAAATGCAACTGTCAAACGCTGCCTTGTAGCCAGTTGCTTGAAGTGATGTATTGCAGCCTGAAAATCATTGCTTGGAGTGGTTCAGATGGGCGCATGCGCAAATACGCTCGCCACTATGGAGCGTATTAGCACATGAAACAGTGTAAACTCTTTTTTTTTTCTTACCGTTTAAATTTTGTGCTATTGCGAGTGGGTAAAAAAAATGAAAAGCAGGTAGATAGGTCCTTCCCTATCTTTTCTCTCACATAGAAAAACTGCATGCGAGAAAGATAGGGCAGATCTTTTCTTGTGCATAGTATTAATGCGCGAGAATCCTGCTGGTGAAGAGGAAATCAATGGTTTCATTTTGTGGCCGTAATTTTCATGGGCGCAAAACATGACAAAAACACGCCCATGTGTAAAAGTCCTTAGGGTTCTTTACATGAGTGTGTTTTAGTCCCTTTATGCAGTCGTGATAATCACAGCTGCATAACGTGACAAAAAGAAACCCTTGATTTCTATGGTTTCGTTTTCAGTATCATTCCCCCCCCCCCCCCCCTTTAATAATATGGGCGAGAAAAAATAGGACTTGCCCTATCTTCCCCGCACGTAGTATTAACTATGTGCGGGAAAGATAGGGCTATCTTCCAGCAGTTTTTTTTCAAACTCACACGCACTAGCACAGAGTTTGAAAAGTCCAAAAAGAAAAAACGTTCATGCACAACTATCCTCCGTAGCAGTGAGCATAATTGCGCATACGGATGTCTGTTTTTGCCATTAGTCCCATTATTAAAAAGACTAGGCTATTTTGGCTTTAGAAGCTGGACCACTAGTCAGTGGAAGAAGGTTTTTTTCACAGACACATTTTTAAACACAAGTGAATGCATCCTAAAACAACTTTTGTGCCCGTGTATTTTTTCACACTGACTCTTTCTTCAAGTTTTGCAGAACGTTTTCATCTAATCAATGTTTAGAAAATGAATGCAACAAACATTTGTGCAATAACAGTACTCAGGAGAATGTTTTTAGGAAACCCTGAATGCTTTAATGGATTTGAGCAAAACATATAGCAATGAGATTTCAAAATCAAACTTCTAACCATAGTGGCTCAATTATCCCTTAAATCACTTAAAGAGGACTAGTCATTTCCTCTAACAAGTGGAACGGGTTGCATACCTTTACATCCGCATTCTAGTTTATTCCTGCAATATTTGTTTTTGTTCTAGCCCCATTATACAACTGCTACAGGGAAATTACATGGCCAAACATGGCTTACACATCAACTGTTATGGCTGGAGTTATCAAGCAACTGATCACCCAGACGGCTTCTCATAAAAAAAAGTTGTCTTCATGAAACATTTCCTTGAAGTGTGACTTGAATGTATGTATATTCTTGAAAAATTAGCTATAAAAACATTTACTAATTGGAAAGTCAGTTTTTCAATACAGTAAGAAGCAGTTTCCTTGCTGCAGTAACCACATGTGGCCAAAACTTTACCCAGTCGTGGTGCTTAATGGCCGCATGGTCTTGCTGGCAGAAGAGCAGTATTACCTGCAACATTATGCAGCTATTGGTCACCGCGGGTGGAAAGAGTTTCTGCCGCATGCAGTTACCACAGAGTGGAAACCCAGCTTAAAGCCAATTACAGAATAAAATAGACTTTTTTGTAGCCAAGAGGTAAATTCTGAACACCTGTAAACTCTCTTAGTGGAATATTTTATTTTTTTCATTGAGATACGAAGTACAAGGTCTCCTTAGAGGACACATGGAATTAGGTAACATACTGTAAAATATTAAAGTACAAAACTTACAAAAAAAATGTTCTCATCTGAGCTGCATAACTTACAACCCCCTACAGAGACTCATTTATGCACAACCAAAAGGCATCTGACTTTGTACACTCCCCACAGGTATCTTCATGATTGTTTCACATACTAATTAAGTATTTAAGTTGTGCAATAAATAGCCTTGTCAATACTGGGACATGAATCTTTCCCTTACTGAGGGTTAATTGCCTAAAAACAGCTTCCTTACAACAGTAATGTCTTCGTATTATGCCTGCAGATAATTTAAGTATCATTTAAAGTGTAGTCTTTTGGCCAGATGCTCTCTACTTTAAAATGCTGTTTAATTGCCACAAATTTTCTCTAAATGAATAACATCTGTGTTCGTTATATTCACTGCTGGGGGTATAAATCGATCAATTGTTGCTTCTTAGTTCCTAGAGTTAAAAATATGTTCTTATATTAACATCTCATTTACATATAAAGAGTAAACCTGTTCTAGTTAGGCTATGCTAGAGCAGCTACATGTATCACCTAGGCTAGTTTCACATGAGCGCACTGTAAGACGGCCAGAATACGGATCCGTAATACAGACGTCTTACAGATGGCAAAACAACTGTGTGGCATCAGTATTTCATCTGTATTTACTGTAGTTGGTTTAATTTTCTATTGTTCCAGATTTGCCCAGTAGAAAATAATACCAAATAATGCAAATACAGAAGCAAAAACAAACAAAAGTATCACATGCTGCATTTTGAAAACAATTTGATGAAAAAAACCTGATCAGGTACACTGATTTACCTTAGCTCCGTATTAAAGTTCCCAAAGTGTGGACCATTTATGAACTTAAAAATACGCTCATCTAAAAGTGGTCTTAAATAGAGACTTCTGGAGACACATGAAATCATTTCCACTCCTAATCAAGCCAACGTGATTCTTCCGTTTTCTCTCATACTATTTTTACTGCTTAAGGCCCTTTTACACACAACGATTAACGCTCAAAATTCACTCAAAAACCATCTTTTGAACAATAATCATTGTAAATGTGGGCCCCTCATGCACTTATCGTCCATTGCTGTCTTCAGGCCCCCATGAAATCCTCGTCCGTCAGGACGATAAGACGAGACGGACCTCACGTAGAGTTCTCCATGGGCAACGGTGATAACATTCTTTAACAGCTGTTAACAGCCGCTATCCCGCTGGAGAACAATAGTGATGTATTTAGAGAACAGACCACTTGCTATTCTCTAAATACAGGCAAAGAAGTACTAAAGGGCTGATTTAGCCCATTAGTAGCTAATGCAAAATGAATAAATGATTGCTCAGGACTGTCAGTTTCTGACGAATTTTGAGCGATCATCTGTGTGTGTAAATGCCCCTTTACACACTGCTTCTGATCACAACCACATGCAGAGTAACTGCTAATTACCAGGCTGCACCTGGATTTGACACTTGAAACAATGGCCCAGCAATTAGTACCCTGTTTCCCCGAAAATAAGATGTGTCTTATATTCATTTTTGCTCCCAAATATGCACTACGTCTTATTTTTAGGGGGTGTCTTATTTCGCCGCGGCAAATCCGACTGTGGCCGCTAATCCCTCAATTGGCCAGCTTTGTGGACAAAATTTCTCAGAAATCTCATCCACATGGGACAGCAAATCTGTCACGGCAAAGCTGGGAGAAGCCGGCGTTGTGGTGCGGATTCACCGGCCACAGAAACGGAAAAGCGTGCAGCGAGGTTGCTTCAAAACAAGCGGCTGAGTGCCGTGAGTTGTGAAGCAGCGCTTTCCCGGCGGAAATCTCGCTGTTTATCTCTGTGGCCAAACAGCGAGATTTCCGCTGGAAATACGCTCTGTGGGAACCCAGCCTTAAGAATCACATACAGGTTGGCTGACTCACACACCGAGCCATAAAAAAATAAGGGCTGTAAAGTAACGTACCTGTCTGCAGACTTTAATTACCGGTACCGTATCATTGACAGAAGGTTCTGTACCACTTGTAATCAGGGATGGTATTGCAGCTTCCGGCCACCAGGGGGAGCTCATCACAGCAGACGTGTACAGCAGGAACAGAACGTACAGTATGGCATTTCCAGCCAGCAGGGGGAGCTCACGACAGCACACTCGTACAGCACAGCAGGGACAGGATAACAGCAGACTGTCTGCAGATCTACCTATACATCTGGAGGTAGGAGACAACGGGGATGGCAGCAGGGGACAGGCCTCTTGACTTGCCAGCACATTTACAAGCGATGGCCGTGGAACATCGGGAACATCGGGTGGCAGGTGACTGTCTTCTTGTCCTGCATGCAGCTGCTCTGCAACGGACGGTGAAGGTAGGGGACAGCAGCGGCGGGCTAAAAAGAATCATAGCTGCATGCTCTGGTGTTCTGTTCAGCGGGCATGCTTACATACAAACACACTTTACTATGCCTTACTATCGGTGGTGCCTTATATTTGGGACTTCTTCAAATGTCTTACTATGTCTTACTTTCAGGGGGTGCCTTATTTTCAGGGAAACACGGTAGTAAATCCGCATGCAATATGTATCATTTCACCCCTCTTTCTTTATCATCCTCTCCATTATCATCCCTGCAAGTAGAATACAATGTATAGTGCAAGTGTACACAGGAAATTATACCAACAGCTAGGTGAGACAATTGCCCTCAGTTGGGGAAAGATAATTTTGCATGCACCACTCTCTATGTAATGAGATGGGGTGATGCAACCCTATGTCTGCCCAATTATAGGTATTTTCAAACCTGTGTTAAGGCTTTCTGTCCCTCTGTTCCGTTGTTGGAGCAGAGAAACTGAATTACGCCGGCTTCAGGGAAGCGTATATGCAAATACGCTCACCTCAGCACAACGTATTTGCGCAGTGAGCGACGTTGATTTGCCCGCATATCAGCGCATTGTATTGTATTTTTTTGTGTACGCAGGGACAACACCCCTACTCCTCATCGCTCTGATTACAAGGCTATTTAGCCTAATGAGATCCAGATGTGCTCTCCTTTTCACTGAAATTGTAAAGCGCACCCCTCAAACTTTTTGGGTTTTTTTGCTGCGCACATACGCAGAAAGATGGGGCGTCCTATTTTTTGTGCGCGCAAAAATATCATTCATATGAAAGACTCCATTGACATCAATGGGTTCTATTCTCTGCGAACTGTACCCGTATATTTTACATGTTCAAAAACAGACACAAATATGTCTATCTGAAGAAGCACTTAGACCGGCTACAAATGGGCGTAAACAAATTTACGTGTGTATTGGTGCTGAGTATTTGCTCCATAGGCGTTGTGTTTTTGTGCACGTCTGTGCATATCTTACTGTATTTTTAAGGTACGCATGTCCTGTGTATTTATGCATGCAAAGAACATGCAAATATGAACCCATTATTTCAATGAGCAATTAAGTTTAATTAGTGTATACCGTAATATGCATGAAAATAGGATGCAATTTTCTTTTGTGTATCAAGACCCATTGAAATCAATGGGTTTAACTAATTTTGTATTGCATGCACAAATTTTCAACGCATAATACTCAGCACGACTGTTTTAGGGTGGCTTCACACAAGCATGTTTTTGTGCGTGCATACATGCACACAAAAACACGCTTCTATTAGAACCAATACATTCCCTATGGTGTGTGCACATATCCGTGCTTTACAGGTGTGTGCCTGCAAAGATAGTACATGTGTGCACCATAGGGAATGCACACATTGTCTTCAATGGAGCTGCGGCTCCTGCCGGCAGCAAAGACAATATTCTGCCAGCAAGCCATAATTGTTTTTCATGGAAGAGCTTTAAATATAAGCCCTTCCCTAAAAATAAAAAAAAATACTTACCTGTCTGCCACTGCCGTGCAGATGTTTCCTTCCTCCCCGCGAGGAAAAAGAATCACAGGCAGCTCTCGGCTGTCATTCATTCAGCACACGGCAGCGGCAGACAGGTGAGTATTTTTTTTTTTACACTAAAATTCTTGTTTTTCAGGGAAGAGCTCATATTTAAAGCTCTTCCCTGACAAAACAATTACAGGGTGCCAGCAGACCAATGCCTTCAATGGAGCCGCCGACAGCAGCCGCGGCTCCATTAAAGGCAATGCACGGACCTTCATACACGCGTGTTTTTGCACGTACAGGGTTGCGCACCTATGTACGCACCTATGTACTCACACGCACACGCTCATGTCAAGCCACCCTTAGGGTGAATAAACCCTTAGGCAAGGACTGCACTGCAACATGAAGATTGTGACCTGTGATTTCACTATGTCCTGTGATCTAACGTGACCACAGCAGCTCAGTTGCAGAAAATCCAAATCCATTTGACTTTTGTTGCAGGCTGCAATTTGCAGTTTACTTTTAAATCATAGACCTCAATGTAAGGCCCCTTTCACATGAGCATATATCGGCCCACCGTTTTCAAATATATACACTACCGTTCAAAAGTTTGGGGTCACCCAAACAATTTTGTGTTTTCCATGAAAAGTCACACTTATTCACCACCATGCGTTGTGAAATGAATAGAAAATAGAGTCAAGACATTGACAAGGTTAGAAATAATGATTTGTATTTGAAATAACATTGTTTTTACATCAAACTTTGCTTTCGTCAAAGAATCCTCCTTTTGCAGCAATTACAGCATTGCACACCTTTGACATTCTAGCTGTTAATTTGTTGAGGTAAGCTTGTGAAATTGCACCCCACGCTTCTAGAAGCATCTCCCACAAGTTGGATTGGTTGGATGGGCACTTCTGGCGTACCATACGGTCAAGCTGCTCCCACAACAGCTCAATGGGGTTCAGATCTGGTGACTGCGCTGGCCACTCCATTACCGATAGAATACCAGCTGCCTGCTTCTGCTGTAAATAGTTCTTGCACAATTTGGAGGTGTGTTTAGGGTCATTGTCCTGTTGTAGGATGAAATTGGTTCCAATCAAGCGCTGTCCACTGGGTATGGCATGGCGTTGCAAAATGGAGTGATAGCCTTCCTTATTCAGAATCCCTTTTACCCTGTACAAATCTCCCACCTTACCAGCACCAAAGCAACCCCAGACCATCACATTACCTCCACCATGCTTAACAGATGGCGTCAGGCATTCTTCCAGCATCTTTTCATTTGTTCTGCGTCTCACAAACGTTCTTCTTTGTGATCCAAACACCTCAAACTTGGATTCATCCGTCCACAACACTTTTTTCCAGTCTTCCTCTGTCCAATGTCTGTGTTCTTTTGCCCATCTTAATCTTTTTCTTTTATTGGCCAGTCTCAGATATGGCTTTTTCTTTGCCACTCTGCCCTGAAGCCCAAAATCCCGCAGCCGCCTCTTCACTGTAGATGTTGACACTGGTGTTTTGCGGGTACTATTTAATGAAGATGCCAGTTGGGTACCTGTGAGGCGTCTGTTTCTCAAACTAGAGACTCTAATGTGCTTATCTTCTTGCTTAGTTGTGCAACGCGGCCTCCCACTTCTTTTTCTACTCTGGTTAGAGCCTGTTTGTGCTGTCCTCTGAAGGGAGTAGTACACACCGTTGTAGGAAATCTTCAATTTCTTAGCAATTTCTCGCATGGAATAGCCTTCATTTCTAAGAACAAGAATAGACTGTCGAGTTTCAGATGAAAGTTCTCTTTTTCTGGCCATTTTGAGCGTTTAATTGACCCCACAAATGTGATGCTCCAGAAACTCAATCTGCTCACAGGAAGGTCAGTTTTGTAGCTTCTGTAACGAGCTAGACTGTTTTCAGGTGTGTGAACATGATTGCACAAGGGTTTTCTAATCATCAATTAGCCTTCTGAGCCAATGAGCAAACACATTGTACCATTAGAACACTGGAGTGATAGTTGCTGGAAATGGGCCTCTATTCACCTTTGTAGATTTTGCACAAAAAAACAGGCATTTGCAGCTAGAATAGTCATTTACCACATTAGCAATGTATAGAGTGCATTTGTTTAAAGTTAGGACTAGTTTAAAGTTATCTTCATTGAAAAGTACAGTGCTTTTCCTTCAAAAATAAGGACATTTCAATGTGACCCCAAACTTTTGAACGGTAGTGTATATCATGGGAATATATCAAAAATATTTTATATATATATATATATATATATATATATATATATATTGTGACAAGTAGGGGATTAATCACCTCGCAGGATCACCACCTTTTCCCTACCTAGGTGGGTGGTTGCACTTCAATGAGCCATATCCAGACCACAGTAGATGGTCAAATTCAGAAAATCCATTTTATTTTGGCATCAAATAGTTATAAAGGCAGCAGCTCTTCGCACTGTTTAGTCACAGTGCACACAAGCATTGACAACCGAAATTCAAACCTTACTAACTCAAATAGGAAGCTCTCCTAGCTAACACAGTGGCCTAGCACAACTACACGTCACAGCACTGTCCAGCAGCATACCCAACCAGGGTGTCTAGGGGCATTCTTCCCTGTCAGACTCGTGGTATTCCCACAGCTTGGTCTGCCACAGACCTCAAGCCTTCAGCCTCCTCCCAGCTTCTCTCCCACAGAGTAGCTCGAGCAGCAGCTATCTGTGGTCCCAGTGTGGCTGGAGGTTTTAACACTATATATGTATATATATATATATATATATATATATATATATAAAACTTTTAAAGTTGTAGCTTCATTTTGAAGTTTTGGCCATTGCTTGAATCACTTCATAAATTAAGGATACACAAGTAGCCTTTGCAATATTAGTTTCATTAAAGTTTATTCTTTACACTGTAGCCCTGCACATTGAATCAAAACTTAATTAAACTCATGTTGGGCTAAAAGTGGTAAGACATCTGCATATGATGTTGTTTTATTATTGTAATTAAGCAAATGAGGCTTCTAAAGTAAGCGTAAGATTATTTTGTGGCAATTTATGCAGCAGCAACAGCATCGTATTAAGAGCCTTGGGCATTTATTTGATCACTACATCAATCTAGTTATAAGGAAACCAGGAAGAGATTTTTTTAGGCATTTTTACATTCAAATTTACTGTAGACAGAGAATATATATTGGGTCAGATTTACTAATACCGTCTAATACATAGTACAAGCATAGACTTAAAATGTGCCAGATTTTACACAGTGGCGCATTGTGGATGATACATCTGGCATATCTTTGGACTGCCTAGTCGAAGTGTGTATCACTTTTTAGTTGGTTTAGCTGCGCGTTCGTGTTTATGCCAAATTTTGGCGCAAAAAAGATTGCATTTAGGTCATGCCCTATTTACTGTCAAACAATGCTGCTTCGTATGAAGCGACACCCCTTTTGTATGTGGCGGTGAAAGTGTCTAAAAATATCTAAAACAGATAAATGTGCTATAAACATATATAGGAATTTTTCTGGAGCATTTTCAATAGTATATCTGCCCCATGGAGTGTCAAATTAGAAAACTGCTCACATTTCAGTTTTGATATTGTACAGATATTAAACTGTACTATTCTGCTGAAGATTTATTAAAACTAGTGCACATTCAGTGGTGTTACCACCAGTGGGCAATCAGATCAGAACTACTTGTTTCTAATGCAAGCAGAACAGCAAAAGCAACAATGTGGTTGGTTTTGCACTTCTTTCGTATTATTCTTGTAAATCTCCCCCAATAAGCCAATTCTTTTAACACTGTTTTTCTGCATACAGGGTTGCTTATGAAGAACTAACATGGGGAAAAAGCTAGGAAACAGCTTAAGTATATGGTAGACTGGGAAAAGAAGCTACAAATAATATTGTGTGTGTGAGAGGGAAAAAGCAATAAAATACACTTTTCACAATAGCAAATACATTAATCATATTCAGATGTCAAAAAGATTCATATGTGTTTATACCTATAGCTAAGGAAAATTCGCAAATTTGACAAGGCTAATTCAGATCAATGCTGGCACCAATCTAGTGGGTCCCAATGCCTAATACAAATGTGTTGGAATTGTGATAAATTGAGAGAATGTTAATGGGGGGGGGGGGGGGTCACGGATTGTTAAATTGATATTCAGATACATTTTACAACAGGATGAGCTATCCTTATATAAACATGGAAAGGATTCCACAAAATAGCAGATAGATTTGTGGTAGACAACGGATATTACATGTACAATGTAATGTAATAATATTCTACGGGAAATCCAACAGCATTTGAACTATTACAGAAGTGATAAATAATGGTAATATATATGTGCAGTATGAGTACATTTTGGGAGTGATAGATGGGAAAGAACAAGCATTTCATACAAAATGGTCTATCTGGTTAAAGAGGTTGTCTGCTTTGTTATGCGTTTTCGATAAGATGGGAGTAATGCAAAAGCATTGCTTTTTGTATATATAATCAATACAACTGATGACTTTTTTGCTTATCTCCGATGGCAGATATCATGAAAATTATGCAGGTACCTTTCTTTTTTTGTTGATCAACTTTTTCTAGTGTTTGTGTTTTTAATGTGTGGCCCAAGTCAACTCTTCTTCTTCCAATGTGGCCCAGAGATGCCAAAAGGTTGGACACCCCTGCTATACATGATATTTATTGTCCAGCTTGAAAACTTTAGGTAAGCAAATAATGTGTTTTTGGAAATGATAACGCCCTGGTATTCTTCTTCTTTAAAGATTACATAGACATTTATACACCGTGTTTCTGTAAAAATATAATAATTTAAAAAAATAAACAAGTACATGTTGGTGCTTATTAAAAATTTTCAATTGTTTTCGTCGTACACTTGTAGTCAACAGCTGTACACCACAAATTGGCGGATTGAATTCCTTGCAGAAACTGTCCGTCAAAATGACTGATGGGTTCTCTATCGGGAAGAGGAAGGGGACACAGTCCTCTTACGGGAGGGGAGGGGGATTTTACATATAGAAGTACACACAGCGAGGAAGAGGTGGACTTGGTAATGATAATGCAGCATTTATGATAATATAGCTGATTAGTATTACTGTTTAATCAGGCTCAGAAGTCGCATTGCTGTATGCTTGAAATTACAAATGCTGACCACTGCGAACCTGTCAGAATAATGTGTTGGGACTAGAGATAAGTGAACTTTTGAAAAGTTTGGTTCAACCAGTTTGAGAAATGTAAGAAAAAAAGGTGATTTCAGTCCAAATTAGTTAGAACCACACCTTCACCAGTAATAACGGTCCTGGACAGACAGTGCTTGTCCCTCTTCTCCTGCCACTAGCACTGTTTCTTTGCAGTGCTCCTAGGTTTAAATCTGACAACATCTATATGGAGTTTACATGTTCTCTCTGTGTTTCATAATACTCACCTTTATTTAACCGCATGCAGATGTTGCCTTTGGTCGGATTTAAATCTAGGACCCCAGCAATGTAAAGCAACAACAATGCTAACCACTAGGCCACCATGCTGCTTCCACAGGCAAAATAGAATTAAGAAATCTGCATGGGTCTCCCGCACGCGTGATCCGCGCCCATAGGGAATCATTGGACACCCGCAGGTAATTAAATACCTGCAGATGTCTATTTTCCCTGGTGCGCGGATCGCATGTGCGGGAAAGCACCCGCAGCATGCTCCATTTCGTGCGGTTTTCCCGCACGGACGGCTCCCATGGCTTCCATTGAAGCCAATGGAAGCTGTCCAGTCCCACGGCACACCCACAGCTGTTTTTGTGAGACCCGCAGCATCCAGAGAGGTAAGTATAATCGATTTTCTTGCCTCATGTCTGCGGGAAAGGAGGGACCCTCTGCGGGATTCTGCATGCTCGCTTGGTACAGCAAATGTTTGTTCAGAATTAGCGTAGCACAGCCACAGCAATTCAGTTTAAATAGCTAGCTGCATTACACAAGTAACGTAGCTGCGTCACACTCTTGCTACATTAGTACATGTGTTGTCATTGTAATTTCCTGTAAATTGCACTTCAAATTAGTATTTTTTTCTCCAGATCAATGCTGCATATATTTTAAGAGCTTAAAATGAAATTCTAAATGATAATTCTGTCTAATTAAGTAGTTCAAGATCACATACTTTTCTCTTCACACACTCTATTTAATAGGTACTATGTTCCTTTATATGAAAAATAATGCAAATGATATTACACGCTGAATGTTTCCAATTCTCCATATTATATTATTCTTTCACACAAATATAAACTAATCCTGCCCAGATTGATTCAAATGCCAAATTTATATGAAATTGTAATCCTTTATATGTAGAGCTCTGTATAGCATGGAATAAAAGTTATACAGAAAAATGAAGAGAAGTCGCAAATGCAATCTAATGTACACATTCAGAGGTCCATTAATAACGTAAAAGCATGAAAGTAAAAAAGTGTTATTGCTGATTTCTATTTAGTCCAGTGGACTTTCACTCCTTATTTACATAAAATGATCTACCTAAAAATGATGAAAGAAAATTCTGACTTAATAACTGTCAAAAAAAGTACATGATTGCTGTCTGTTGCCATAATATAAGTAAATACGGTAACCTGCTGAATTTGCTTCAAACATGTTGATAATGTTTAACCCTTTCCAATCCACTGTCTGACGTCTTCCTACATTCTGATTGAAACTTTTACAGCTCCAATGTCAGAACACGTCCGACAGGGTATTCTTACCGTCTATTGCTAGCCAGTCTGCTGTCGGAGCCTCTCTGGCGCACACACACTGGCATTAGCCAGCAGATGGCACCGTTGTATAACAACAAAAAGAGAAAACGTTTTAGGAAATCCTGAATCCAAAATTGGATTGGAAAGGGTTAAATAACATTTCTGTTCTTCAGCACCAACAGTCAAATGCCATGTTCTTAAAGCATGCATCTGGTTGGAGGGTCACTTCATCTGAAGTCGCATATTATAGCCCTACTGGCAGTGGAAGCATCAGTTACTGTATTATGGGGCTGGAACTAATAGTTCATATTGTTATTCTCATGCGCTACTCGTCATACTCCATGCTTATCCTTCCATTGCACAGCAGAAACACAATTTAACCCTTTCCAATCCACTGTCTGACGTCTAAAGACATGCTGATTGAAGGCTGTACAGCTCCGATGTCGGAAGACGTCCAGCAGGGTATTCTTACTGTAGATTAAAAGGCCGCTCTGTTGTCGGGGGCCTCTTCAGCATATCACATACCGCAGTACTGGCTCTAGTCAGCAGATGGTGCCATTGTATAATGGCAGAAGGAGAAAGCCCCCTAGGAAACCCTGAATCCAAATTTGGATTGCAAAGGGTTGAAGGAATCCAAGGCACTAGAAACTTTAGTGGAATCTCAACATTTATTCTTTCCTTAACAATATGGCCATTCACGTGGTCTCATTCAATCACTAGCATGTTCTTTCTTTTAAACTAAACAATTTTACTTTACTAATATGAATACTTTTCTATTACTTCCTGCACAATGCTTGAACTATAACATTGCAGAAAAAAAAAAACATTTTCCACAGGAAACAATAAAGACATAGCATAAGTACATTTGACTATGCAATTGGGGGAAAATATAACTTTTGAGTCCTTAATTTTTAAGGGGTTTAACAAGGTAAGAAGACTGTCCCTTATGTAAAGAGTTCTTTTAGAACTTGAAACAGTTCTTTACATGCAGAAGCTTATGTACTGGAACCGGCTCTTCAAATTCAGAGTCTGTAGTCTAGTCAGTAGACATAGGCAGACTCGACCATGAGCTGATGCCTATGGATGCGACAGACAAGGGACTATCCGGATCCTGGACACGTCTGGTTGTGGCCCTTCAGGTGTAGCAACATCTGATGAATGGTGTCCCACTCGGGTAGGTGGTCCCTTGGAAGGTGGATGCAATCTTCTCCACATATGCAGATGCTCCCGTGCGTGAAAGAGGACTCTCACCCCAGGGTCCTCAAAGTCCCTCACAAAGGGACGCAACTCTGAGGTAATGGCTGAACATGCCACCTTGTTCTCCCGATGGATGGTGATCCAGGGGAGAATCATAGCTCCTTCTTGATATGCAGGGATCTGGCTGGACACCGGAATGGGAACTTCCTGCATAGGAGCAGCTGGTGAGTTCCTCCTGGGCCTGGCAGGTTTTAAAGTCCTGGGCGAGATAAATTTCCTCTGGGGAACTTCTCCAGTGATATCCCCTGTTGATGAAGGAAGTGAAGTACATGTTGGGGTCACCGGCTCGTCCCCCCAAAAATACCATGGCTGCAGTGGTGGGTATGCAGAGGCCACACCCTGGGTGGGCCTTGCACCTTGAATTTCGGGTAGAGGAGGCAACATCTCAGCAGCTTGCTGGCGGAAGGCATTCTGAGCTAAGAGGTCTAGTGGCTCCTCTCCCCTCCACCCCCTGGAGGTGGTCCTGGGTTTCGCTCCAAGGTCCTCTGGTGGGGGTAGTCCTGTCCCTTACTTTGTGGATAGGCAAGGAGGGAACTTCTTGGTGGGTAACTTTTGGTGGTTATTTCTTGACGGGCACACCCTGTGAAGAGGAAATAAGACAGAGCGTCTGGGCGCCATTTTGGGTATCCATATTGGAACTCACCAAGGGCCCTGTAGTAAAGTCCAGCAATTGCACATGGTCCAATAGTATCAACACGTCGTCTCTCACAGCGTAGCATTTCTTTGAGATTGCAGCTTGAGAGGAACTTTACTGTAGAGCAGTTACAGACATGGCGGAAATCTTGACACAGAGACTTTACTTTAGCTCCAAACTCACCAGAATAAATTTTCTTGACTTTTCCTTTGCGGTATCACAGGTGTAGATGCGGCACAGAGGCATTTTATCCTGTTCGTGATGCCAAAAGAAGAGTTGTGGTGCCCCACGACGACTAAGCCATAAAGGTCAAGACTTCCAGCCACTACATAATCAAATACAGAGGGATATACAGATCAAATACTGATGAAATATTGATGCAAAACCGGTGCAATTCCCACTGTATTATGTCCACATAATGGATCCATATTACATATGTGTTACAATATGTTCGTGTGAAACTGGCCTAAAGAAAACCTTTTCCACAACATCTGAGAGTATGCATCCACATAAAACTTTGAGTATCTTTGGAGATATAGTACTTACCTTCACTTACCATTTACAGCTTTTTGATCGTATCATATTTATTATCCATTTACACAGAACACTAAACTCTAACCTTTTCTGGACTCTTGTTGTGAGTGTTATGGGAGATGAGATGACACGAACAAAGGTGAGTTCTAGGCTGCATGTTGTACTAGGAATATTAACTCAAGAAAAGCAAAACAGTTTTAGGCCTCATTCAGACAAACGTAGTTTTCACACTGCTAGCAGTGCACAGAGCGCGCTTCTATAATGAACCAATAGGTTTCTATAGAAGCATTCACATGAAAGATTTTTAGGAGCACAAAATACTCGCACCTGCCAAAGATATATCTTTGGTGTGAGCTGCGCAGGAGTTTCTATTGAATCCCATGGGAGCAGGAGTTTATGGAAACGCCTGTGCAGAAAAAGAAGATTTCTGCTGACGGAGAAATTCCCCGCTACAGCAGGACTTTTAAAACCTGCTGCCCAGAAGCACATTTTACATGTCCTGCTGTAAACTCCTGTTAGTGCGCACGGAGATGAGGGGACGCCCAGAGGGTTACCTTTATCCCTTCAGGGACTAACACAAATTTACAATGGGACATTTAAAATGTGCTTCTGGGCAGCACGTTTTAAATGTCCCGCTGTAAGTATTTCTTACTGTAGGTATTCCTCCAGACCCGCTGCTGGGCAATTCCACAGCAGTGGGGGGCAGTAGGGGACTTCCTCCACCTCTCTCACCATTATAAGGAAATCCCTTGGGGCAGAGTTACAGGGCTTTCTCGATGAATCTGCCTCTAGGCCTGCCCCTTTAGCTCAGCCTCCTCTATTTTTGCTGTGGCAATCCCTGTGAGATAGCATGTAGCCCCTTCACCTCTCTCTAGCTCTGCCCACTCTCTCTACGCTATGGGGATATCCCTTGGGGGTACCCAGAGCAGGGAGAGAGTGAACAGAGTATGGGTTATTCCCCTATAGCAGAGAATGAGAGCAGAGCTATGGGGGATTAACCCATAGCAGGGAGAGACAGAGTGGGGCTATGGGTTAATTCCCTATAGCAGGGAGAGAGAGCGGGGCAATGGGGGATTAACGCATAGTTAATCCCCCATAGCCCTGCTCTCTCTCCCTGCTACTGAGAAATCCTGAAGTCCTGCAGGGCTTCTCTCTGTCTCCTCCTTGAACAGCTGCGCTTTTAATAGTGCAGCTGCTCCAGTGAATGGACGATATTAATGCACATGAAGCTCAGGTCTTCTGCACATGAAACATTGCGCATTCACACGATCTCTACAGCTCTCTAGCCACGATTTTTTTGCGCTGCTAGCAGCACAAAAACTACGGCCGTCTGAAGGAGTCCTGAATGACATTATAACAATGGAAACATCTGTGTAAGCAATAATAATCCGTCCAGAGTGGTAGATTAGGCTTTCCTGCACTCAAGCAAAAGTTTAATTTGCTATCCTAGGCTTGTATCTAAATACCCTGGTGAAGGCAAAGTAACTTGTTGGCAACCACCCTAACCTTCAGGGCACCTGCCTCATCATCTATGAATCTATATCAAGCTGTGCCCAGCTGCTGTACTTAGGTAGATGTATGCAGAAGACACAATGGGGCACATTCATTACTGTTTGTACGCCACTTTTCTGGCATATAAAATTCACAACTTTAGTGCATGGCGTTCATTTTGTGGTATAAATGACATGTTAACGTTATCCTTTGGGTTGGTATGATTACAAAGATACCAGGTTTATAGATTTTTTATGTTTAATAATGTTTTAAATATTAACCCCCCTATTAAAAAAATGTTTTTGTTACCATATTCTGAGCCTCATAATTATTTTGTTTGTCCTTCAACGGAGATGTGAGGGCTTGTTTTTTGAAAGTCAAATTGTAGATTTCATATTTACCATTTTAGGATATATGACTTTTTAATCACTTTTGATTCAATTTTTGGGGAGACAAGGTGGCAAAAAAGCAATTCTCTCATTCTGTACTTTAACATCATTCGCTGTGTGGGACAAGTAATGCACAGGTTAAATAGTTCAGACTTTTAAGGATGTACAGATTACCAACTATATTTATTTTTTGTTTTAGATTGCTTGTAGGGAAAATAAGAGTTTTTTTAAAATTTTTATTATTTTTTAATTTATCTTTTTAGAACATGTATTCAACTTCATTTCACAATTTAAAAATAATACTGCAATACTTTAATGGTTACTAACTTTTCAAACAACCTTTGCTTATATGATAGCCAGTGTGATAAGTGGCAAAAGTGAATGTTACTTTATTTACCAAAAATAATGTTTTTGTGCTAGAAAAACCTTCTAAAAGGCTAGCCTCTAAGGTTCTCCCTTCCTTATAATTTGCTCTCCACTGCCTATTGTTAAGTGATGTTAACAGGAAGGCAGAACAGGAAGTGTAGGAAGGGAATGAGTCATCAAGTCTATAAGAGGAGAGGGAAGAGGGAAAAGGAGGAATAGAAGCAGAGACACAGAAGTGTTGCTACAGCTAATGATGAATGATCTGCTGTAGAGATGAGCGAACGTACTCGTCCGAGCTTGATATTCGTGCGAATATTAGGGTGTTCGGGATGCTCGTTACTCGTAACGAGCACCACGCGGTGTTCCGGTTACTTTCAGTTTCCTCTCTGAGACGTTAGCGCGCTTTTCTGGCCAATTGAAAGACAGGGAAGGCATTACAACTTCCCCCTGTGACGTTCAAGCCCTATACCACCCCCCTGCTGTGAGTGGCTGGGGCGATCAGATGTCACCCGAGTATAAAAATCGGCCCCTCCCGCGGCTCGCCACACATGCCTTGTGACTTAGCTGAGGGAAAGTGCTGCTGCTGCTGTAGGGAGAGCGTTAGGAGTCAGTGTAGGCTTCAAGAACCCCAACGGCCCTTCTCAGGGCCACATCTACTAGTGTGCAGTACTGTGTTAGCACAGTATTTTTTTTTTTTTGTCCAAAATTGGATCTGCAGAGCATTGCGCCCTGCAATAGGGACAGAAGTGGGGGTTAGGCAGGGAGAGTGTTAGGAGTTAGTGTAGGCTTCAAGAACCCCAACGGTCCTTTCTAGGGCCACTTCTATCCGTGTGCAGTACTGTCCAGGCTGCTGTTAGCAGTGTTGCATTTTTATATTTTTTTTCTCAAAACCGGCTGTGCAGACCATTGCACCCGGCATTAATACTACAGGGATAGAATTGTGTAGGCAGGGCCAGAAGACATTTATTATTCATTGAATACACGCAGTGGGGTCTTCCCTTTGCTAAAAAGGAAAAAAATTATATTTTGCCTGCCTGTGTCAGTCCTAAGGTCTCCGTGTACGTGTGTGCTGCGTGTACAACGTACAAAAATCAGACGCAACCAGCTACGCTTTACTGCAGCCTAGCGCCATTGTCTTTCCTGACTGGCAAATACCTGCTCTGCTAGAGTTAATAACTCTGCTACACTATAGTTGTGTGACACTTTTTGAGGGCCACACCACAGATATTAAACTTCTTGTTCATTGAATATACGCAGTGGGGTCTTCCCTAAGGTAAAAAGGAAAAAAATTATATTTTGCCTGCCTGTGTCAGTCCTAAGGTCTCCGTGTACGTGTGTGCTGCGTGTACAACGTACAAAAATCAGACGCAACCAGCTACGCTTTACTGCAGCCTAGCGCCATTGTCTTTCCTGACTGGCAAATACCTGCTCTGCTAGAGTTAATAACTCTGCTACACTATAGTTGTGTGACACTTTTTGAGGGCCACACCACAGATATTAAACTTCTTGTTCATTGAATATACGCAGTGGGGTCTTCCCTAAGGTAAAAAGGAAAAAAATTATATTTTGCCTGCCTGTGTCAGTCCTAAGGTCTCCGTGTACGTGTGTGCTGCGTGTACAACGTACAAAAATCAGACGCAACCAGCTACGCTTTACTGCAGCCTAGCGCCATTGTCTTTCCTGACTGGCAAATACCTGCTCTGCTAGAGTTAATAACTCTGCTACACTATAGTTGTGTGACACTTTTTGAGGGCCACACCACAGATATTAAACTTCTTGTTCATTGAATATACGCAGTGGGGCCTTCCCTAAGCTAAAAAGGAAAAAAATTATATTTTGCCTGCCTGTGTCAGTCCTAAGGTCTCCGTGTACGTGTGTGCTGCGTGTACAACGTACAAAAATCAGACGCAACCAGCTACGCTTTACTGCAGCCTAGCGCCATTGTCTTTCCTGACTGGCAAATACCTGCTCTGCTAGAGTTAATAACTCTGCTACACTATAGTTGTGTGGCACTTTTTGAGGGCCACACCACAGATATTAAACTTCTTGTTCATTGAATATACGCAGTGGGGTCTTCCCTTTGCAAAAAAGCGAAAACATTATATTTGGCCTGCAGGCTTGCGCCAATTTATTTCCTGCCTGGGAAATCAAATCCCTGGTAATACAGCATGCTGAGGGGTAGGGGTAAGCCTAGAGGACGTGGACGCGGCCGAGGACGCGGAGGGCCAAGTGAGGGTGTGGGCACAGGCCGAGCTCCTGATCCAGGTGTGTCGCAGCCGACTGCTGCACGATTAGGAGAGAGGCACGTTTCTGGCGTCCCCACATTCATCGCCCAATTAATGGGTCCACGCGGGAGACCTTTATTAGAAAATGAGCAGTGTGAGCAGGTCCTGTCATGGATGGCAGAAAGTGCTTCGAGCAAGCTATCATCCACCCACAGTTCTGCGCCGTCCAGTGCTGCAAATCCGAATCCTCTGCTGCTCCTCCTTCCTCCCAGCCTCCTCACTCCACTACAATGACATCTGCTCAGGAGCGGGAACACTCCCAGGAACTGTTCTCGGGCCCCTGCTTAGATTGGGCAGCAGTGGTTCCTCTCCCACCAGAGGAGTTTATCGTCACTGATGCCCAACCATTCGAAAGTTCCCGGGGTCCGGGGGAAGAGGCTGGGGACTTCCGCCAACTGTCTCAAGAACTTTCTGTGGGTGAGGAGGACGATGACGATGAGACACAGTTGTCTTGCAGTGAGGTAGTAGTAAGGGCAGTAAGTCCAAGGGAGCAGTGCACAGAGGATTCGGAGGAAGAGCAGCAGGACGATGAGGTGACTGACCCCACCTGGTGTGCAACGCCTACTCAGGACAGGTCTTCAGAGGGGGAGGCAAGGGCATCAGCAGGGCAGGTTGCAAGAGGCAGTGCGGTGGCCAGGGGTAGAGGCAGGGCCAGACCGAATAATCCACCAAGTGTTTCCCAAAGCACACCCTCGCGCCATGCCACCCTGCAGAGGCCGAGGTGCTCTAAGGTCTGGCAGTTTTTCACAGAGACGCCTGATGACCGACGAACAGTGGTGTGCAACCTTTGTCGCGCCAAGATCAGCCGGGGAGCCACCACCAACAGCCTCACCACCACCAGCATGCGCAGACATATGATGGCCAAGCACCCCACAAGGTGGGACGAAGGCCGTTCACCGCCTCCGGTTTGCACCGCTGCCTCTCCCCCTGTGCCCCAACCGGCCACTGAGATCCAACCTCCCTCTCAGGACACAGGCACAACCGTCTCATGACCTGCACCCACAGCCTCACCTCCGCTGTCCTTGGCCCCATCCACCAATGTCTCGCACCGCACAGTCCAGCCGTCGCTAGCGCAAGTGTTGGAGCGCAAGCGCAAGTACGCCACCACGCACCCGCACGCTCAATCGTTAACCGTCCACATAGCCAAATTTATCAGCCTTGAGATGCTGCCGTATAGGGTTGTGGAAACGGAGTCCTTCAAAGCTATGATGGCGGCGGCGGCCCCGCGCTACTCTGTTCCCAGTCGCCACTACTTTTCCCGATGTGCCGTCCCAGCCCTGCACGACCACGTCTCCCGCAACATTGTACGCGCCCTCACCAATGCGGTTAGTGGCAAGGTCCACTTAACTACGGACACGTGGACAAGCACAGGCGGGCAGGGCCACTACATCTCCCTGACGGCACATTGGGTGAATTTAGTGGAGGCTGGGACAGAGTCAGAGCCTGGGACCGCTCACGTCCTACCCACCCCCAGAATTGCGGGCCCCAGCTCGGTGGTGGTATCTGCGGCGGTGTATGCTTCTTCCACTAAAGCACCCTCCTCCTCCTCCTCCTCCTCAACCTCTGTCTCGCAATCTAGATGTGTCAGCAGCAGCAGGACGTCGCCAGCAGTCGGTGTCGCGCGGCGTGGCAGCACAGCGGTGGGCAAGCGTCAGCAGGCCATGCTGAAACTACTCAGCTTAGGAGATAGGAGGCACACGGCCCACGAACTGCTGCAGGGTCTGACAGAGCAGACCGACCGTTGGCTTGCGCCGCTGAGCCTCCAACCGGGCATGGTCGTGTGTGACAACGGCCGTAACCTGGTGGCGGCTCTGCAGCTCGGCAGCCTCACGCACGTGCCATGCCTGGCCCACGTCTTTAATTTGGTGGTTCAGCGCTTTCTGAAAAGCTACCCACGCTTGTCAGACCTGCTCGTAAAGGTGCGCCGGCTCTGCGCACATTTCCGCAAGTCCCACACGGACGCTGCCACCCTGCGCACCCTGCAACATCGCTTTAATCTGCCAGTGCACCGACTGCTGTGCGACGTGCCCACACGGTGGAACTCTACGCTCCACATGTTGGCTAGGCTCTATGAGCAGCGTAGAGCTATAGTGGAATACCAACTCCAACATGGGCGGCGCAGTGGGAGTCAGCCTCCTCAATTCTTTTCAGAAGAGTGGGCCTGGTTGGCAGACATCTGCCAGGTCCTTCGAAACTTTGATCAGTCTACCCAGGTGGTGAGCGGCGATGCTGCAATCATTAGCGTCACCATTCCTCTGCTATGCATCTTGAGAAGTTCCCTGCAAACCATAAAGGCAGCCGCTTTGCGCTCGGAAACAGAGCCGGGGGAAGACAGTATGTCGCTGGATAGTCAGAGCACCCTCCTGTCTATATCTCAGCGCGTTCAGGAGGAGGAGGAGGATGAGGAGGATGAGGAGGAGGGGGAAGAGACAGCTTGGCCCACTGCTGACGGTACCCATGCTGCTTGCCTGTCATCATTTCAGCGTGTATGGCCTGAGGAGGAGGAGGAGGATCCTGAAAGTGATCTTCCTAGTGCGGACAGCCATGTGTTGCGTACAGGTACCCTGGCACACATGGCTGACTTCATGTTAGGATGCCTTTCTCGTGACCCTCGCATTCAACGCATTCTGGCCACTACGGATTACTGGGTGTACACACTGCTCGACCCACGCTATAAGGAGAACCTTCCCAGTCTCATTCCCGAAGAGGAAAGGGGTTCGAGAGTGTTGCTATACCACAGGACCCTGGCGGACAAGCTGATGGTAAAATTCCCATCCGACAGCGCTAGTGGCAGAAGGCGCAGTTCCGAGGGCCATGTAGCAGGGGAGGTGCGTAGATCGAGCAGCATGTACAGCCCAGACAGTGCAACAGTCTTTAAGGGCCTGGCCAGCTTTATGGCTCCCCAGCAAGACTGTGTCACCGCTCCCCAGTCAAGGCTGAGTCGGCGGGAGCACTGTAAAAGGATGGTGAGGGAGTACGTAGCCGATCGCACGACCATCCTCGGTGACGCCTCTGCCCCCTACAACTACTGGGTGTCGAAGCTGGACACGTGGCCTGAACTCGCGCTGTATGCCCTGGAGGTGCTTGCTTGTCCTGCGGCTAGCGTCTTGTCGGAGAGGGTGTTTAGTGCGGCTGGGGGAATCATCACAGATAAGCGTACCCGCCTGTCAACCGACAGTGCCGAGAGGCTAACACTCATCAAGATGAACAAAGCCTGGATTTCCCCAGACTTCTCTTCTCCACCAGCGGACAGCAGCGATACGTAAGCAATACGTAGGCTGCACCCGCGGATGGAAGCTACGTTCTCTCTCACCATCCAAAACGGGGACATTTCTGCTTCATCAATCTGTGTCTAATATTCCTCCTCCTCCTCCTGCTCCTCCTCCTGAAACCTCACGTAATCACGCTGAACGGGCAATTTTTCTTAGGGCCACAAGGCTCACTCATAATTATTCTAAACAATTTTTAGATGTTTCAATGCTCTGAAAAGCGTTGGAACTTTAACTTGAACCAATTTTTCGTTAAACTGGGCTGCCTCCAGGCCTAGTTACCACTTAAGCCACATTAACCAAAGCGATTAATGGGTTTCATCTGCCCTCTTGGTTGGCCATGGCCAATTTTTTTCAGGTACATTAGTACTGTTGATACAGCAATTTTTGTGGGCCCTCGCCTACAGTGTAATCAAATAAATTTTTAGCCCACCTGCATTAAGCACGACATTACTACCTCAGCTGTGTTGGGCAATGCAATGGGATATTTCTATGTACCGCCGGTGGCTTCCTGGCACCCACCCATGCTGTAGGTGCACACAGAGTTTTTACTACATCTTTACACTTGAAAAGAACCGCAGTCTGACTGGGGCATGCAGTGTGGGCCGAAGCCCACCTGCATTAAGCACGACATTACTACCTCAGCTGTGTTGGGCAATGCAATGGGATATTTCTATGTACCGCCGGTGGGTTCCAGGGAGCCACCCATGCTGTAGGTGCACACGGAGTTTTTACTACATCTGTACACTTGAAAAGAACCCCAGTCAGACTGGGGCATGCAGTGTGGGCCGAAGCCCACCTGCATTAAGCACGACATTACTACCTCAGCTGTGTTGGGCAATGCAATGGGATATTTCTATGTACCGCCGGTGGCTTCCTGGCAACTACCCATGCTGTTGGTGCACACGGAGTTTTTACTACATCTGTACACTTGAAAAGAACCCCAGTCAGACTGGGGCATGCAGTGTGGGCCGAAGCCCACCTGCATTAAGCACGACATTACTACCTCAGCTGTGTTGGGCAATGCAATGGGATATTTCTATGTACCGCCGGTGGCTTTCTGGCACCCACCCATGCTGTGGGTCCACAGGGAATTATAAATGCATCTGTGTCCACTTGTAAAGAACCCCAGTCTGACTGGGGCATGCAGAGACACCTTGACAGAATGAATAGTGTGTGACACATAGGTTCCCCATTGCTATGCCCACGTGTGCAGCTCCTGATGGCGGTGGCACAGGATTCTATTTCTCATTGCTTCTGTACAGCATTGTGGGCTATCGCCCCGCCCCTTTTAAAGAGGGTCGCTGCCTAGCCGTGCCAACCTCTGCAGTGTGTGCCTGCGGTTCCTCCTCATGGCAGACGCACTTCTAAATAGACATGAGGGTGGTGAGGCATTAGGGCAGCTGATGGCTGCGCAGGGACCCTTTGGTGTGCGCTGTGGGGGGGAGGGGGGCGGTTGGGCAGCATGTAACACAGGAGAAGTGGCAGTGGAGTGTCATGCAGGCAGTGATTGTGCTTTGTTGGAGGTAGTGTGGTGCTTAGCTAAGGTATGCCATGCTAATGAGGGCTTTTCAGAAGTAAAAGTTTTTGGGAGGGGGGGGCCCCACTCTTGCCGCTATTGTGGCTTAATAGTGGGACCTGTGAACTTGAGATGCAGCCCAACATGTAGCCCCTCGCCTGCCCTATCCGTTGCTGTGTCGTTCCCATCACTTTCTTGAATTGCCCAGATTTTCACACAAGGAAACCTTAGCGAGCATCGGCGAAATACAAAAATGCTCCGGTCGCCCATTGACTTCAATGGGGTTCGTTACTCGAAACAAACCCTCGAGCATCGCGATAATTTCGTCCCGAGCATTTTGGTGCTCGCTCATCTCTAATCTGCTGCTATTTATTCACATCTCCAGAGTTCAGTACTACTATACATTGTCCTACATGACTATGTTTTGTCTCTGTGTGTGCTACTGATGGAGAGCAGAATCTGCAGTTCTCTGTGTACAGTCTATAGACAACATCATAACAGGAGGCTCCTCCCATCAGTTTTGAAAGAACTGAGAATCAGATATACAGCAGGCCTTAATAGTTTTGAATAAATGGCAGTCCTGAGCCTTTACTAGAGGGACTATGGAAAGTCAGAGGGTAACCCCCAACAGCTTACATGCGGCACAATTGGAGTTGGCTCTATTCACAGGCGTTTACAATGGATGTCAGCTGTTTCAAACACTCAGCAACCACTGAGAAAGCAGTAGGTTGATTCCCAAGGCATAAGTAAAAGAGATCCAAAAACAAGTCAGCTTCTTCAACCAAAACTTCCTCTTTATTGTTCCAAGGTTAAAACATGGACAGACATCATGCTAAACGTGTTTCGGCTAAACAAATAGCCTTTCTCAACAGCTGAGGAAGAGGAAGTTTTGGTTGAAGAAGCCAACTTGTTTTTGGATCTCTTTCCTTATGCCTTTAACACAGCTTGGAGCTAGCGGATTACCAGGTCAGAGATCTAACCTCTCCTCGCATACAGCTGGAATACTGCTTGAGTAGGTGAGCCACACACATTATATTGTTTTACCAGTTGATTCCGAAGCCCTCTTCATATGCAGCTCACAGTTCAGATGTACAAGTGTGACATATACACTATATGGACAAAAGTATTTGACATTGCATGTTTTTCAGAAAAAGTGCATTATTATTCTATGTAGTAACGTATAGGACCTCCTTTTGCTTGTATTACAGCGGCAGCACGTTAAGGCATACTTTCCACAAGTTCTCTGTAAGTCTGGGCAGGAACAGCGCACCATTCCTCGTTCCAGGCTGTGAGAAGAGATTGTTGTGCAGATGGGCGTGGGTGGCGGTGTCGTACCCGTCGCTCCAGTTCATCCCACAAGTGCTCCATCGGATGAATGAATAGTTATTACAAAATGAGCACCTTTTTTTTTTCCCCATGCCCTTCCCAGCATAGCATTTGGCAAACTCAGTATTTGCATATTTGCTGATTTTCTGCAGTGTCCAAATACTTTTGTCCATATAGTGTATGTATGTATTTAATCCATTCACATGGATGTCACAGAGGAGGAATAGATTAAATACATACATATTCCTAAATATCATCGACAAACATATTTATAATTTCAGGGTCTCTGATTACCCAGACACCAGTGAATTCTGTCAATAGGACAAAGTATAATGCCACAAGTGTTGTTATGGAAACGTTTAAAGTAATTTACTTTATAACATCTCCCTTCAGATTCCACAGTTGACAACTCTATTCTCCGGTACAAACGCCGGAAACTAACTTAACTCTGCTCAATAGAAGTCTTATTGAATCCACAAGAATCACACCAGGTGCAGCACTGTAGCAGGTATAGGATGCCTGCAACAGCCCAGGGGCTGGCAGATCTGAAATAAATCTGTAAAAGGTACATGAAACAGGGAAGAAGAAGCAAGATCAGAAGCTCTGAAAAAAGACTGAGCAGCAATAAGGGTCTAACAAAATGTCCAAAAACCTAATATGTCAAGATTTTACATCGGCAAGGAAACTACTGGGAAATAAAGCCTCAGCAATCACACCAAATGACACAGGAAAAGGAACGCAGATAAAACACAGAATATTAAAGATGAAAGTCCTCTTTCAGTATACACATAGACCAGTCATACTAAATGTTTGATAAATATCACCATTTTATACTTCTTTATCACCCTGTGTTAGGGTCTTTAATGTGTTACCGATAGACCACGACGGGCACAAGTATATCCTACTCTAGTTTCAGATTTTGTTTTTGTTATTGTTTATAGTCAGGACGATAAACAACTTGTATAAAGCTCTTTGTTTCAGATTAAGATGATCAGATCCTATTCTTTACAGATCGTTTCACCTTTTTAAGTAGGAAATCCCGCTGGAGTTTGACTGTAAAATCTTAGACTAAATCTCTACCTCTGACAGCCATTTTAAGGAGCATAATCCCACTGTAGCCCATAAAATATCATGTTGTGCATGGAATTAAAATGAAAGAGAAGCAATAACACTGAAGGGAAGATGAGAGGTTTGATTTATTGCTGTGGCTATTCTGAGCAGCTTCACAACCTAAATGTACTCAGATGTAAGAAAGAATGAAGAAAGACTTGTCTACAGGGAATGACAGTTTATGAAAGCAAAACAATCACGGCTTTAGATTTGTGTGCCGAGTAAACGCACTTGATTTTCTTTTCTCCACAAAACAGACTAAAGAATTAAAGGATGTAATTCATCAAGGAAATGAAACATACCATCGGTGGCACAAATGCAAATTATCTTTGAACCCGGCTTCCACACAATTTGCTTGTAGCTTGTGATTAAACTACAATATCAACGTTCTACATAATTGTCCAAGGCAGTTGCCATATGAAAAGCAATAGCCTGCTGTACAAACTGTATTTACTTTGGCAGAAAGCTCTCTTGTGTTTGCAACCTTAAAAAATCCGAGTCTAGCCATTACTTTGAAAAGGGATAATGCAAAGATTGAAATAGCATGCTCGCTGATGAGAGACTAAAATTCAGCTTCTATTTACAAACAACATAACTTTGGACAAATGAATTTTCCCTCAGACAATAGCCAGCTTCTGAGAATGAAGAACGGATGAACTGTTTTTTTTTTTATACAATCACAATAAATCTTCTGTACATTATATAGCTGAAGGACAAATGATAAAGTTAGTCAGATAATCACCTACAGTCCATTCCATCTATTAATGGAACTTAGTACTCCACTATCAATAATCCTCGATTTCTAAAGATATATTATAAAGGGCCGTATAGAACATTTTCTCTATACCTCAGTTTTTTCCTAACAATGTATTGGTTCAGTAGGGTAAAAGTGTATTATTCGCATAGTACAATGAGGAGTATCCATAAAATGTAATTTGAAAAGTAGTGGAGGTATTGATTATACCACTATGGTTTTTCAATAGTTTTCTACTGGGGACTCATCATCCAGAATATGTTGATTCCAAAATTGATAGGAACAAACAGATTTAGGCCTCCTTCCCACGAGCGTGACGGGGTCCGCCGCGTAATATTACGCAGTGAAGCCCGTCACGGCGCCCCCCAGAGCCCCTATACTTACCTGCGGGAGATAGCGTGAAATCGCTTCCCCGCCCACCACCGCCGCGTCACTGCCCGTCACCGCCCACCACCGCCGCGTCACCGGCCGTGTCACGTGACGCGGCTGGCCGCGTCATTTGGCATCATATGACGCGCGGCGGTGGGCGGGAAAGCGTTTTTTCACGCTATCTCCCGCTGGTTACAGCGGGCGATAGCGTGAACGGACGGCTTCCATTGACTGCAATGGAAGCCGTCAGTGCGTACAGCCCGTCCTCACCCGCAGAAAATAGAGCATGCTGCGGGTGAGGACGGGAGAAATCGCGGTGCGTAATTCCGCGCTGGAATTACGCATCGTGAGCATTGTGCTATTAGGTTCAATAGAACCTAATAGCTGCGGGCAACGCAGCGGATTTTCGCCGCGAATTACGCGGCGGAAATCCGTTCGTGGGAAGGAGGCCTTAAACTAATGTTCAGTCAGTGCCATTTACGATGTAAATAGACTTAAAAAGAATTAAGGGAACACTTTACTCAAAAAAATTCAGAGGACACTGAAATCGCATTTTGGCTCTTGATAAATAAGGCCTCCTTCCCACGAACGGATTTACGCCGCGTAAATTCGCGGCAAAAATCCGCTGCGTTGCCCCCTGCTATTAGGTTCTATTGAACCTAATAGCACAATGCTCACGATGCGGAATTCCATCGCGGAATTTCGCACCGTGAAATCTCCCGTCCTCACCCGCGGCATGCTCTATTTGCCGCGGGTGTACGCGCTGACGGCTTCCATTGCAGTCAATGGAAGCTGTCCGTTCACGCTATCTCCCGCTGTAACACAGCGGAAGATAGCGTGAAAACGCTTCCCCGCCTACCGCCGCCGCGTCATATGACGCGGCTGGCGCGTCACGTGACACGGCCGGCCGTGTCATGTGATGCGGTGGGCGTGTCACATGACGCGACGGCGGTGGGCGGGGAAGCGTCTTCACGCTATCTTCCGCTGGTAAGTATGGGGTCTCTGGGGGGCGCCGTGACGGGCTTCACTGCGGAATATTCCGCAGCGGAGCCCGTCACTCTCGTGTGAAGCCGGCCAAAAGGATGTGCTCAGTATGAACATGCTCTCATCTGTGAAGAGAACAGGGCACCAATGGCGGACCTGACAATTCTAGTGTTCTCTGGCAAATGCCAATCGAACTGTGCAGTGCTGGGCTAGAATATTTGCTGAGGAGTGGGAATAAATAGGGAACATGCATAGTGTAGCGGCTCAGAGTTAACAGAGCCCCTCCATAGTGAATGCATGCATTTGTCTTGTACCTATGTGTTGTCAGTGACTTTTATGTTGTATGAATATGATGTGTATTGCATAGTTGCAGCACTGAATGGGTTAACTGTCTGCTATGTGAGATGTCTGGAAAATGTATCATGTTGTATGTCATATGGTCATGCTTTGTATATATGTGTTTGCAAGGTGTTGTGCAAGAAGTTGAGTTCAGTTGAGTTCTGTTCTGGCCTTGCAAGAGAGAGAAGCGTTTGGGGATCTGCAAGTGAACCACACAGACACCATCAGTTCTGTGTGGGCCGAATGGAAGAGGCTGAGAGGTATCCACCAGCCTGTCATGGGCCGGATTTACCCAGGAAATGCCAGTGTTGTCCCTGGACACTGTGAGGAGAGAGTGGAAGAGCCAAGCAGCGTGGAATGCCTGCCTGCTAAATGTGAGTTCTGACCGGTAGAGAGCTGGAGAGAGAGAGAGTGAAGGAGTTTGTACCAGGAACAGAACCCCGCAGATAACTTGGACTGTGGATTCTTCCGATATCTTGTGATTTCCTCCCTGTCACAACACTTTGTGTTCTTGCACCATTTTCCTGCTGGCGTGAGTTTATACTGTTGTTGGACTGTAAATATTTCTTCAAGTAAAAGAGCACTGCCGACCGTTCCCAGCTTTGCTTTAAACGTTGCTCTGTGTGTGGACTACTTATTTTTCTACCATCTGGATTCACTGCAGAGGAAGGAATGGTGGCATCATGTGTGACAGGACTTTAAGGTAAACCGCCACTAGAGGTTTTTCCCCTTTGAAGGTTTCCCCAGCGGTAACTTGGACGGGGAAGGAGATGGTAGAGCTCCGTGACAAGGCCAAACTCTACATCGCTATCTACTCGGCTGTGGGCCCACTCCTTGGACACTGCAATAGCACTAAAGACAAAGCTACTTACCTAGACATGAAAGTATGCTTACCTATGAAAACATGATCAAGACATTGGTGTAGACTGCTATTAACTAATGGAAATTTGTCATCAAAGATCAGGACCGATGATATGAAAATCCTACATTTAATGCTATTTATCCAATTGCATCATCCTGAGAATTAAAAAAATATTCATTTACAAGAGGCCTTATAAATGATAAAACATGCAATTCATTGTTTAGAAGAAAGTATTTATATCGCTACATATTGTGATTTATTCCAATTTCAGCCAGGCAGTGGCGTTAATTTAGCAGATGACCTTTGTGCACTGACCTCAAAGGGTCAACTGAAGAAATACCATTAATTATCCATTTAAAAGTCATGCATGATGATAGCTGGAATCCTTAAGAAACAAAAAAAGCAGATAATTATGTGCTCTATAACACTGTTCTGAATATGATAAAGTGTTGGAGCTCTGCTCTCATTTACATTTTTATTCATTTTAAAAGGATAACTTTACCAATTCAGTTGGCATGCTGGAATCATGACAACCTGTAGAAATGTCTATTTACCACAATTGTTTTTATGGAATTGTTTTTAACCCTTTAAGAATGTGGTCTAGATTGGTACGTAAAGACTCTGTAATATTTTTGTTTCAAAAGCTGTAATTTCCTTATTTTTCAATTAACATAGCCATATGAGAGCTTATTTATTGGATGATAAGTTATGGTTTTAATTGGTAATATTTTGGGGTATATATAATACCAGAGGTGTAACTTGAAGCTCCTGGGCCCCAATGCAAAACCTATAACAGGGCCCCCAACTATAATGCTTTATTCATAGTACTAGGCTCCCTATATGGAGAAGAGAGGCCTCAGGCCACCTAAGGCTCCTGGGCCCGGGTGCAACCGCATCCTCTGCATCCTATATAGTTACGCCCCAGTATAATACATTGTAAAACAGCTGCCCATCTTGTTATGTACTCCTCAGTGCTGGCTGTCGGTTTATGGACTTGTGAGTTTCTGAGCTGTCAGAAGGCCTAGTGACATCCCATGAACCTGTCACATGGGCTTCTAATGTAGAAGCCCTCAGCGAGTTTACGAGATGTCATCAGTGATGTCCCTGTTGGGCCTGGTATTGGTTGCAGCAGTCAGGTGAATAAACAACGCTCTTCAGCATTTCTAAGCTGGAGTCATAAGTGCGCAGAGAAATAGCAGAGGAGCATCATGGCAGTGTCAGGACAGTGTCCGGGATATGGGGGTCCCTGAGATATCCCGCAACCCCTGTCCCTGCCTACTTGCCCCCCTGGGCTAACCCCCAGGGCGACAACTGGGCGACGGTCCCTACCCTCACTAGGGAAGCGGGACACGGGAGACAAACAGACACTGAGACAAGCAACGGTAGAATGGTCAGACAATCCGGGTAGGCAACAAGAGGGTACGCAGTACGGAGGGGTCAGGCAAAAACGTAGTCAAGTCCAAAAGCAGGTGTCAGAAAAGCCGAGGTCACAAGAGCAGTCAGGATAAACGCGGGTGCAGCTGGAGAACCAAACTAACACTGGCGAGGCCTGAGAGGAAAACACACCTATTTAAATGCTGTCAGCGCTCCCGCCCCAGAAGCTGATTGGGGCGGGGAGCCTGACAGCAGCAGGGCTAATCAGGGCGGTGCTGGGGACACGCCCCCAGTCTAGCTGCACAGACAGTTACTAGGGAAGCCAGCCTGGTAGTCAGGACACTAGAAGCACCGGCTGCCTCCCTAGCAACCCGGCGGCGACCAGTCTTACAGCGGCCCGGGGAGATCACAAGAACCGGGGTACCTCTGCGCCGCGCTCCTGCACCCCGGGTGGCCGGACCGGTGGTGCGGGCACGGCGGCCCCGAGAGTTGCCGGTTCTGACAGTACCCCCCCTTCTACGGGGGTACACCGGACCCCCATGGCCAGGTGCGGGCTTAAGCGGGAAAGCCCTGTGGAATGCCTGGACTAGGCGTGGCGCATGAACGTCCCTGGCAGGGACCCACGTCCTATCCTCAGGGCCAAATCCTCTCCAGTGGACCAGGTACTGCAGCCCACCTCTAACCCGTCGGGCATCCACAAGCCTTTCTACTTCATACTCCAGTTCCCCCTGTACCAGAGAGGGAGGAGGCGGGTTCTGGGTGGGGAGAACTGGAGTCACATACTTCTTAAGCAAGTTCTTGTGAAAAACCTTGTGGACCTTCCAGGGGTCAGGAAGTGCCCACTTATATGACACCGGGTTGATAACCTGAGAAACCGTAAATGGGCCAATGAACCGAGGAGCAAGTTTCAGGGAGGGAACCTTAAGTCTCAGATTCTTAGATGATAATAAAACCTGCTCCCCGACCACAAAAGGTGCAGAGATAGTACGTCTTTTATTTGCGTATTTACGCAGTTTCTCTTGGGAACCCTGAAGGTTCTTACGAACCTGGGCCCAAACTGTGCACAGTTCTTCGGCGGATATGTCGGCGGCCGGATTGTTCGAGACCAAAGGAGTAGAAAGCGAGAACCGGGGATGGAACCCATAGTTACAAAAAAAAGGTGATAGTTGGGTCGACGAGTTACCATGGTTGTTAATAGCAAATTCGGCGAGAGGTAAGTAGTTGGCCCACTGATGCTGGTTATCAGAGACAAACAGTCGCAGATACTGGATAAGTTCTTGGTTCATCCGTTCCGTTTGTCCGTTACTCTCGGGATGGAAAGCGGAGGAAAAGGACAAATTAACGTTTAGATTTTTACAGAAGGCTCGCCAGAAGCGAGCGACGAACTGAACCCCTCTATCAGACACAATATCCTCGGGGATCCCATGTAACCGAACAATCTCCTTGATGAACATCTCAGACAAAAGTTTGGCGTTAGGCAACTTGCCAAGTGGAACAAAATGAGACATTTTGGAGAAACGGTCAACTATTACCCAGATGACCGTATTCCCCAGCGAGGATGGCAGATCAGTAATAAAATCCATGGACAAATGGGACCATGGCCTGGACGGAATGGGCAAGGGAAGAAGAGGACCCTCAGGACGTCTCCTGAGATTCTTCCCCCTTGCGCAAACCGGGCACGCGGACACAAATACCCGTACCTCCTTGGCCATGTGCGGCCACCAATAGAGTCTGGACGCTAGCTCCAGAGTACCCCTGATACCGGGGTGTCCAGCTAGGACTGAAGCATGTGTCTCCTCTAACACTTTCAATCTCAGTGACAACGGGACAAATAATTTGCCTTCCGGAAGGGCTTCAGGAGCAGATTGTTGAGCGGCGTGAATGAGAGGTGAAAGGTCGGAGGAGACAGCAGCGAGGACCACCCCAGGGGAGAGAATGCTCTCAGGCTCCGGCTCGGAAGGTTCCGGAGAGCCAAAACTCCTAGACAGGGCATCAGCCTTGACATTCTTAGAACCGGGTCTATAGGTAACAACAAAATTGAACCGAG
This sequence comes from Eleutherodactylus coqui, assembly GCF_035609145.1. Taxonomy (NCBI): domain Eukaryota; kingdom Metazoa; phylum Chordata; class Amphibia; order Anura; family Eleutherodactylidae; genus Eleutherodactylus; species Eleutherodactylus coqui. The sequence continues at coordinate 192,703,618 of NC_089838.1, read as the reverse complement.
AGAAAAACAAGGCCCAGCGGGCTTGCCGAGCATTTAACCTCTTAGCGGAATCTAGATAAGTGAGGTTTTTATGGTCAGTGAGTACCGTAATCTGGTGATGGGCTCCTTCCAAAAAATGCCTCCACTCTTCAAAAGCCCACTTAATCGCCAGCAATTCCCGGTTGCCTATATCATAGTTCCGTTCGGTGGACGAAAACTTCCTAGAAAAATAGGCACACGGTCTAAGGTTGGTGAGAGTGGAGGGACCTTGGGACAGTACCGCTCCCACACCAAACTCAGAGGCATCTACCTCCACCACAAAAGGACTGGACAGATCCGGTTGTACTAGGACAGGTGCAGACGAGAACGCCGCCTTTAGGGTATTGAAGGCCCTCAGAGCCTCAGAAGACCAGGTCCTCACATCTGCCCCCTTTCTGGTGAGGTCCGTTAGAGGTTTAGCCACCACGGAGAAGTCTTTAATGAATTTGCGATAGTAGTTGGCGAAGCCGAGGAAGCGTTGAAGGGCTTTCAACGACCCTGGCTGGGCCCACTCCGTGATGGCCTTCACCTTTTCAGGATCCATCTGGAAGTCGCATGGCGTGATGATATACCCCAAAAATGATATCTTTTGTACCCCGAAAACACATTTCTCGAGTTTAGCAAACAGCTTGTTATGTCTGAGTCGAGCTAGCACAGTCTGAACGTGAGTATGGTGACTCGGCAAGTCGGAGGAAAAAATCAAAATGTCGTCTAGATATACAACCACGAACACCCCCATGATATCCTGAAACACTGAGTTCATGTACCCCTGAAAAATGGCGGGGGCGTTACACAATCCAAAAGGCATAACTAGGTATTCAAAATGCCCGAGGGGCGTATTGAAGGCGGTTTTCCACTCATCCCCCTCCCGAATGCGGATGAGGTTGTATGCTCCCCTGAGATCAAGTTTGGAAAACCATCGGGCACCAGCGACCTGGTTGAGGAGGTCAGGAATGAGTGGAAGAGCATACTGGTTTCGGACTGTGATTTTATTTAGCTCTCTATAGTCAATACAGGGCCGGAGACCCCCATCCTTCTTCTCAACGAAGAAAAACCCGGCACCCACCGGGGATTCTGAGGGCCGGATGTGCCCCTTGGCCAGGCTGTCCTGGATGTAGTCCCTCATGGATTCTCTCTCTGGAACCGTAACGTTATAAATGCGGCCCTTAGGAAGTTTGGCCCCAGGAATCAAGTCTATTTTACAGTCCCATTCCCTATGAGGGGGCAGAGCTTCAGATAATTGTTTGGAGAACACGTCAGAAAACTCGGAGAGGTATTCTGGTAGGGGGCTCCCCTCGCAGGTGGAGATTCCCACCTTCACCGCACAAAGGTGGTTGGCACAGCGGGGACCCCACTTTACCAGTTCCAACGTGTCCCAATTTACTACCGGGTTGTGCTCCCGGAGCCAGGGGAGGCCTAGGACGACGTCCACAGACAAATCTCTCATCACTAGAAAGGTGCAGGTTTCCACGTGTAAGGCTCCTATAGTAAACCTTACTTCAGGGGTCACCAGATTAACCACCCCTGCTTGCAAAGGAGTGGAGTCCACTCCTGAAACCAGAATCGGAGTTTCTAAACGTAACAAAACCCCGGACAGTTGAGCAACGAAATTAAAGTTAACGAAATTAGCCGCAGCCCCCGAATCAACAAAGGCTTGCCCAGTACGGTGGAAAGCATGAAATTCTAGGGTGCAAGGCACTAACATTTTGGACAACACAGGGAGTACCTTGGCTCCTAGACAGTCCCCCCGACAACTGCCTAGGAGCGGGAGTTCTTCCTGCCGTGGCTTCTTAGCGCAGGTAGCAATGCGGTGACCCGGCTCCCCACAGTAGAAGCAGAGGTTCTTCTTCAGGCGGTGTTCCCGTCGTTGCTCGGGGTTCACGGCTCCCAGCTCCATGGCCTCGGTGGTGGGAGGGTAACAGGTCGGGTCAGTCGAAGAAGTAGACGTGGGGAGTGGGGTGGTCCGAGCGGCGTGTCTGGCCCTCAAACGTCGGTCGGCTCGAATAGCCAGCGACATGGCTTGCTCCAGGGTTTTAGGCTCTGGGTGGGCCACAAGTAGGTCCTTGAGACCCTCAGACAGACCGGTCAAAAATAAGTCTTTTAGGGCGGCATCGTTCCACCGGGATTCCGTACAATGTTGACGGAATTGGGAACAGTAGTCCTCCGCCATCTTACAACCCTGGCGCAGGGCCAGAAGTTTGGAGACTGCGTAGCCCACCCGGTCGGGTTCGTCATAAATTTGACCCAGGGCGGAAAAAAAGGCGTCAAGGGATAGTCGGGCTGGAGAGCCAGCTGGTAGCGAGAAAGCCCAATTTTGGGGCTCTCCCCTCAGGCGGGTAATTACGATTCCCACTTTCTGGTATTCAGTACCAGAGGAGTGGGGGCGGAGATCAAAGTAGAGCTTGCAGCTCTCTCTAAATGCAAAAAACTGATCTCTCTCTCCGGAGAAGCAATCCGGAAGCGTGGCTCGAGGTTCTGACATCGTTCCTGGAGCGGACGAGGGCTGCATGGGACCTGCAGCTGCCACTTGTTCCCGTGGCTGCAAGCGGGCTGTTAGGTCCTGGGCAAGGGTCGTAAGGACCTGGACCTGGTTCGCTACAGCCGCCACGGCCTCCATCGAGGGGCTCAAAGTTGCCGGGTGGATGCAAGGGTCTGACCTTAGTTCGGCCAGTGTTACTGTCCGGACAGTGTCCGGGATATGGGGGTCCCTGAGATATCCCGCAACCCCTGTCCCTGCCTACTTGCCCCCCTGGGCTAACCCCCAGGGCGACAACTGGGCGACGGTCCCTACCCTCACTAGGGAAGCGGGACACGGGAGACAAACAGACACTGAGACAAGCAACGGTAGAATGGTCAGACAATCCGGGTAGGCAACAAGAGGGTACGCAGTACGGAGGGGTCAGGCAAAAACGTAGTCAAGTCCAAAAGCAGGTGTCAGAAAAGCCGAGGTCACAAGAGCAGTCAGGATAAACGCGGGTGCAGCTGGAGAACCAAACTAACACTGGCGAGGCCTGAGAGGAAAACACACCTATTTAAATGCTGTCAGCGCTCCCGCCCCAGAAGCTGATTGGGGCGGGGAGCCTGACAGCAGCAGGGCTAATCAGGGCGGTGCTGGGGACACGCCCCCAGTCTAGCTGCACAGACAGTTACTAGGGAAGCCAGCCTGGTAGTCAGGACACTAGAAGCACCGGCTGCCTCCCTAGCAACCCGGCGGCGACCAGTCTTACAGCGGCCCGGGGAGATCACAAGAACCGGGGTACCTCTGCGCCGCGCTCCTGCACCCCGGGTGGCCGGACCGGTGGTGCGGGCACGGCGGCCCCGAGAGTTGCCGGTTCTGACAGGCAGCAGTAGGTTAGTATTGCGTTTATTTTTTTATATACTGCTTGCCTGCACTGCTACCAATAACTCAGACAACCCCTTTAAGTTGTGTCCAGATTAGTATTTCTGCATGTGTGGACTGTTTGGAGTACACGTTGTGTTCAGTTTGTAGCCTGAGTGAGGGACGAGTGTGAAGTTGAGTTGTGGAATAGTTTTTATCTCTTATATTTGCACCTATGTCACAGTGGCTTTCTTTGACAAAGCCTTAGTACCAGGGATAGCTGTATGCAATTGTGTTTTGAAACTCCATACATGACAGGCATAAACTGTTCTGTTTGTATTCCATATACACACCAACAAGAGATTTCACAAAGTTTACTGCAAGAACAACAGAAATAGAGGACAAAGGGAAAACACGATAATCTTAATCCCCCCAGCCCTTCAGTTCTCATTCAACCTTCATCAAAAAGACTTCACTGCTTACACTTTCGGCACAGGAGGGATACAAATGAACAGAAAAAACAAGTGTATCACGGAGATCAGTCTTATACTTTTATACAATGATTAAAGTTTTTACTTCAGAATTTTTTTTAGATATAGATATGTGCTATGTTTGAAGGCAACTATAACTGCCACTCATTGGTAACTGTCCGTTCTTCTCAATACAGGGTGTCTAGGAAAATAAACTTCTGGTCATCCCTACTTTGCCTATTGTGTTTCTTAAAACATTATGATCCAAGGATTACAGTAAATACATACAAAGTATTTCTAAAGTTAAATAATGTAAAAGCAGATTAAGGCTGCCTGTCCGCGGCTCTATTGAAAACATGTGGGGAGGAGAGGGTGAAATTTTCTCGAGCACCCGAGCACTGCATGGTGCTCGGCTCGAGTAACAAGTACATTCAAGTATGCTAATGCTTGGACGAGCATCAAGCTCGGATGAGCATGCTTGCTCATCTCTAGTGGTAACACAAAATTTAGCATGACTACTACCGTATGATCTAGGGCTCCAGACAATTTGTCATCTAATAGGCAGAGAATAGCTCTGTCCAGATTTTTTACCATTTTATCTCACATATTTTATACTATTTTATTAGTTAGCCCGTTGTAAATTCCCATAGGGGATGTGATTTAGAAACAGAGGCACTACATTATTTTTGAGTTCTGCACACGCACATCCTGTCCAGGAGGGATACAGTCTATAGTGACACTTTTTCCTGCACAAATAAGATGGAATGATGATTCCCGGTTTATGAGAACGAACCAGGGGTCACCAAGCCATGTGTAACTACTTTCGGGACAAGAGTTTAAGAGGAGTCCGGACACCTTACTTGAGCATTACAATATTGCATGTTATGGTCACTAAACACTTTAGAAGGGTTGTTCATCCAGAGGCTATTCTGATAGCCAGACTTGGAGACTGGAAATAAATTTATTTCCTGAAATAAGGAAAAGGGGCCTCTGCATCATTGTTTTTTTGTATTCTTCTGGATCAACATTGGGGGGGGGGGGGATAGGCTGACATGCATGAACATAAGTCTTTTTTCAACCTAACATAATATGTTGCTATGGTAAAAGACTTTCATGTAATAATATAATGAAAATAGTGTTCCTACTTTAAAAAAAGGATAAAAAAAAAGTTTTCTGGTAGAAGAGTGTGATTGTCTTTTATTATCTCCAAGCAGAAAAAAATGTGCATGCTGCATTAAAGAGTAATGGAAGAATTTGCATATAAACTACCTGTTTAAAACAACATATTTATAGATGTAATGTGTCTGGGGAAAAAGCCACTTATGAACACCATAAATAAATGCAAAGTATAGTGGTTTATAACCAGCATTTGCAGTCTACTGGAAGCAGTGTACACAATTGAAGGGCTTTGTTCTATAAAAAGGACAGTTATACAACCTATCATACTATGTAATAAAAACAAACACAACTACCAAGTGGTCACACGTCCAATAACAAAGAATATCAAGTAATAGATTGCTAAAGTAATGAAGGCAATTACATATTCCAGCACTGAAACCTACAATATAGCATTGTTTGCAGTATAAGGGTGCGTTCACACGAGCGTAGGCGTATTTACGTTCGCACGTGCGCAGCGTTTAATCGCCGGAAAGAACGTTTTTCGGCAATCATGACCAGAGCTAGAAAGCGTATTATCGTTTGTTCCTACTTTGCAAACTATCTTTTCGGCCATCGAATATGCGTTGGCGCGTATTTCGGTCGCGTATGTTCCGGTTTTTTTCGGGTTGCCGTTTTTACGCACCGTAAAATCGCCCGTGTGAACGAATACATTCGAAACCATCGCCTCAGATGGTCACGTATATACGTTTGGTCGCAAAAACGCGCCGTTTATGCGCTCGTGTGAACGCACCCTAAATGTCATTCTACGTAATTACATAAGTGAGGGCATAAAAAGGTTAAATGAGGTGAATATAGGAAGCCCATCCTGTGGTTGGTTTAGTGGGCTTCAATTACCTTACATTTACTGTAAAATCCCTCTGATGAGTTGGGCTGAGCCACTTTAGTAGCTCAGCAACTTTGAATTACCTACTCACTTTCCTCCTTGTAAATCTGTTTTTCTCCTATTTTAAGACAGTTTAAAACTTTTCTAATGCTGAGCTGAGAGATTTGAAGTGTGTTGAGCGATAAATACAACTCATGGCTTGCGTTAATACAGTGTTGGTTGTTGTTTTTAGGCTATTGAGCATCAACTGGTGCTGGGCATGGTATGCCAGTGGTCGGTCTTATAATGTTGTATGTAATATTAATAAATGCTGTGGCCAACCTCCACCCAAAACAATTCATTTTGTTTTGTGTCTTATGTCTGGAGTTTTCATATGGGTGGGCCTTGTCAAAGGTATCCATATTTGTTAGAAAGGATCCTTAGAAAGTTACCCTCAGTAAGCACAGGTGACCCTGTAAAAAAGAAGAAAGTGGAGTTTCATTTCCCGGGGAGGTTTACAAATGGAGACCTTCATAAAGCCACATGTAGTGAGTTTCTGGAAGTGAAGCTGTCAGCACAAACAAAGATGACTGAGTGGTGGGAAGTTCAGCAGACCTGACCAGTCATGTCATTGCTGAAGACAATCATGGCTGAGAGAATTAGGATTAGATGACAAGGATCCTTTTTCCTTTCCTGCACTGCTATCTGTACATACATCTCATCCTCCCATAGACAATATAACAAATGAGTGACCTTGGCCATCTGCATAACTTAAAAGTTGTTTCCTGCCTGCAGCAAGTAAAGTTATGTTGTTGAAGCACCTTCTGTCTCTGAGATTATGTGTTATGTCCCTCTGACCTATTCATACTCCCAGACCTAGCCCTGTCCATATTGTATTGTCAGGCCCTTATAACACTACATTACCCTATATTTACTCCCTCATTCATTTACCATCCTACCCATGTGCTCTGTTCTGCTAATAATCTCCAAGTTCTCCCACTTCCATTTCCAAACTTTTTCTTGAGCTCCAACAGTACTTTGAAATCTGTTATCCCAGACAATAAGGTTTGGGATAGCAAGGTCTGATGTCTGGGATCTGCTATCCCAGACATCAATATCCACAATTTTATACCTGCCCTAAAAACACACCTCTTTACAGAGACATATAACATTCCCTAATCTAACTCAATTCAGTTTACCCCTCTTGTACAGTTTCCCTCAGAACCTAATTCCTTTATCTCACAGTATCCCTAAAAACTCCATGCACCCTAATGCACTTCATAACTGTACCTACAGAGATACTGACTGGTGACAAACTCACGCAACTTTATGTATAATACCCTACTTAGAAAAACATGGTTGGACCATTGTATAGAACAAGCACTTTTATCTCTTGTGGCACACTTTTCCCCTCAAGCCTCTGTGTAGTCTTATGCCTCTTTACACATTGTCTACTATGGAAATGCAGGATGCTATATTTACTATAATTTTGATAGGCACCCAAATATAAATGGAAGAAAATTGAGTGCTATCATTTCCTTCAGACTATTGGACTGGATTTTTTTCAACTACAAAAGTATATATAATATATAGATCATTCTGTTAAAATCGAAATAGAGATATACTAAAATTGGAGAAAGATGTGGAACCAAACCTGTAAATCTCCCATCCAAATTCTTTTTATTGGTTTGTGACATTCTCAGCACTTGAGTGCTCCATTCTATTGAGATATATGGAAATGAAAATGTGGATTTCATGGTGAAATATGCTGTTAAGAAATATGATGTTGATATTAAACTGTCACTTTGTGCAGTGATTGGCATATGAGATACTTTATGATAGGCCCATTACGTAGTTGAAAAGACCTATAATAAAGATGTATTTGGAACAGCATTTACCTTCCTAAAAGTTGATAAATGTTCTCGCATGATGATAGAAAATTTAGCTTTCTACATTTTTCTCTCTCCCTTAAAGTATTATCAAAGATAGGAGTTCTCTACTTTTTATACAACTCTACGGTTGTACATACATATTAAAGATGATTACTAACTACAACATCGGCTGTAAAAATTAATGTTTATGACTTGATAAAATTGTAGCTGACAGGGGAAGATCATGTATGGAAAATGAGTGTTTACAAGTTTCATCTACCTTTTACGGTTGGCACAAAAAAATACATTTTTTTCCCAAAACTGTGGATATAAATAAACATTGTTATTTGTATAGCTCCAAGTTATTTCCAGAGCTTTCAAGTAATTTATTTATTACCCCCACCAAGTTGTGTACTCATTTTACCGACCTCAGAAGGATGGAGTCAGGGATTGAACTCGCAACCTTCAGGTCATGAGCGAGAGCATAGGACTGCATTTCTGCGGCCTTAACACTCTGCGCCACACGAGGCTCTACAGATTTGTGTAGTCGACAGGATTATTGTAAATTCTGGCTAATTTTTAATGCCTTATATCAAGACATTAAGTATGAACTAGTTTCCACATAAAACCCCAAGAAATAAATCATATTATACATATAGAATGTATCCACCCACATCAGTCCTAATCCTCAGCACAGTTCACAGGGCTCTGTAGGTCCAGGCCAAGCAGGAAATTCACAATTGGCACAAGCGTGCCAGTTATAGTGTTGTATTATTTGTTAGTGGTGTATTTGAACCTATGATTTTGACCCTAGTTGACCTTGACTTCTCCTTTGCTTTATCTCTGGTACTTTGTATGACCATATAGTACTGAACCTTTACCTGAATCTTATTACACCTATGCCGAAAAATTTTGTTCTTCTCCTTCCACTGTTGCTAGATATTAATAAGGTACATATAGGGTTCCATGAAGCCCTACTGTACCGCTATACCACAGGAAACCCATGTAGCTTGAGGTCTTTAAGCCAATAAAGTCTTCTTTCATCAAACAAATGAATTACACTTTAAGGTTACAAGAAACAAATAAAAAAATCTCCTGCAATCAGAGGTCTAGCTCATAAGATATACACCAATGATTGATAAAAGAAAAACAAGAGGTATAGGGGTGAGGGGCAAGAACATTATTCTTACGGGTCTTGAAGTCAGGTGAGAACTTTCAAAACGTTGATCCAGGGATTATTCTGACTGCCATTATGGAGCCGGGAAGGATTTTTTTCCCTCACATGGGCTAAATTGGCTTCTGCCTTGTTGGGGTTTTTTTGGCTTCCTCTGGATCAACAATGAGGGGTGGAAACAGGATGAACTAGATGGACATTGTGTCCTTTCGGCCTAACATACTATGTTACTTGGAAGGTGGGGGGACTAGGATAAATTCAAAAGATACCAAGGTCCAAAACCTTTGGTATTTTAGGATTCTCCTTGCATCTGATCTGTTCTCCAACTTTGGATGTTCTCTGGACAGAGTGTCTCCCATACCACTTTCCAGTGCGTTGCATACTTGAACCCAAGGTGATGCAGCCAACCCATCCAGGCTGTGCCGTACACGCCAGGTGAGTCCATATCATTTATCTGTTTAGATATTAAGGTCATCTATTGAGATGCTGCCATGATCATATTTATTTACGCTAAGATTACATTCACACACAGTGGATTTTCTGAAGCATAAAATACACTCTGGATTTTGGCGCAGATCCACATCAAAATCCTCATGAAAATCTCCATGTAACATGTGGATTTTTGTGCGGATATTGACACAGATTACATTTCTTCATTTGGAGAGGTGAAATCCATGCTGCAAATCTACAGCATAAATTGACATGCTGAGAATTTAAAATCCATAAAGCAGACCAATTTACATGCTGATTTAGTGCAAACTTTTTCCATGGTGTGTGGATGAGATTTTGAAAATCTCATCCACTTTTCTGACACTATAAATGCCATAGATTTTCTGTGCAGAAATATGCTAATGCGTGAACATGGCCTAGGGACCCTTTTACACTGCAAGATAAATTGGAATGAGCACGCGGCCAGAGGTGAAGTAGGGATGATATATCATTTGCTTGACATGCATTTACATTGAACAATAATTGGGTAGTTTCAATTATTCATTGAAACATAACCAGTTCTAGTCAAGCCTTCTACCGCTGCTTTCTATTCAGCAAATTGTTATGATGCTGTTTACACAAAAGGCTTTGCAGCAAAGAGGAATGATGATTTTTAAGTCAGTATGAAAGATGTAATTAGTGATAATAATCTAATGTTCAGTCGTTGCAAGCATTTACAACTAAGGGCTTCACCAGACAAGCATATGCAAAAATACGTTGACCTCAGCGCAACAGATTTGCGCAGTGAACAAGGTTGATTTGCGAGCGTGTCTGCTCGTAGTACCCCCGATCTGATTTGAAAGGCTATTTAGTCTAATGAGGTCTAGATGTGTTCTTTTACCTGCTGTTTAACACAGCGTATTGCGCATCCCCTTGCGCATTAGTACACCTTTCATAGATTTCTATGAGGCGCTTTGCTGTGCAAATACACAGAGAGAGCAGGTCCTATTTTGTTCGCGGACACAAAATACTTGCAAAAAAAAGTCAATGAGAACACACCCATTGACATCATTGGGTTCTATTCTCTTCATATTGTGTACGATAATTCTGCATGCACAATGCGTAGCCCTGAAAAAGACAGAAGATTTGAAAAATGTATACAACCACGTTAGCTATGTCATTCCAAGGTAAAAAAACTTCCGGCAAATAATAGTTTGGGAGCCTTCAAGATACCTGCAGGTTTACATGTTTATGTGGATTAGTTTATGCAAATATTATGCCAACAAACGTTACCCACTGAGTGTTCCATGCTGACAAAATGAATATTATTCCCATAATTAGCTCCATATCTGATAGAATTTCTCTTTGCAATGTGGACAAACTTGTACAATCTATTGGTTTTCAGACTGTGCAGAGGTTAGTTCATAGTTATTAGAGACATCAGTACTTGTAACAGCATATAACCCCCTATTGATCTCTCCCCTATGTGATTTCTAACAGATGGTATGCTGCCATTCCTAAATGCTGCTATAAGGCCAAGCGAGAGATATATATCTAATTATCTAATTAACAATAAGTAGCATGTTTTAAAATAGTATTGACATTATTATGAAATTTGTATTATTTAAATTAGTTTTTGGGAAGAACATGTCCCACAGCAATTTATTGGCCAAAACGCCATAAAAGCAAACATTAGCATATTACAAATATTATTGCACAGCATAGCAATATTTTAAAAAAAAGTGTAAGGAAAATAAATACAAAAAAAATCTTACAGTGAAAAGCAAATACCAGTTTATCCAGGGTTGGATGAAGGTCTGTTGAAGCTCCTAGGCAAAATATTGCATTGTAAGCCCTCTCCTCTTTGAATGAAAAGGAAAGGATACCAGAGGAGAAAAAAGATTACATGTGCAAAAAGAAAAATATGTATCTACAGTCTATTTAAATTTTACTAAGGCCACACTGACACGCGCATTTTACTGGTAATCGCGGTATAACGCTTCCATTGATTTCAATGGGGCCTCGCAGACATGCGCTCGAACATGCGATTTTTGAGCGCTGCATGCTCTACTTTGCTGCATTTTCACACTTTTTAATGCACCTCATTCCCCATCACAATGATGGGGTGCATTAAAAACCACTGCATCCAAAAACGGCGGTAAAATATATGAGAGTGGCCTAATAGTACGAAGATAAAATGTAGTATGTATTCTTATTAGTGATTTAAGAAGGCCACTAAAATAGAGCAGATGTATTGTACACAATGAGGTTTAGAGATTTGTCTTCATAGATGGGCACAACGTCTACCTTTAGGTGACCTGGGATCCTCTGATTGATACTTTTAGGTTGGATAGTTTGAAGGTTTCAGGTGTAATGTGTCCCCTATTTGATCGAAAACTCACTTGATTAGAATGAAGGACATGAACTTCTTCACTCACTCTTTTGAGTTGGAATATGAGGAATTTTTATACTGTTAGCCATTAGGCTCCACCAGCTAGTATGGTACATTTAGTTATTTTTTTCAATCACTGTGGGTTTACTTTGTACATTTGTACATGCTCATTCCCTGCAACCTGGCTCTCCTTTCTAGGGGAGCCAAACTTATAATTTGCGCTTTGGCTGATATTAAGCCTATGTGAGTGCTGTAGCACACATGGGTTATCCCTAAGATTCAGTGCTTGCAGAGTACACAGGTGTTCAGTGTTTCTGGCTCAGAGGGTTAGGGTAAAGGTGTCCTTACTCTTTTCTGAAAGTGTGTGAAAGTGCATCCAGAGTGAGCATTTTTTGAGTGGCTACTAGAGATGAGTGAACGTGCTTGTTTAGAGCAATTACTCGATCAAGCATCGCTTTTTTTGAGTAACTGCCTAATCGGGTGAAAAGATTCGGGGGGCACCAGGGGGGTTGCGGTGGGGAAAGAGAGAGAGAGCTCCCCCTGTTCCCCCCTGCTACAGCCGCTCCACCCCGCCGCCCCCCGAATCTTTTCACCCGAGTAGGCAGTTACTCGCAAAAAGCGATGCTCGATCGAGTAATTGTCCTAAACTAGCACGTTCGCTCATCTCTAATGGCTACACATTTTTAGTGGTACTTTGGGTTAAGAAAGCATCAATTGGGGCTTTCAACAAAAGAAATAGCACAATCACATTTTTCAATCATTTCTGTAACTTGCATAAATAAGAAGACTATGCTGTGTCCAACAGTACCACCATACAGTGTTCAAATACTGGCACCAAAATGTCCAATTACAAGAACTGCTGTATTTTGTGCCTGAATAATTATCCCATACAGATCTCTAACAAATACCACCAAAGGCTTAAACAGACAAACAGATGCGTAAATGCATATTTGCGCATCAACAAGTTAAAAGTCTTCGTCGATGTGGCTGCTCAAGCCAAACAACCAAGACTGACATACTGTAGACTTTTAGCTGGTGGAGCCTGAATCACACTTGCCCCTTTTGCTTTTCCAATAAGATAGCCCTATATGTTTTTGACAAAAGAAAAATGTTGAAAACATTTATATAAATGTAAAAGAATGGAAGAAACATGCTGTATTGTGAGGCAATAGTATTTGTCTTCCCAGCTAGAGAACAACGAGTCTACTATGGGAACAACAAAGGGGGCCCTGTGAGAGCACAGATGATGCAATAAATCATGGTACTCACAAATCCTAAGGTGCTATATATATACAGCAGTCCTTTTCTAGTCCGAGGAGCAGAGAACTGTTAGGGGGGCGAATGTGTATTTGCGCAAAAAATTGCGACTTTTATATTTTCTACTCTGGCCCTGCCACGTATTTGAAAAGTGGGTAGGACTTCTTGAAAGGGGGGGCGGGTCACTCCAGACCAACAGTTTATGTATAATTACAAGATGAAGATGGTAAAATGGTTAAGAATGATGTTGAGAAGGCTGAACTTTTAAATTTCTATTTTGTATCTGTTTTCTCTCAGAAAGTAGATGGAACATCAATTGATCTTCCCTGTGCTATTGGGGGAATAAAAGAATGCAGGCTATCTATAAGCAGAGAGATGGTGAGGGAACACTTAGCTAACGTAAATGAATTCAAGTCTCAAGGTCCAGATGAATTACATTTCAGGATACTAAAGGAAGCAGTGGAGGTAATTGCTGAACCACTCACCATAATCTTTGAAAATTCCTGGAGAACAGGAGAAGTCCCAGAAGATTAGAAAAGGGTAAATGCTGTCCCTATTTTCAAAAAAGGGAAGAAGGTGGATCCAGGAAATCTTTGAACAAATCATTAAACAGCATGTATGCAAGTACTAGGATGAAAATGGAGTAATTAACCAGAGCCGGCATGGGTTTGTAACAAACAAGTCATCCCAGACAAATCTAATTTCCTTCTATGACAGAATCATCGACTGGGTTGATCCGGGAAATGCGGTGGATATCTTGACTTTAGTAAAGCATTTGACAAAGTACTTTGTCAAATGCTTTACTAAAGTCAAGATACCATACTTATTGAAAAAATGACCAAATATGGGATTGACAAGGCAACTGATTGGTGGATTCACAACTGACTGAGTGATCGTACTCAAAGAGTGGTCATAAAGGGCTGCACAAACAAGTGGAAGAATGTATCAAGTGGGGTACCACAAGGCTCTGTCCTAGGCCCAAAGTTGTTCAACATTTTTATAAGCGATCTGGAGGAGGGAATTGAGGGGAATCTGATCAAATTTGCCGATGACAAAACGTTAGGAGGGATAGCTAAGGAAAGAGAGAGTATTAAAAAGATCTAGAAAGCTTGAACAGTGGATGGTGACTAACATAATGGAATTTAACAAGGAGAAATGCAAAGTCCTACATCTGGGCAAGAAAAATTAAAAAGCAGATATAGAATAGGAGGAATTGGGCTAATCAGCAGCACATGTAAAAAATTACTTGGGTATACTAATAGATCATAGACTGAACATGAGTCAACAATGTGATGCAGCAGCCAAAAAGTCAAACACAATTCTGGGATGTATTAAGAAACGCATAGAGTCTAGATCACGTGAGGTAATTATTACCCTCACTCTTCCCTAGTCAGACCTCATCTGGAAAACTGTGTCCAGTTCTGAGCACCCCACTTTAAAAAAAACATAGACAAACTGGAGCACGTTCAGAAAAGTGTTACCAGGATGGTGAGCGGTCTGCAATTAAAGGATCTGGGAATGTTTACCTTGCAAAAAAAGAAAGCTGAGAGGAGACTTAATAGCTGTCTACAAATATCTGATGGACTGTCACGATGCAAAGGGATCAGCCCTATTCTCATTTGTACAAGAAAAGACTAGAAGCAATGTGATGAAACTGAAAGGGAGGAGACACAAATTAGATATTAGAAAAAACTTTCTGACAGTAAGGGGGATCAATAGGTGGAACAGGTTACCACAGGAGGTAGTGAGTTCTCCTTCAATGGAAGTGTTCAAACAAATGCTGGACAAATATCTGCCTGGGGTGACTTAGTGAATCCTGCACTGAGCTGGGGATTGGATCAAATGACCCTGGAGATCCAACTCTACCATTCTATGATTTTATGATCCCATCTATTAGTTTCCCACTCTCTTGTGGTACTCACCAGGCTTGTCCCCTATCCCTGTCCTTGTTTGCTATTGCTATAGAAGCTCTGGCAATACTTCTTCCCCATACTCCCACAATAACTGATTTATCCTGGGAAGGGAGGACCAGTGTGGTCAGGTTATATGGAGATCGTATGGTCCTGTTTCTTCAAAACCCTAGTAATTCCCTTCAAGCGGAAATGCAACTAATAAATACATTTTTTTGGATGTTCTGGATTATACATTAACCTGCAAAAGTCCGCTATTACGTATACAGCTAATAACTATTGATGAGCGAGCACCAAAATGCTCGGGTGCTCGTTACTCGAGACAAAATTTTCGCGATGCTCGAGGGTTCGTTTTGAGTAACGAACCCCATTGAAGTCAATGGGCGACTCGAGCATTTTTGTATATCGCCGATGCTCACTAAGGTTTTCATTTGTGAAAATCTGGGCAATTCAAGAAAGTGATGGGAACGACACAGCAACGGATAGGACAGGCAAGGGGCTACATGTTGGGCTGCATCTCAAGTTCCCAGGTCCCACTATTAAGCCACAATAGGGCAAAAGAGTGCCCCCCCCCCTCCCAACAATTTTTACTTCTGAAAAACCCTCATTAGCAAGGCATACCTTAGCTAAGCACCACACTACCTCCAACAAAGCACAATCACTGCCTGCATGACACTCTGCTGCCACTTCTCCCTGGAACCCACTGGCGGTACATAAATATATCCCATTGCAGTGCCCATCACAGCTGAGGTAACGTCAGGTTTAATGCAGGAGGGCTTCGGCCCACACTGCATGCCCCAGTCAGACTGGGGTTCTTTTGAAGTGGACACATGGAGTTACAACTCCATGTGGACCGATAGCATGGGTGGGTCCCAGGAAGCCACCGGCGGTACATAAATATATCCCATTGCAGTGCCCATCACAGCTGAGGTAACATCAGGTTTAATGCAGGTGGGCTTCGGCCCACACTGCATGCCCCAGTCTGACCGGGGTTTTTAATACATAGACACTGGCAGGTACAAATCCCTAATGTGAAGTCCTTGTGGACCCACAGCATGGGTGGTTCCCTGGGACCCACTGGCGGTACATTAATATATCCCATTGCAGTGCCCATCACAGCTGAGGTAACGTCAGGTTTAATGCAGGTGGGCTTCGGCCCACACTGCATGCCCCAGTCAGACTGGGGTTCTTTTGAAGTGGACACATGGAGTTACCACTCCGTGTGGACCGATAGCATGGGTGGGTCCCAGGAAGCCACCGGCAGTACATAAATATATCCCATTGCAGTGCCCATCACAGCTGAGGTAACGTCAGGTTTAATGCAGGTGGGCTTCGGCCCACACTGCATGCCCCGGTCAGACTGGGGTTCTTTAGAAGTGGACACATGGAGTTACAACTCCGTGTGGACCGAGAGCATGGGTGGCTCCCTGGAACCCACCGGCGGTACATAAATATATCCCATTGCAGTGCCCATCACAGCTGAGGTAACGTCAGGTTTAATGCAGGTGGGCTTCGGCCCACACTGCATGCCCCAGTCAGACTGGGGTTCTTTTGAAGTGGACACATGGAGTTACAACTCCGTGTGGACCGACAGCATGGGTGGGTCCCAGGAAGCCACCGGCGGTACATAAATATATCCCATTGCAGTGCCCATCACAGCTGAGGTAACATCAGGTTTAATGCAGGTGGGCTTCGGCCCACACTGCATGCCCCGGTCAGACTGGGGTTCTTTAGAAGTGGACACATGGAGTTACAACTCCGTGTGGACCGACAGCCTGGGTGGCTCCCTGGAACCCACCGGCGGTACTTAAATATATCCCATTGCAGTGCCCAGCACAGCTGAGGTAACGTCAGGTTTAATGCAGGTGGGCTTCGGCCCACACTGCATGCCCCAGTCAGACTGGGGTTCTTTAGAAGTGGACACATGGAGTTACAACTCCGTGTGGACCGACAGCATGGGTGGGTCCCAGGAAGCCACCGGTGGTACATAAATATATCTCATTGCAGTGCCCATCACAGCTGAGGTAACGTCAGGTTTAATACAGGTGGGCTTCGGCCCACACTGCATGCCCCGGTCAGACTGGGGTTCTTTAGAAGTGGACACATGGAGTTACAACTCCGTGTGGACCGACAGCATGGGTGGCTCCCTGGAACCCACTGGCGGTACATAAATATACAGTATCCCATTGCAGTGCCAATCACAGCTGAGGTAACGTCAGCTTTAATGCAGGTGGGCTAAAAATTACTAGGATTACACTGTAGGCGAGGGCCCAAAAAATTGGTGTACCAACAGTACTAATGTACCTCAAAAAAATTGCCCATGTCCAACCAAGAGGGCGGGTGAATCCCATTAATCGCTTTGGTTAATGTGGCTTAATTTGTAACTAGGCCTGTAGGCAGCCCAGTTAAAATAAAAATTGGTTCAGGTGCAAGTTTCAACGCTTTATTGAATTGAGAATTGAAACGTATAAACATTGTTTACAAAAGTTATATGACTGAGCCTTGTGGGCCTAAGAAAAATTGCCCGTTCGGCGTGATTACGTGAGGTTTCAGGAGGAGGAGCAGGAGGAGGAGGATGAATATAATACACAGATTGATGAAGCTAAAAGGTCCCTGTTTTTGATGGTGATAGAGAACGAAGCTTCCATCCGTGGGTGCAGCCTACGTATTGTTTAGGTATCGCTGCTGTCCGCTGGTGGAGAAGAGAAGTCTGGGGAAATCCAGGCTTTGTTCATCTTTATGAATGTAAGCCTGTTGGCACTGTCGGTTGACAGGCGGGTACGCTTATCTGTGATGATTCCCCCAGCCGCACTAAACACCCTCTCTGAGAAGACGCTAGCCGCAGGACAAGCAAGCACCTCCAGGGCATACAGCGCGAATTCAGGCCACGTGTCCAGCTTCGACACCCAGTAGTTGTAGGGGGCAGAGGCGTCACGGAGGACGGTCGTGCGATCGGCTACGTACTCCCTCACCATCCTTTTACAGTGCTCCCGCCGACTCAGCCTTGACTGGGGAGCGGTGACACAGTCTTGCTGGGGAGCCATAAAGCTGTCAAAGGCCTTGGACAGTGTTCCCTTGCCTGTGCTGTACATGCTGCCTGATCTCCGCGCCTCCCCTGCTACCTGGCCCTCAGAACTGCACCTTCTGCCACTAGCGCTGTCGGATGGGAATTTTACCATCAGTTTGTCCACCAGGGTCCTGTGGTATAGCATCACTCTCGAACCCCTTTCCTCTTCAGGTATGAGAGTGGAAAGGTTCTCCTTATGCCGTGGGTCGAGCAGTGTGTACACCCAGTAATCCGTAGTGGCCAGAATGCGTGTAACGCGAGGGTCATGAGAAAGGCATCCTAACATGAAGTCAGCCATGTGTGCCAGGGTACCTGTACGCAACACATGGCTGTCCTCACTCGGAAGATCACTTTCAGGATCCTCCTCCTCCTCAGGCCATACATGCTGAAAGGATGACAGGCAAGCAGCATGGGTACCCTCAGCAGTGGGCCAAGCAGTCTTTTCCCCCTCCTCCTCATGCTCCTCCCCCTCCTCCTCCTCCTCCTCCTCAACGTGCTGAGATATAGACATGAGGGTGCTCTGACTATCCAGCGACATACTGTCTTCCCCCGCCTCCGTTTCCGAGCGCAAAGCGTCTTCCTTTATGCTTTGCGTGGAACTTCTCAAGAGGCATAGCAGAGGAATGGTGACACTAATGATTGCAGCATCGCCGCTCACCATCTGGGTAGGCTCCTCAAAGTTTCCAAGGACCTGGCACATGTCTGCCAACCAGGCCCACTCTTCTGTAAAGAATTGAGGAGGCTGACTCCCACTACGCCGCCCATGTTGGAGTTGGTATTCCACTATAGCTCTACACTGCTCATAGAGCCTGGCCAACATGTGGAGCGTAGAGTTCCACCGTGTGGGCACGTCGCACAGCAGTCGGTGCACTGGCAGATTAAACCGATGTTGCAGGGTGTGCAGGGTGGCAGTGTCCGTCTTGGACTTGCGGAAATGTGCGCTGAGCCGGCGCACCTTTCCGAGCAGGTCTGACAAGCGTGGGTAGCTTTTCAGAAAGCACTGAACCACCAAATTAAAGACGTGGGCCAGGCATGGCACGTGCGTGAGGCTACTGAGCTGCAGAGCCGCCACCAGGTTACGGCCGTTGTCACACACGACCATGCCCGTTTGGAGGCTCAGCGGCGCAAGCCAGCGGTCGGTCTGCTCTGTCAGCAGTTCGTGGGCCGTCTGACTCTTCTCTCCTAAGCTGAGTAGTTTCAGCACGGCCTGCTGACGCTTGCCCACCGCTGTGCTGCCACGCCGCGCGACACCGACTGCTGGCGACATGCTGCTGCTGACACATCTTGATTGCAAGACAGAGGTTGCGTAGGAGGAGGAGGGTGGTTTAGTGGAGGAAGCATACACCGCCGCAGATACCACCACCGAGCTGGGGCCCGCCATTCTGGGGGTGGGTAGGACGTGAGCGGTCCCAGGCTCTGACTCGGTCCCAGCCTCCACTAAATTCACCCAATGTGCCGTCAGGGAGATATAGTGGCCCTGCCCGCCTGTGCTTGTCGACGTGTCCGTTGTTAAGTGGACGTTGCCAGTAACCGCGTTGGTGAGGGCGCGTACAATGTTGCGGGAGACGTGGTCGTGCAAGGCTGGGACGGCACATCGGGAAAAGTAGTGGCGACTGGGAACCGAGTAGCGTGGGGCCGCCGCCGCCGCCGCCATCATGTTTTTGAAAGCCTCAGTTTCCACAAGCCTATACGGCAGCATCTCAAGGCTGATCAATTTGGCTATGTGCACGTTTAATGCTTGAGCGTGCGGGTGCGTGGCTGCGTACTTGCGCTTGCACTTGCGCTAGCGACGGCTGGACGGTGCGCTGAGAGACATTGCTGGATGGGGCCGAGGACAGCGGAGGTGAGGGTGTGGGTGCAGGCCGGGAGACGGTCGTGCCTGTGTCCTAAGAAGGGGGTTGGATCTCAGTGGAAGGTTGGGGCACAGGGGGAGAGTCAGTGGTGCAAACCGGAGGCAGTGAACAGCCTTCGTCCCACCTTGTGGGGTGCTTGGCCATCATATGCCTGCGCATGCTGGTGGTGGTGAGGCTGGTGGTGGTGGCTCCATGGCTGATCTTGGCGCGACAAACCTTGCACACCACAGTTCGTCGGTCGTCTGCACTCTCAGTGAAAAACTGCCACACCTTTGAGCACCTCGGCCTCTGCAGGGTGGCATGGCGCGAGGGGGCGCTTTGGGAAACAGTTGGTGGATTATTTGGTCTGGCCCTGCCTCTACCCCTGGCCACCGCACTGCCTCTTCCAACCTGCCCTGCTGCTGCACTTGCCTCCCCCTCTGAAGACCTGTCCTCAATAGGCTTAGCAAACCAGGTGGGGTCAGTCACCTCATCGTCCTGCTGCTCTTCCTCCGAATCCTCTGTGCGCTCCTCCCTCGGACTTACTGCAATTACTACTACCTGAGTGATAGACAACTGTGTCTCATCGTCGTCCTCCTCCTCACCCACTGAAAGCTCTTGAGACAGTTGCTGGAAGTCCCCAGCCTTATCCCCCGGACCCCGGGAACTTTCCAAAGGTTGGGCATCGGTCACGACAAACTCCTCCGGTGGAGAGGAACCATTGCTGCCCATTCTGGGCAGGGGCCCGAGAACAGTTCCTGGGAGTCTGCCTGCTCCTCAGAATGTGTCATTGTAATGGAGTGAGGAGGCTGGGAGGAAGGAGGAGCAGCAGCCAGAGGATTCAGAGTTGCAGCAGTGGACGGCGTAGAACTCTGGGTGGTCGATAGATTGCTGGATGCACTTTCTGCCATCCACGACAGGACCTGCTCACACTGCTCATTTTCTAATAAAGGTCTACCTCGTGGACCCATTAATTGTGAGATTAATCTGGGGACGCCAGAAACGTGCCTCTCTCCTAATCCCGCAGCAGTCGGCTGCGATACACCTGGATCAGGAGCTCGGCCTGTGCCCACACCCTGACTTGGGCCTCCGCGTCCTCGCCCGCGTCCACGTCTTCTAGGCCTACCCCTACCCATCAGCATGGTGTATTACCAGTAGTGCAGAAACAGAACGCTGTAATTAAATGTGCCGCTTATTGGCCTGTGGTTGGAGGTGGACTTCGCTTACGGAACGCACAGCAGAGCCAGGAAAGAATTTTGTGCAAGCCTGTAGTGAGACGTAGGTGCGTATGACTGAGCTAGTGGAATTCACAGCGCAGAAGCAGTCAAGTGTCCAAAGGCCACTAGTAGGCCTTAAGTATTTTGCTTCTATTTTTTTAAAGGCTGAGCTGAGACAGCAGACAGATACTATAGGCAGCGTATTTATGTATACTGTTTCCCTCTGGACAGGATGACGGCGGTGATGTAACGGGCAATGCAGAGCCAGGAAAGAATTTTGCGCAAGCCTGCTGTAACACTTAGCTGCATATTAATTAGGACTACTACCCCCAGCAGAGATGCAGCACACTCAAGATGGTCACAGGCAGCCCAAAGATAGTATTTTTCCCAAATTTGTTTGAAAAAGCCCACTGCCTATATAGACAGTATATCTCTTTCACCTTTCCCACTGTCCCTGCCTCACCACTACTGGCCCTATACTATGTAAAATTACTGCAGACTGTTTCCCTCTGGACGGGATGACGGTGGTGATGTAGCGGGCAATGCAGAGCCAGGAAACAATTTTGCGCAAGCCTGCTGTAACACTTAGCTGCGTATTAATTAGGACTACTACCCCCAGCAGAGACGCAGTACACTCAAGACGGTCACAGGCAGCCCAAAGATAGTATTTTTCCCAAATTTGTTTGAAAAAGCCCACTGCCTATATAGACAGTATATCTCTTTCACCTTTCCCACTGTCCCTGCCTCACCACTACTGGCTCTATACTATGTAAAATTACTGCAGACTGAGGACGCAATGCTCTGCACGCCCGATATAGAAAAAAAAAAGTGCAACACTGCTCACAGCAGCCTTAACAGTACTGCACACAGTCAGATGTGGCCCTAAGAAGGACCGTTGGGGTTCTTGAAGACTAATATAACACCTAACGCTCTCCCTATAGCAGCTACAGCAAGACAGCACTTTCCCTGATCTCTGTCACCATGCATCTGTGGCGAGCCGCCGGCGGGGCAGATTTTAATACTCAGGTGTCACCTGATCTCCCCAGCCACTCACTGCAGGGGGGTGGTATAGGGCTGGAACATCACAGGAGGAAGTTGTAATGCCTTCCCTGTCTTTCTATGGGCCAGAAAAGCGCGCTAATGTCTCAGAGATGAAAGTGAAAGTAACTCGAACATCCCGTGGTGCTCGTCTCGAGTAACGAGCATCTCAAACACCCTAATACTCGAACGAGCATCAAGCTCGGACGAGTACGTTCGCTCATCTCTACTAATAACCCAATCCCTGACCTTTCATTATCCAGATATGGAGTATCAGTTATGACTGAATTTAAGTACGTTGGCATTAGCATGCTCTGGGATCATGCTGATACCATAGGTGTGACTATTACATGGCTCCTTGAACTGATGAAGACTAAGCTCAGGGATTTGTCCAAATTACCCCAATCAGAGGAAGGACTTATTAATCTTATAAACCTAAACGTCTGTATATTCTACAACACGTAGCAGTAAAGGTACCTCTAAGTTTTTTTGGATCTTAGAGCTATATTCTCATAACATTTATTTGGGACTATTCCTGTTCAAAACTTAAAATGCCAAAAACTTAAAATGCCCACCCTACAAAAGACACAAAACCTAGGCTGGTATGGCACCATCAGATTTTCATTTATACTATTTGGTGTGCCAATTGCGAAATCTCTGTGCCCGGACACTCCTCTGCTGTTTCAAAGTATTTTTCAGCTATAGCGGTGACCGGTAATAGTTTGATTAGGTTTTTGGAACATCCAGAACATACTAAACCATCAGTCTTATTTCCGTTACATAGTTTAACTCTCTCTATATGCGAAAGGCCAAAACTATCCATCAATATTCTGATGTTATGCCGGACTTGCCGATAGGGCAGTACCCAACCTTGCCTTCATTGCGGTCGAAAGTAGATCCTCAATTTTGGTTTGCCTTAAGCATAGTTAGGGTGGTAGATGTATACGAAGATGGAGTCCTTCTCCGATTTACCCAATTCTGTGATAATTTTCAGGTACCTCGCATCCAATTGCATAGATATTTCTAACTTCGACATCCCCTTACAGAGCAATTTCCTCCTCAAAGTACCATTATATCTACATATCCTACCATAGATTTTCTCAAGCCACAAGGCCCTAAGGGTCTCATGTCATCATTAAAGACTCACCTTCTATCAGCAAAAATCACCTCTGCTGGCCTTGCAACCTAAGGAAAATGGCAGTCCTCTATCCTTACACTTTTCCCTGATGATTGGCCTGAAGTGCTAGACTTCTACTTGACAGTCTCACCTGCTATTAATAATTAGTTAATACGACTATACATAATACATCAGGCCTATTTAACTCCAATATGATTGGGCAAAATTCCCACATTGGCTTGTCATCATTGCCATAACCTGAAAGCTGATTTATAGCACCTGATGTGGGAATGTCCATATTTGGCAAGTTTCTGGACTGATGTTTTAAGCTTCCTATATTTCATGCTATCAACCCCCCTTACCCAAACTCTAACATTGCATTATTTGGTATTTTAGATGAAGAACAATGGACACATCATGCAAATATGCTTTTGAAAGAAGCTTTATTTTTAGCTCCGAAAACCATAGCCATGCATTGGATGGCCACCGAAGCACGGCCTATGTCTCTTTGGATACAGTTGATTAATACTATAATAGCCTATGAGAAAATCATATTTCAGCACAGGGGATGCCCTGATAAATTTAATAAAGTGTGGGGCCTATGGCTTTCTTCTCACTCCACCCTTCTGTTAACGGTTGGTTAATGTTTACTCTGATTCTGTTTCATCGTTTTAGCAGGAGAACATCCCCACAACATATGCCAAATACAAGTTATTGTTATGGTTTACGGTTACCTGTTATTTTATTGAACTGGAATCTATTGCCTTATTGTAAGAACTCTGGATAATGTCACCTTGAATTTACTCTATGTGATCTGAAACTTGTTTGTAACAAATTAAATAAAATGAATTAAAAATCTATAAATAAACCATCATGTCGAGCTATCAAGGGCTTTTTGACACTTGTAGCAGGATTCACGTCTGGCAATCTAGCTAAAAGCAAATACAATAGACGGGGTAAAATGTAGCTAAAGATGCTCATATAACTGGATGTGCAAGGAATGTAGGAGGAAACCACCAGACACTACAGTTCCTGAGTGCTGACACTGGAGAGTGAAGAAACGTTCGGTATAAGGGCTCAGTCACACGGGCGCCGATGTGCCCGTGTTCCTGCATGATAAGACGGTCGCACTGCAGGTGCGGACGACTCTCTGCACCACCAGAAGAAAGAACACATGACCGGCTCCATTGTCGCATCGGCGCCCGTGTGACTGAGCCCTAAGAGAGCTGATGTGGTTGGCTATTATGTGTAAGGCCGCCTACACACAAACAGATTTGTATTGCGGAATCCGTGGTCGGCGTCCGCACCAAATAATATTTATAGCATGCTATGGAAAAATCGCTTTTTCCTGCACACTTGTGGAATCGAATTGTGATTTCTGCTAGCGGAGGAAAAATCGCAGCATGCTCTATTTTTGTGCGGATTCAGCACAGACGGCTTCCATTGGTGTCAATGAAAGCGGTTTGACCCCTGGCCCTTCAACAGTCACGGATTCTGCGTCCTTGCCTAGCGACCATGCGTAGAAAAAAATACAGGTGTGAACTGACGACTGCGGGGCACTGGGTCGGATTCTGCTGCTGGCTCCTGCATGAGGAATTCGACTCGTTCATGTGCAGGCGGCCTAAGAGTTCTAATAAGCAGCAATATTTTATATGAAAAACTATAGGAATAGAATGGTTCTGTAGGAGTGAACCAATGAGGTTGAGTATCGTATGAGAGGACTAATAAAGGACCAATGATTTGTAGGAGAAGACTGCTGGAACTGCATAGTTCTATAAGTGCAAACTGATGTGGTTGCATACAATAGATAAGACGGCTGATAAGGGATAATGTTGTGTATGAGAAGGTTCTTGGACCTGTTGGAATGTGACAGTTCTGTTTAAGGGCATTGATGTGGAAAAGATGTCCTGTATGAGGAGTATTCTTCGAGAAGACTAATGCTGTGGTGTGTTCCCCATTGTGTTATTCTCACAATTCTCACTTGTGTAATATTAATTCTTTTCTGCTCTCTGGGATGTATTTTATGTTTACAGCACACCCAGGGCTCCAGGATTCATTGCTTATCAATGAGCAAAATAGAGTCTTTTATTGAATTATTCATTGCCTATAAAGGATCCCAAAGATTTAAACAGCAGCATACATAAATGGAACATTTACTGCCTTGCTGATACCAAATAAAGTTAGAATGGCTTTGTTAGAAACAAGCTGAGCCAATTCACAAGCAACAGTTTGCTCAGGTGAATAAGTATAGAAATTGTTAAAGCAACAGGCTGATGATTTGTAGTAGGTGAAGATAGTAGTCTACCTGGCAGAATGTAATGGCTTCCATCTGACATAATAATGTACAGGCTACGATAAATGGTGGTCTGTTTCTGTGTGATTACCAATAAAGTGTTTTAAAGAGAAAGCTTTCCAGGTGACTAGCAGCACACAATCACAGTGCCAGTCTTGTAGTCTGAAAGGGTCATGGTCTTGGAGTGAAAAATAGACAGCACAAGGTGGATTTTCTTTGACATTAATATCTTTCCTGACAGTAATGTTAATACTCACATGCTTAAAGCTGCACTTGACTTGAAAATTTAAGATGAATGGCCTGTCTTACATGGAACTATTAGCACTTTTTTACTGCTAGAAACAGCATGTTTCAGAAAGGAAAATGTTTTAAACAGCAATTTTGCCACTCTATGTATGTATTTTTTACCTTTAACCTGCTATTTTTCATCACTGTGAAACCGATGAGCAGGTCAGATACTCTGTTGTTGCAGACACTATTTAAGTGAAAATAGAGGGCATTTGGCAGTAGTAAGATATCACGGGTCTCAGAGAACTACAATAGATGCATCTGGATAATGTTATAAGGTGCATGATAAACACTACTGCATTTGTAAAGGGGGGGAACATCATCCTTCTCTCTTATGTAAAAGGACTGCGAGTGGATTATTTTAAGGACACATGTCAAACACAAGGCCCTTAGGCTGAATTCGGCCCGCTGCGTCATTTTATGTGGCCTGCTGGCCATGCATCAAAATAATATTATACTCACCCAGCCTGCAGCTCCGGACTGGCGGTGGTGGCAGACACTACTGAGGCTGTGACTGCTGACCTCTCCTTGTATCTGGTGAGTGGTCAGCGGTCATAGACTCAGAAGCGGGCCACTACGGGGGTCACTGTTACTACTGGGGCTACTATGGGGGGGGGGGGGTCAATACTACTACTGGGGCCACTATGGGGGTCATTGCTACTACTGTGGAACTACTGTGAACAAACCCTTACTATACAGTTACAATTGACCCTTTGAAGGCAACTATTAGGCTGATATGGCTCTCAGTGAAAATGAGTTTGACATCCCTGTTTTAAGCATATGTTTATCTGCATGGTATTGATATTGTTGTATATGTTGTAAATGCATAAATATAAATTTTGTGCTGTACATTTAGATATATTTGCACAGTCTGTGCACCTTTAGGCCCAAAGATTTGTGGATTGATGGGCTGCAATGTGCATTGTGTCATATCCTGTCACACTAAGAAGGAGCAGATTTGTAATTGCCACTAGGAAGTAAAGGTTCAGTGTCTAGGATAGTTTCTTGCAGTGGTGGTGCCAGGAGGCAAGAACATTTTTTTTAAATTTTCTTACCTCCTCCCTGGCCTCTCGTTGGATTTGCTAGTAGACCTGGTAGATTCCTGGGAAGTGTGGGATTGGGTAGCAGACTGTCCACACAAGAATCTGTAACGAGGAAGGGAGAAGAGAAATGCTTATTTATCTCCTCTGCAGAACAAAGTAAACAACACGCTGGTTGGTGCAACAGCAGTCAGTAGGGGCAGCTGTCTGCTGCTCCACCAATCAGAGAGCTGCAAACTTACAGGAAGATGAAGTGCTACACTACTAAAGAAAAAGGCTGCAATATCGTTGCCCACCCAATTGTCGACTAGAAGGCTGCTGTGCCATTTCTCTCATCTGTGTGCACACGTGCTGGACTAGAAGGTTGCCATGTGCACTACAGTTTTAATGAGAATCTGAACTCAGGAGATCAAGAGGTATAATAATAACCCATCAAACCAGAAATCTTCAAGGGTGAAACATATTCTACCCAAGAGCACTGCCAATATAGCAGGCACTGCAAGGCCAAGATGCATTTGGATTGGATTGTGGATTAGGATTGTGGCAGCGATGCGGCCAAGACTCCTACCATTATTCAATTCCACACAGTTTGCTAATGAATTGTGTTCACTGTCTGTAGGTTGTTAATGGCTAGTGGTTTACCTAAAACTGTACAGCTATTAACAATGAACAGCCAGTGAACATTTAATTCATAATAAGCCACATGAAATTGCTTTGCGGCAAGGATTTTGGCCTCTTAGTGTTCGCAACATGGCACTATACCCCTAGGTAGAATCTGTTTCAATTTGAACATATCTGGTTTGATGGGTTATATTATTAGAGATGAGCGAGCACCAAAATGCTCGAGTGCTCGCTACTCGAGTTGAACTTTCAGTGAAGCTCGAGAGTTTGTTTCGAGTAACAAACCCCATTGAAGTCAATGGTGCTCCGCTAAGGTTTTCATTTGTGAAACTCCAACTGTCAGCATAACGATCGTTCTCCTCTACCACAGCTGTAACAGCTGTGGCAGAGAAGAACGATGTTAGCCCATTGAATTCAATGGAGCCGGCAATACAGCCGGCTCCATTGAAAGCAATGGGCTGCCAGCGAGTGCGGGATGAATTTTTGGGAAGAGCTTAAAAATATAAGCCCTTACCTAAAAAAGAAAGATTTTAGTGTAAAAAAGAGTAAAAATGCAGGCATTCTCTTTAATGGAGCCGCTGCTGCTGCCAGCGACTCCATTGAAGACAATGGTCCGCTGGCACACCTGAATTCTTTTTCAGGGAAGGGCTTTACATATAAGCCATTCCCTGGAAATGAATTAAAAGTGATTTAAAAAACAAAAAAAATAGATACTCACCTCCCTTCAGCTGCTGGGGCACAGCCGTGTCTTCTCCTGCTGTCCC
Source organism: Eleutherodactylus coqui (assembly GCF_035609145.1). Taxonomy (NCBI): domain Eukaryota; kingdom Metazoa; phylum Chordata; class Amphibia; order Anura; family Eleutherodactylidae; genus Eleutherodactylus; species Eleutherodactylus coqui. Next base: position 192,675,520 of record NC_089838.1, on the reverse strand, counting down.
CTGCACTGTGGTGCTGAACTGCTGTCATTCAGCTGAGAGCTGCGCTGAGCCAATCAGAGGCAGCATTCACTCACCCAATCATGAATTCATGAATGGGTGTGAGTGAGATCTGTCTCTGATTGGTCAGGCTGTGACCAATCAGAGGCAGCTCATTCAGCAGGCGGGGATTTTAAATCCCCGGCTGCTGTATACTACAGAGAGCAGTTCAGGAGAACTGCCAGCTGGCCGCAGCTGAACTCTGTCTGCCGGGACCAGGTGAGTATATATATTTTTTTTATTTTTACACATTTCTGGATGAATTGCAGGGAAGGGCTTATATATTTAAGCCCTTCCCGAAAATTCATTGTGCGATCACCGGCAGCCCATTGCTTTCAATGGAGCCGGCTGTATTGCCGGCTCCATTGAATTGAATGGGCTAACATCGTTCTGCCGGGACAAGGTGAGTATATTTTTTTTTACTTTTTACACATTTTAGGATGATTTTCAGGTAAGGGCTTATATTTTTAAGCCCTTCCCGACAATTTATCCCGCGCTAGCCGGCAGCCCATTGCTTTCAATGGAGCCGGCTGTATTGCCGGCTCCATTGAATTCAATGGTCAGTGCTCGTTTAATCGAGACGAGTACCGCGTGGTGCTCGTCTCGAGTAACGAGCATCTCGAGCACCCTAATACTCGAACGAGCATCAAGCTCGGACGAGTATGCTCACTCATCTCTAGTTATTATTACTATACCACTTGCTCTTCTATATTTAGTCTTTTATACATATGTTAACTACCCTCCCCACACAGGAAAGACATATCCAAAGTACCCCAATTCCTGATATATTGTCCGAAGATTTGTGCTTGATAAGAGTTTTATTCCAAAACGCGTTGCACCTTGTACCCTACCTACAATTCATCCTATACTCCTTGCATTTAACTTTTTCACTGTCCATAACACAGTTCTACCCGGACTATATGTGAGGGAAGGAGTTTTTGGGCATACACCAAACCCCCCCCTCACTTTCAAAAGTGTCACAACTTGATCACTGCACTGGTGAGGTTGCATCCTGAGCACAAGGGACCTTTTATAACTACTTCCTTTTATGTTACAAGTTGAAGTTAACTTCTTACAAGTTGTCTATGTAAAGGTAACATTGACTTCCAGAAATTCCATAACATTCAAATTATCTGGACGAATAATTCAGCTTTTAAAAATTGAAGACTTATCCTAATGGTAGGCCAACAATATCGGATTGGTGTGGGTCAACCGCCTGGGACCCCCACCGATCAGCTGATTGAAGGGGATGCGGCACCCATGCCTCTTCAGTATTTACATCTGAGCATGATCCTATTAGTGCACAGAACGCCAGAGTTTTTAATAGTAGTTCTGAATACTACAGACTTCTCCAATTCACTTTACGTCAAGCTTACTTGCTCCACCTTGAGTGTATTTTATCTACCAAGCATATTGCGCTTTTCCATGTGAACTGTGACATTTTATATGTGTAGAAAGTGATGCAAAGATATTTGCTCTACCAAAGCATTCTGCAATTGCTTCTTGAAAGAGGAATCACATCTTAACCATTTACTTTCTGGTGAAGATTTAATCAGGCTGTCCAACCTCACTGCAAGATAAGCAGTACCAGAGGTGTTTAAAGTCATTAATTTATCTCACCCTTGCCCCCTCGATATTTGCATGTAAATTAGGGATAGGTCCAGTCAGCAATTGTATTTGTTTGACTTAACATCTAAGAGGTTCCAAGAAGCCAGGTTTGATGATAGATAAATGTTAACTCTTTGTTTTATTTGAAATGTTCAATTGTACTTGAGTTAACACTGTTGGCTTGCAGCATTGGGGTTCTAGGTTCAAATTAAACCAAGACCAATATCTTCATGGAATTGATATGTTCTCCCTGTGCTTAGGGGGGTTTCACCCAGATACTGTGGATCATTCTCAAACTACACAATATACTGATAGGTTAATAGACTGTCTATGAAATTGGCACATGTACAGAAAGTGTGGCTGAGACAGGGAAATTAAATTAAGAGCCCAATTTCGGCAGAAACTGATATAAATGATGACAATGTCTCTACAGAGCTATGGAATATTTTCATGCTATATAAGCATCAGGTTTAAAATCATATGAGCAACAAAAGAATGTAAAACAACATTAAATCAGGTAACATTGACTTACACAGTTTTTTATGAGCATGAGATGTAACGCTTTATAATGGGATTTGCTCCCTTAATGTGTAACAATGTCCTAATACCGAGGGCTATGGGAATATCATGTTCTCTACTGTTGCTCTTCAAGTGTATTAGTAGATGCTGGCATGCTGTAGAGCAGTGGATGCAGGCTATAGTCTGCTGATAGACCTACAAAGGAGTTGCATGGAAACGAAATAATTTATGGATTTCATGCATTATCATAATATTACTGTTTAAAGAAAAGGGTGTTTCTGAAAATGAGTAAACTCATTGTAGGTTTAGACTAGTTCATTAAAATACAAATTAATTAAAAACTTAATGCATAATTGTAATGGGTTTCAACATGATCAGCAAATATATGCAGTATAAGGCCAGCTTCACACAGATATATTTGCACGCGTAAAATGTGCAAAATTTGAAGACGCATGAAACACTGCGTAATTCTGCAGGATAAAGAACACATCTTGAACTCATTAGACTAATTAGCCATTAAAATGGCTGGAAGAATTGGTGCTTTTTTTGATGTGTGCAAATGCACATGCCTTGTGCGCAGAAAAAAACTGCAAAATATACACTGATGCGTAAAAAGCATAGTTCATTCTGCAAATACGTGGTGCTCACACTCATGCAAATATGCTTATTAGAGATGAGCGAACGTACTCGTCCGAGCTTGATACTCGTTCGAGTATTAGCGTGTTCGAGATGCTCGTTACTCGTAACGAGTACCACGCGATGTTCAGGTTACTTTCACTTTCATCTCTGAGACGTTAGCGCACTTTTCTGGCCAATAGAAAGACAGGGAAGGCATTACAACTTCCCCCTGCGACGTTCAAGCCCTATACCACCCCCCTGCAGTGAGTGGCTGGCGAGATCAGGTGTCACCCGAGTATAAAATTCGGCCCCTCCCGCGGCTCGCCACAGATGCGTTCTGACATAGAGGAGGGAAACTGGTATCTTGGTGGAGCTGCTATAGGGAGAGTGTTAGGAGTATTTTAGGCTTCAAGAACCCCAACGGTCCTTCTTAGGGCCACATCTAACCGTGTGCAGTACTGTGGAGGCTGCCTTTTGCAGTGTTGCACTTTTTTTGGGGGGGGTATATCGGCCGTGCAGAGCATTGCGCCCTGCAGTAATACTCCAGGGCCAGAAGCGCTTAGGCAGGGACAGAAGACATATTGATTGAATATAGGCAGTGGGCCTTTGCAAAAAAATTTGGGGAAAAAAATCTATGTGGGCTGCCTGTGACTGTCCTCAGTGTTCTGGGTCTGTGCTGGGTGTAGTAGTTCTCCAAATTCATACGCCGCCAGCTAAGTGTTACAGCAGGCTTGCGCAAAATTATTTCCGGGCTCTGTCTGGGCTGTGAAATCACCGCTGTATTGCAGTTCACAGTGCAACACTCTGCAGTTCTTTGACATACTCCAGGGCCAGAAGCGCTTAGGCAGGGACAGAAGACATATTGATTGAATATAGGCAGTGGGCCTTTGCAAAAAAATTTTGGGAAAAAAATCTATTTGGGCTGCCTGTGACTGTCCTCAGTGTTCTGGGTCTGTGCTGGGTGTAGTAGTTCTCCAAATTCATACGCAGCCAGCTAAGTGTTACAGCAGGCTTGCGCAAAATTATTTCCTGGCTCTATCTGGGCTGTGAAATCACCGCTGTATTGCAGTTCACAGTGCAACACTCTGCAGTTCTTTGACATACTCCAGGGCCAGAAGCGCTTAGGCAGGGACAGAAGACATATTGATTGAATATAGGCAGTGGGCCTTTGCAAAACAATTTGGGGAAAAAAATCTATTTGGGCTGCCTGTGACTGTCCTCAGTGTTCTGGGTCTGTGCTGGGTGTAGTAGTTCTCCAAATTCATACGCAGCCAGCTAAGTGTTACAGCAGGCTTGCGCAAAATTATTTCCTGGCTTTGTCTGGGCTGTGAAATCACCGCTGTATTGCAGTTCACAGTGCAACACTCTGCAGTTCTTTGACATACTCCAGGGCCAGAAGTGCTTAGGCAGGGACAGAAGACATATTGATTGAATATAGGCAGTGGGGCTTTGCAAAAAAATTTGGGGAAAAAAATCTATTTGGGCTGCCTGTCATTGTCCTCAGTGTTCTGGGTCTCTGCTGGGTGTAGTAGTTCTCCAAATTCATACGCAGCCAGCTAAGTGTTACAGCAGGCTTGCGCAAAATTATTTCCTGGCGTTCCGTAAGCGAAGTCAGCCTCCAACCACAGGCCAATAAGCGGCACATTTAATTACAGCGTTCTGTTTCTGCACTACTGGTAATACACCATGCTGAGGAGTAGGGGTAGGCCTAGAGGACGTGGACGCGGGCGAGGACGCGGAGGCCCAAGTCAGGGTGTGGGCACAGGCCGAGCCAGTGCGGTGGCCAGGGGTAGAGGCAGGGCCAGACCGAATAATCCACCAACTGTTTCCCAAAGCGCCCCCTCACGCCATGCCACCCTGCAGAGGTCAAGGTGCTCTACGGTGTGGCAGTTTTTCACAGAGACGCCAGAAGACCGACGAACAGTGGTGTGCAACCTTTGTCGCGCCAAGATCAGCTGGGGAGGCACCACCACCAGCATGCGCAGGCATATGATGGCCAAGCACCCCACCCCACAAGGTGGGACGAAGGCCTTCACCGCCTCCGGTTTGCACCACTGCCTCTCCCCCTGTGCCCCAACCTGCCACTGAGATCCAACCCCCCTCTGAGGACACAGGCACTACCGTCTCCTGGCCTGCAGCCACACCCTCACCTCCGCTGTCCTAGGCCCCATCCAGCAATGTCTCTCAGCGCAGCGTCCAGACATCGCTAGCGCCACTGTTTGAACGCGAGCGCAAGTACGCCGACACGCACCCACACGCTCAAGCATTAAACGTGCACATTGCCAAATTGATGAGCCTGGAGATGCTGCCGTATAGGCTTGTGGAAACGGAGGCTTTCAAAATCATGATGGCGGCAGCGGCCCCACGCTACTCGGTTCCCAGTCGCCACTACTTTTCCCGATGTGCCGTCCCAGGCCTGCACGACCACGTCTCCCGCAACATTGTACGCGCCCTCACCAATGCGGTTACTGCCAAGGTCCACTTAACAACAGACACGTGGACAAGCACAGGCGGGCAGGGCCACTATATCTCCCTGACGTCACATTGGGTGAATGTAGTGCAGGCTGGGACAGAGTCAGAGCCTGGGACCGCTCACGTCCTACCCACCCCCCGAATTGCGTGCCCCAGCTCGGTGGTGGTATCTGCGGCGGTGTATGCTTCCTCCACTAAACCACCCTCCTCCTCCTCCTACGCAACCTCTGTCTCGCAATCAAGATGTGTCAGCAACAGCACGTCGCCAGCAGTCGGTGTCGCGCGGCATGGCAGCACAGCGGTGGGCAAGCTTCAGCAGGCCGTGCTGAAACTACTCAGCTTAGGAGAGAAGAGTCAGACAGCCCACGAACTGCTGCAGGGTCTGACAGAGCAGACCGACCGCTGGCTTGCGCCGCTGAGCCTCCAACCGGGCATGGTCGTGTGTGACAACGGCCGTAACCTGGTGGCGGCTCTGCAGCTCGGCAGCCTCACGCACGTGCCATGCCTGGCCCATGTCTTTAATTTGGTGGTTCAGCGCTTTCTGAAAAGCTACCCACACTTGTCATACCTGCTCGGAAAGGTGCGCCAGGTCAGCGCACATTTTCGCAACTCCAAGACGGACGCTGCCACCCTGCGGACCCTGCAACATCGGTTTCATCTGCCAGTGCACCGATTGCTGTGCGACGTGCCCACACGGTGGAACTCTACGCTCCACATGTTGGCCAGGCTCTATGAGCAGCGTAGAGCTATTGCGGAATACCAACTCCAACATGAGCGGCGTAGTGGGAGTCAGCCTCCTCAATTATTTACAGAAGAGTGGGCCTGGTTGGCAGCTATCTGCCAGTTCCTTGGAAACTTTGAGGAGTCTACCCAGATGCTGAGCGGGGATGCTGCAATCATTAGCATCACCATTCCTCTGCTATGCCTCTTGAGAAGTTCCCTGCAAAGCATAAAGGCAGACGCTTTGCACTCGGAAACGGAGGCGGGGGAATACAGTATGTCGCTGGATAGTCAGAGCACCCTCATGTCTATATCTCAGCGCGTTGAGGAGGAGGAGGAGGGGGAGGAGCATGAGGAGGAGGGGGAAGAGACAGCTTGGCCCACTGCTGAGGGTACACATGCTGCTTGCCTGTCATCCTTTCAGCGTGTATGGCCATGGGAGGAGGAGGAGGAGGGGGAGGAGCATGAGGAGGAGGGGGAAGAGACAGCTTGGCCTACTGCTGAGGGTACACATGCTGCTTGCCTGTCATCCTTTCAGTGTGTATGGCCAGAGGAGGAGGAGGAGGATCCTGAAAGTGATCTTCCGAGTGAGGACAGCCATGTGTTGCGTACAGGTACCCTGGCACACATGGCTGACTTCATGTTAGGATGCCTTTCTCGTGACCCTCGCGTTACATGCATTCTGGCCACTACGGATTACTGGGTGTACACACTGCTCGACCCACGGTATAAGGAGAACCTTTCCACTCTCATTCCCAAAGAGGAAAGGGGTTCGAGAATGATGCTATACCACACGGCGCTGGTCGACAAACTGATGGTAAACTTCCCATCCGACAGCGCTAGTGGCAGAAGGCGCACTTCCGAGGGCCAGGTAGCAGGGGAGGCGAAGAGATCAGGCAGCATGTACAGCGCAGGCAGGGGAACATTCTCCAAGGCCTTTTCCAGCTTTCTGGCTCCCCAGCAAGACTGTGTCACCGGTCCCCAGTCAAGGCTGAGTTGGCGGGAGCACTGTAAAAGGATGGTGAGGGAGTACGTAGCCGATCGCACGACCATCCTCAGTGACGCCTCTGCCCCCTACAACTACTGGGTGTCGAAGCTGGACACGTGGCCTGAACTCGCGCTGTATGCCCTGGAGGTGCTTGCTTGTCCTGCGGCTAGCGTCTTGTCAGAGAGTGCGTTTAGTGTGGCTGGGGGAATCATCACGGATAAACGTACCCACCTGTCAACCGACAGTGCCGACAGGCTTACACTCATCAAGATGAACAAAGCGTGGATTTCCCCAGACTTCTCTTCTCCACCAGCGGACAGCAGCGATACCTAAACAATACGTAGGCTGCACCCGCGGATGGAAGCATCGTTCTCTATCACCATCCACAGCGGGGACCTTTTTGCTTCATCAATCTGTGTATAATATTCCTCCTCCTCCTCCTGCTCCTCCTCCTGAAACCTCACATAATCTCGCCGAACGGGCAATTTTTCTTAGGCCCACAAGGCTCAGTCATATAATTTTTCTAAACAATTTTTATACATTTCAATGCTCATTAAACAGTTGAAACTTTCACCTCAACCAATTTTTATTTTTACTGGGCTGCCTCCAGGCCTAGTTACCAATTAAGCCACATTAACCAAAGCGATTAATGGGTTTCACCTGCCCACTTGGTTGGGCATGGGCAATTTTTCTCAGGTACATTATTACTGTTGGTACACCAATTTTTGGGGGCCCTCGCCTACAGTGTAATCGAATTAATTTTTAGCCCACCTGCATTACAGCTGACGTTACATCAGCTGTGTTGGGCACTGCAATGGGATATATTTATGTACCGCCGGTGGGTTCCAGGGAGCCACCCATGCTGTGGGTCCACAGGGAGTTGTAACTGCATGTGTCCACTTCTAAAGAACCCCAGTCTTACTGGGGCATGCAGTGTGGGCCGAAGCCCACCTGCATTAAACATGACATTACCTCAGCTGTGATGGGCAATGCAATGGGATATATTTATGTACCGCCGGTGGGTTCCAAGGACCCACCCATGCTGTGGGTCCACAGGGAGTTGTAACTGCATGTATCCACTTCTAAAGAACCCCAGTCTGACTGGGGCATGCAGTGTGGGCCGAAGCCCACCTGCATTAAACATGACATTACCTCAGCTGTGATGGGCAATGCAATGGGATATATTTATGTACCGCCGGTGGCTTCCTGGCACCCACCAATGCTGTGGGTCCACAGGGAGTTGTAACTGCATGTGTCCACTTCTAAAGAACCCCAGTCTGACTGGGGCATGCAGTGTGGGCCGAAGCCCACCTGCATTAAACATGACATTACCTCAGCTGTGATGGGCAATGCAATGGGATATATTTATGTACCGCCGGTGGGTTCCAGGGAGCCACCCATGCTGTGTGTCCACAGGGAGTTGTAACTGCATGTGTCCACTTCTAAAGAACCCCAGTCTGACTGGGGCATGCAGTGTGGGCCGAAGCCCACCTGCATTAAACATGACATTACCTCAGCTGTGATGTGCAATGCAATGGGATATATTTATGTACCGCCGGTGGCTTCCTGCCACCCACCCATGCTGTGGGTCCACAGGGAGTTGTAACTGCATGTGTCCACTTCTAAAGAACCCCAGTCTGACTGGGGCATGCAGTGTGGGCCGAAGCCCACCTGCATTAAACATGACATTACCTCAGCTGTGATGGGCAATGCAATGGGATATATTTATGTACCGCCGGTGGCTTCCTGGCACCCACCCATGCTGTGGGTCCACAGGGAGTTGTAACTGCATGTGTCCACTTCTAAAGAACCCCAGTCTGACTGGGGCATGCAGTGTGGGCCGAAGCCCACTTGCATTAAACATGACATTACCTCAGCTGTGATGGGCAATGCAATGGGATATATTTATGTACCGCCGGTGGGTTCCAGGGAGCCACCCATGCTGTGGGTCCACAGGGAGTTGTAACTGCATGTGTCCACTTCTAAAGAACCCCAGTCTGACTGGGGCATGCAGTGTGGGCCGAAGCCCACCTGCATTAAACATGACATTACCTCAGCTGTGATGGGCAATGCAATGGGATATATTTATGTACCGTCGGTGGCTTCCTGGCACCCACCCATGCTGTGGGTCCACAGGGAGTTGTAACTGCATGTGTCCACTTCTAAAGAACCCCAGTCTGACTGGGGCATGCAGTGTGGGCCGAAGCCCACCTGCATTAAACATGACATTACCTCAGCTGTGATGGGCAATGCAATGGGATATATTTATGTACCGCCGGTGGGTTCCAGGGAGCCACCCATGCTGTGGGTCCACAGGGAGTTGTAACTGCATGTGTCCACTTCTAAAGAACCCCAGTCTGACTGGGGCATGCAGTGTGGGCCGAAGCCCACCTGCATTAAACATGACATTACCTCAGCTGTGATGGGCAATGCAATGGGATATATTTATGTACCGCCGGTGGCTTCCTGGCACCCACCCATGCTGTGGGTCCACAGGGAGTTGTAACTGCATGTGTCCACTTCTAAAGAACCCCAGTCTGACTGGGGCATGCAGTGTGGGCCGAAGCCCACCTGCATTAAACATGACATTACCTCAGCTGTGATGGGCAATGCAATGGGATATATTTATGTACCGCCGGTGGCTTCCTGGCACCCACCCATGCTGTGGGTCCACAGGGAGTTGTAACTGCATGTGTCCACTTCTAAAGAACCCCAGTCTGACTGGGGCATGCAGTGTGGGCCGAAGCCCACCTGCATTAAACATGACATTACCTCAGCTGTGATGGGCAATGCAATGGGATATATTTATGTACCGCCGGTGGCTTCCTGGCACCCACCCATGCTGTCGGTCCACAGGGACTTCACAATAGGGAGTTGTACCTGCCTGTGTCTATGAATTAAAAACCCCGGTCAGGTTGGGGCATGCAGTGTGGGCCGAAGCCCACCTGCATTTAATCTGACGTTAGCTCTGCTGTACAGGGCACTGCAATGGGATACATTTATGTACAGCCGGTGGGTTCCAGGGAGCCACCCATGCTGTGGGTGCACACGGAATTCCCATTGCGGAGTTGTACCTGCCTGTGACTATTTATAAAAAAAACGCAGTCTGACTGGGGCATGCAGACACCTTGACAGAATGAATAGTGTGTGGCACATAGGTTCCCCATTGCTATGCCCACGTGTGCAGCTTCAGATGGAGGTGGCACAGGATTGGATTTCTCATTGCTTCTGTACAGCATTGTGGACTATCGCCCCGCCCCTTTTAAAGAGGGTTGCTGCCTAGCCGTGCCAACCCTCTGCAGTGTGTGCCTGCTTTTCCTCTGGCAGACGCACTTATAAATAGACATGAGGGTGGCGTGGCATGAGGGCAGCTGAAGGCTGGGCAGGGACAGTTTGGTGTGCGCTGTGGACACTGGGTCGTGGGGGGGGGGGTTGGGCAGCATGTAACCCAGGAGAATTGGCAACGGAGTGTCATGCAGGCAGTGATTGTGCTTTGTTGGAGGTAGTGTGGTGCTTAGCTAAGGTATGCATTGCTAATGAGGGCTTTTCAGAAGTAAAAGTTGTTGGGAGGGGGGGGGGCCCACTCTTGCCGCTATTGTGGCTTAATAGTGGGACCTGGGAACATGAGATGCAGCCCAACATGTAGCCCCTCGCCTGCCCTATCCGTTGCTGTGTTGTTCCCATCACTTTCTTGAATTGCCCAGATTTTCACAAACGAAAACCTTAGCGAGCATCGGCGATATACAAAAATGCTCGGGTCGCCCATTGACTTCAATGGGGTTCGTTACTCGAAACGAACCCTCGAGCATCGCGAAAAGTTCATCTCGAGTAACGAGCACCCGAGCATTTTCGTGCTCGCTCATCTCTAATGCTTATGCTTGTGTGAAGCCGGCCTAAGAAGTATGTTGTAATGAAGTAAAAAGAAAGCCCGTTTACCAGTAAGCAGGGCCAGGGAGCTGTGCCAGGGAGGATAAACTATTTGTGTCTTCTTTCCACATAATGCAGAAAATATTAAATAGATCTGGGGGTTTTTGTAAGATGCACATAGTACAAATATTCCCAATTCTTAATACTGGACAGTGAAACTATCCATAAAGGCATTACACAAACAGGGAATTATTTCTGAAGAGAACTTTAGTACTAGAAACCACTGCACAATGGCAGTGAAGGCACTATCATTCAGAAGTCCTTGGCATCATGTCTTACAATAGCTTTGCGTCTTAAAGATGAACATGGAAAATATCTCTCTACTGTCTCAGAGATTACAGCTAAACCCTCTAAATACTTATAAACACTTTACAAAAATACACAATCAGTCAATGCAGACCAGTTAAAGGATTTAGAATAAAAGTCACCTTGCTCATAGAGACGCTTCAGTTAAAGAAAAAAAAAAACAGATTTCCAAATATGTCAGGACAAATGCTGACAAGATCACGCTAAAGTGTAATGCAGGTCATAAATAAAACATAGTTCTTAAGACAATTTTGAAAGTAAGAAAAGAACACAAAGGTGCCTAGTGCTTGCAACAGAAGTGCTGCAAGGTGTATGTAGCATATGTTCAACATATAAGTAGAGTTCCAACACTTGAAAAAATGATTGTACACCTTTTATACAACTGCAACATGATGCAGGGGACCTTAGCAACTTCCATTATATAAAATTAACACTTATGTCTGAACAAGTTCAAGAATATTCAAGATATTTTCCTCTTTAGGCCTCGTTCACATTAGTGTTGTTTTGCACGCGTGTAAGTGCGTGCAAAACAGCGCTGGATGGATGTGCAAAAAAAGCGTGTGGATAAAGGTCCATGCACATTGCTTTCTTGTGTCTGGATGGGTTGAACCAGTGCATACCACCAGTTGGACTGATGATCACAAATAAGATAAGGTGAAAGGCTTGCAAGTGGGGTAAGCAGAGACGATGGGGTGTTACTGGGAACTAAGGGATTGTGCTGGGGAATGTCTGTGAAATAGGTAGGAAGAAGGTACCTATGCTAATCCATATCCTATGCTTTAGATAAAGGAGGCCTGACAGTCAACTGACCAATAAATGGACAAGCTTTGGATGAGGAATAGGATACTCTCATATGTGCTTACAGATGCTACTGCACACCCCTGCTGGGGTCTGGATATTAGAAAAAACTTTCTGACAGTGAGAGTGATCAGTGAGTGGAACAGGTTACCATGGGAGGTGGTGAGTTCTCCTTCAATGGAAGTCTTCAAACTAAGGCATGGTGCAGCACAAATTATTAAAATGTCGCAATTTAGACACCTGTGCCAAAATGCAACTCTGTAGTGCAAAAATTTAGGAAAGCAGGAAAGTAAATATGCCACATTGTATGTACTTGAGGGAACTGTCATGATGGGTTTGCTGCAACTTTACTATAGGTGACAAAATAGTTAATCGTGAACCAAACATATAGTCTCTTGTTTTGCATTTTTGCACATCTAAAACTTTTGCACAGCAAAACTTTCCCTCGCTCTTTATATAACGACTGAGTCTATGAGTTGTATTACAATTTCTGAACAGGAAAATATGATACTAAGTGCTCACTACTACTTAATAGCTAACTACTAACCAACCAGAGTTTTTCTGAAGCAAGGTCCCGCAGCAAATAATCCAGAAATTAAAAAACCCAGACAGTTCCTAAAATAATCTTTTCCTTTATTAATATATTCGTTAAAACATCATGATACGTAATTCTGCGCCCCCACAGCATACATGTTTCAAAGCTCTAAGGCTTCTTGATCATAGCATGGTGGGAAAAAACCATTAAAAACCCTATACACTTACTTAATGGAATGTACACCTTGTTGAAATGGGGATTTTAATGGATTTGTGATGTTTTTCATGGTGATTTACTTAATATATTAATAAAGGAGGTCTCTTTTAGGAGATGGCCCAGTATCTTTCATTTCTGGATTACAATTTCTGCACCGATAGAACTTTATCATTTTGCATGGACGATATATAGTCTATTGAACCATCCCTTTTTTGCTCTGCAATCCTGTAATTCCTCAAGAAAGCATTATTTTTATGTTTGCATTTCAGAACTGGTCCTTTCTGTGGCTAAACTAACATCACACAAACTCAAACATACTTTAAAAAGGAGTAACTGAAAATGTCACAGAACACTACTTATAATAGCCGCATCACTTTAGCACTGCAGGTAAGCGATGGAATGAAGTCATTGAGTGCAGAAATAGTTCACCGAGCTCTAAAGGGTAGACAATTTTTTTATAATAACAGACCTTACATAGGAGACACCAAGAGTTATTAAGCATGTGATCCAAGAAGACACTATAAAACTATACATTATCATCATGTCCTTGTTATCGTTAATTTCTAGTGTGACCTTTTCAGAATTATCTTAGAGACTATTTATGACGCCCTAACCCAGCAGTTGTATGATCATGTTTTTATTCCTCCAACAATTTACTCTGTCAAGAACACCTACTTGCTCTTCATTATAGTAACTATTAATTATATTCTATGTACTATTCCTTATCCTGGAAACGAAACAATGAGATTGCAAGTTCTGCCTTTTGCTTTACAGAGTATTCAGTAATTTTTATATGAATAATTATTTGGTTACAGTACATAATTAGGTATATTTGAAAAGTCATCTTGCTAGTCCAATAGTCTATATTAGTATGTCACACCTATTCATATATAAGGAAACAGAAGCAAAGTCAAAGAGTGGATTTTATTTTGGTCCCTATATTGTAGCTCACACTGCATGGGCATAGCATCCCTGCTATTGGCATATCGTGACTTGAAAACCAAGTCTAAATGCTATGAATGGCAAGTGATACCAATAATGCTTGGCTCAATGGTCATAGAAGGCACTTATAGCCAGTACTGGAAAGTGAAATATGTTCTGGCACAGTATCACTGCCCCTTGGCCTTTTTTTAAACTACTAGTATCAGTGTTTCGGGTGGCGCAATGCACCACTTACTAATATAATAGAGCGAAAGAGATTGGAGTTGGTAAAAATATTTACAAACTTCAGCTGGTGGCTGAGGTGACATCGTGGCTTGTTGCTGTGGCATGTAAGCTGCATTAGCTTCATGGTGGCACTGAACCCTCTGCGGTGACATGTTTGCTCGACAGCGACAGTTTGTTACAACACTGGACAACAGTTCACGATTAGATGAAGGCTGGACTGGTGTTGGCGGCATTAGCACTTGAGATGACATGATATCACATTCAGGAGATGTGAAGATAGTGGTGAAGGACTATGCTTCAATGTTGTTGTTGGTCAATATGTACTACGACCTATGTATGTGGACATTTTTGAGGTGTCATTTATTGGACTCTCCACACAGGTATTCAGCTGTCTCACAACAAACTACAAACTGCCAGACTGAGTACTGCTGTATTCATAGCAACTGGGGCCGCGTAGGTTTGCTGTGAATGTAGTCCGCCCAAAATCCCTCATTCAGTGCACAGGGATGATGGACCTGTGATGACATCACTGTCATGTGATCAGGGGCAGAGCTCAGAGCCCCGGTAACTTATCACGTGATGGTGACATCATCACATTTAACTCACACAGTCACTCAGTCATTTATCACTCACAGACTGGTGGTCATTAGTATTTTGACAAGTTTGGCTGTTTAAAGTATTCTTTTAACATACCTTGCTAGAGGGTATGGAAAAGAATATGGTGCAGGTAAAAGGTAAACTGAGAAAAAATGAGTGATTCAGCTGTAACTGATGTTTGGTGCTCTGCTGCTTTAAATAACCGGAGACAGCATTTTCTTTGACTACTGCAATCCATGCTGCCTCATTGTAAAATCAGCAGAGTATGCTTTGTACATGGAGTGACCAAGGAGTACTGCAAGCTTAGAACCAAAAAGTAGTCAGTAGAATTGTTGATTCAGTCATTATGTAACTGAATGTTACAAGTAAAGCAATATATCTGCTACATGTAACTGTGAATTAAATTTTGGAATAAAACATTAAAAGCAGTAGAGCTAAATGTCCATGATAGCTTTAGGGCGATTTTACACCTGCGTAGGAGATTTCGTTTTCCTGCTCCATTCAGGGAGGAGGAAAGGGTAATCCCTGCTGCCAAACAGCTCCATATTTGGACCGAGCCCAACAGCGCTGGCTGGACCCTTTTGACTATAATGGGGTCCGTTTGCTTTCCGCCCATCTGCCCAGCTTTTGGATGCATTGCTTTTTCATCTAGTATTTTGGGCCAAATTTGTAACGGAACCTCCGGACGGAGGTTCTGGCGCCGATGTGAAACCAGCTTTACTGTCCTCATTAGCAAAATACACTAAGCCAGTGGTGATCAGCCAATTGATATATTATAGGACATAGGTGTGCAGAAGTAGCAATCCCCAACACTACCAACAGCGCAACAATCCATAGCACACTAGGCTATTTATGGAGTACCTCATTCGAATAATAAGTCTATCAGAACAGCACTACACTTAAATAGCATAGTGCTCCATTTGTACTATTGCTCTTTCTACATATGTAGCTGAGGAGGTTGGCAGGGTTAGTGCAAAGAAGCCACTCTACCTTGTCCGAAGTATTTAAAGACAGGGCTTGGGCAACAAAATTAAACTTCTCCTCAAGTAAAAAAAAAAAAGCTATTCTATGACTGTTGTGGTAGCTTCAACTGCAGGTTTTGTTTCCATCAAGTCAGGGCTCGGTCAAGGAGAAGGCACACACTTGTGTACATTTCTTATATACTGTTTACTCTATAGAGGAAGTTTCAGCCACAATATAGTATATTTAGCCTATAACTGGGGGCCACATATCAAGCACATAAGGACAACCTGGATATCATAACATTAAGCCGTGGCCTCTATAGGTTGTCTTGTTACTTTCTTAAAATTTAACAGCAGATGCAGCTGTGAGAAAACAACAACTACAACAGTACCTACCCATCTTCGCCCTGGCGATCTAGTGTTGCAGCCTTGCTGTTCACCTGGTCTCTAATGACAGCGGAAGTCAGGAGACTGCCCACTGCCAAACACAGGCATCAGCATCACTGTTTGGAAATCCTAGCATCATGGTGCCCAGAATGTAAACACTGATTCCAGAAGAACAAGTGGTGAGGCTGTTGCCTCTGATTATCAGGAGGCGCTCTACTGACTTCCACTTAGAAATGGGAAGGATTGGGGGGAAAAAAACAGAAGAATTTGAAGAAAAAATTTTTCCCAGTTTCTTCCAAAGCCATTTTTTTCTGAAAAAAAATGCAAAAAAAGTGTGCAAAATATGTTCTTTTACAATGATAAATAATATATCTATGACACTATATTAGAGATGAGCGAGCATACTCGTCCGAGCTTGATGCTCGTTCGAGTATTAGGGTGCTCGAGATGCTCGTTACTCGAGACGAGCACCACGCGGTGCTCGTCTCGATTAAACGAGCACTGACCATTGAATTCAATGGAGCCGGCAATACAGCCGGCTCCATTGAAAGCAATGGGCTGCCGGCTAGCGCGGGATGAATTTTCGGGAAGGGCTTAAAAATAGAAGCCCTTACCTGAAAATCATCCTAAAATGTGTAAAAAGTTAAAAAATATATATTCTCACCTTGTCCCGGCAGAACGATGTTAGCCCATTGAATTCAATGGAGCCGGCAATACAGCCGGCTC
This sequence comes from Eleutherodactylus coqui, assembly GCF_035609145.1. Lineage (NCBI taxonomy): Eukaryota > Metazoa > Chordata > Amphibia > Anura > Eleutherodactylidae > Eleutherodactylus > Eleutherodactylus coqui. Next base: position 192,658,938 of record NC_089838.1, on the reverse strand, counting down.
CATTGAAAGCAATGGGCTGCCGGCGAACGCACAATGAATTTTCGGGAAGGGCTTAAATATATAAGCCTTTCCCTGCAATTCATCCAGAAATGCGGAATATGTTGGCGCTATACAAATAAAGATTATTATTATTATATATAAATGTGTAAAAATAAAAAATATATATATACTCACCTGGTCCCGGCAGACGGAGTTCAGCTGCGGCCAGCTGGCAGTTCTCCTGAACTGCTCTCTGTAGTATTCAGCAGCCGGGGATTTAAAATCCCTGCCTGCTGAATGAGCTCATAAATGGGTGAGTGAATGCTGCCTCTGATTGGCTCAGTGCAGCTCTCAGCTGAATGACAGCAGTTCAGCACCACAGTGCAGGGGACAGCAGGAGAAGACGCGGCTGTGCCCCGGCAGCTGAAGGAGGTGAGTATCTATTTTTTTTGTTTTTTAAATCACTTTTAATTCATTTCCAGGGAATGGCTTATATGTAAAGCCCTTCCCTGAAAAAGAATTCAGGTGTGCCAGCGGACCATTGTCTTCAATGGAGTCGCCGGCAGCAGCAGCGGCTCCATTGAAGAGAATGCCTGCATTTTTATTCTTTTTTACACTAAAATCTTTCTTTTTCAGGTAAGGGCTTATATTTTTAAGCCCTTCCCGAAAATTCATCCCGCGCTCGCCGGCAGCCCATTGCTTTCAATGGAGCCGGCTGTGGGGGGGGGGGGGTCTGACTCTTGCCACTATTGTGGCTTAATAGTGAGACCTCGGAGCCCGAAATGCAGCCCTGCATGTTGCTCCTCGCCTGCCCTATCCATTTCTGTGTTTTTTACATGACTTTGGTGATTTGCTAGGATTTTCACAAATGAAAATCTTAGCGGAGCACCAGTCATATACAAAAATGCTCGAGTCGCCAGTGACTTCAATGGGGTTCGTTACTTGAAACGAACTCTCGAGCATCACTGAAAGTTCAACTCGAGTAACGAGCACTCAAGCATTTTGGTGCTCGCTCATCTCTACACTATATACCATAAAAAATGGCCTTGGAAAAAAATGGAAGAATCCCTATTTTTTTCCCAATTTTTCAGTTTTTTTCCCCAAGCCTTCCCATCTCTACTTACGCTACTAATAGAGACTGGGTGAGTAGCGAGGCCGCAGCATTGTATTGCCGGGGTCAAGGATAGGTAAGTACTGCTGTATTTGTTATTTTCTAACAGCTGCACCTGTCATTACATTTTAAAACAGTAATCAGAGAACCTCTTTAATTCCTGAAGGGCTCCTGACTTTGCCTAGAAAACAGAATTCAGAAATCCATTCCATTTAATTTCTTTTCCTTACGGCATGAAGAGAAAGTCATGACTATAATTTCTCAATAATTATACCAACTGTAGTGTGACCTGTAAATTAGGATGTGCTTTATACCTCCAATTATTATTAAAATCTATAATGAGATAAAGTAAAAGAGGGGGAATTCTTTGGAGGCCTATCTCCTATCTTGATATAAAGTAACTTATCTGAGCTTCACAGTAAATAAAGTTTTACTTTGTTTAAAAATAATGCAGTAAAATAAGATTAAGGATACTCTGAGAAGTCTGTATTTATTCCTGATCTTATTTTATGCCCTCAAGTATGGTTCCCTTGACTTTCACAAATTAATTCTCGTATAAATCTATAGAAGAGCCCCTCATAAACCATTGCATTCATCACATTTACTGCTATTTCAGGCTGTTGCTTTATTCTTTCTCTAGTTTAAAACAAGGATTGAAACCATAGCAGGATCAGCAGAATACTCTTGAGACATTACCTTAAGACAGGCCTGCTAAAAGCATTGTGGTGATTTACATTAAGATCAGACCTTAATTTTAAAAAATGGGCTTTCACTTTTCTATTTAACCAACAAATCTTCAAATCCATAAATTCCTTTCACATCTATTACCCCTGACAGTAAGTGTTATCATTTATGTAATGCCCTATCCAACTTTTTTTTTTTCCTCACAAAATGCCTTGTCAAGAAATGTAAATCATTGCATCAATCATAATGTTTTTGTTGGGAGGGAAATTGAATGTACAGTGTTGACGAATGGCAATTTGTCATATTGTTAGATTGATGCTAACTTTTCATTCCTCTTACATGCAAGTAAACAAAGCACCCCTGCTCAGTTTTTTTCTCTTATTTTAAATCTTTCCTAACAATTTTCCAAAGACTGTCTGCTGTATAAATTCTTTACATACTAACTTTTGTGTACATATGCATACAGATATATCCATCTTTGCTTTTCCTTTTGGCTCAACATACCCCGAAATGAGTGTTGCAAGATGAGCACATTAGAACATGATTTTGCAATCCTCTGTTGGGAGGGATATATACTTGTGTCCAATAATTTATATGATTTAGCCCAAATGACTAGATTGTTTTACTTTTACGAATCTGATGGGTGAAAACCAATCTGTTTATGTGGTGTTAAGGCCATAATGGCCTGTCCTTGTTGGTGAGTAAAAAAGGATCAGCACAAGTTGTAAATATGGCCCTGCCAATTCATCATGATTCACTTATGTATGAGCAACCATAGTGATAATTGGTCAGTGTTAACAAAAGAGATCAATAATAAAACTATAATTAATTATCAGTTGTGACGTCATACAAATATTGTAGTTATCATCTTCGCCATGACTGATAAATGTAAAATTTGCTCAGATTGACATTCACACAAGGGATTGCTGCCTAGGGCACGGCCTAGTCCTGGTAGTCGGTGGTGTGGACTGTGCTCCCCAAGAACCATACATGTAGAGTAGTCCTACCTTAAAAAATACAAACATGGACTAAATAATATCATAGCATAACTGTATAATACTGTCATACCATGACTGAGCAACACCATATCATCACTGGATAACACCGTCATACAGTGATTGAATAATACCGCACACAATATCATAACTGGATAACACCACCGTACTGTAAGTGAATAATACTACTATATGTAGACTGAATACAGTGATCATATAGTGGTCAGATAACTGGACAAAGTAATAAAGTACTAATCATAAGCAGTTAAAGTCATAATAAACAATTACTTTCAGTGATCACAGGTGACATCTTCTGATTAGAGACATTTATATCCCTGCTTACCACAGTGTCCTCTCATGTTCCCCTCCACCATTCATCATAGTGTACTCTCATGTTCCCCCTCATACATCACAGTATCCTCTCATGTTCCCCTATCCATCGTAGTGTCCTCTAATGTTCCCCTCCACCATTTATTACAGTGACATCACAGAATCCTCTCATGTTCCCTTCCCTCATTCTTCATAGTGTCATCACGGCATCCACTCATCTTCCCTTCTTCAACCCCACTTAGGAGTGACCTTCTCATGTGGTGACCCTTCTCTGCCTGTTGCTTATCATAGTGTCCTGATTACTCTTTTCCTTTTCCCTGCTGATGATCCGTGAGGGATACTAATAGTGTCTCTGCTGCCTCTTGTCTGCTCAAGTCCTTACCTGAAGATGGACTTTCTGCTGCTCTTCTTATCCACCCTACTTTTGCCCCAGGTGAGCACCAAACTGATATGTGGTGAAGGGAGGAGGAGGAGCATTTTTCCTGTCTGCTCTTTCTGTGCTTACTGCCTCTCAATGCTGGAGATACTATCCCCCCTTCCCCCTGTACTGCTAAAATATGATGTCACTGGGACAGGAGGCAGGGAAGGAGTTAAGGAGATATATGTATATTTTTTTAATTGTCAGCTGGAGCCTCAGCCACCGCCTGCCACTTGCTGCCCTAGGCACTGGCCCTCTAGTGCCAAGTAGTAAATATGGGCCTGTCTGTTGGGTTTATACTGATTGCACAAGCTGTAAATGTGGACATCCAACACTGCACGATAGATAGATAGATAGATAGATAGATAGATAGATAGATAGATAGATAGATAGATAGATAGATAGATAGATAGATAACAACATACCAGACACTTGAACCAAAACTTTACTGTAACGATCACCCAAGCTTAATGGTTACAATGAATGCAGGTACAACAGAGGTTCACAGTGCTTGGTTACAAATGAAATAATGGCTGATCGCCTTGGAGCAATGCAACTCACTTAGCTTGCTTATCTAACTCAGTGTGTTAAACTCTACTTCCACTGGACTTCTACCCATAAATCTCTACGAAGCCTAGTCCTCTACAGGCCTGGTCCTTCTTGCAATCTTTCAGTCCGTCTCTGGATGGTGTCTTGTCTGGGAATCATACAATACTAATAACAGCCACAGTTCCTTAAGCGTTACTCCGGCTCACATAAATTCAGTCAGCTGCCATTGTATCACTACAACTCTGCAGAAGTGGACAGAAGAGTATTATGCTATTACATGCAATATGTAAGCAATCAGTCACAATGCATGTCCTTCGGATGGTTTTCAGCATACATGTGTCTTTGTGAACTCATGTATTTGTGTATGAAAAGGAATTAAAGGAAATCTGCAATACAAGTAAATGCCACTCCCCGAGGGTTTTTTAAGAGCACTTTAATTTTTGTGTGTATACTGTTTGAGTACACTTTATTCTATCTGAAGGAATGTCTTTACACTTTGAAGCATTTCACGCCACAGAAGGGGAAATATTAAAACAAACATATAATCACAGAGAATGGCCATATACTTATTGTCTCAGGAGGGCAGATAACTGTACCCTCTCAGCATGCAGGTAGCAAACTGCCAAATGAGGGAGCCAATTACACCTGTGAGAGACACCTGATAAGACAGCCACTCACACTGCCTCTTAATATAGAGGGGGGTAGCTGCTTGGTGTATACTCCCACACAGAGTGGCTACAAAGTGGTAGACCTTCTCATACATGTAGTGCACCATGCAGACCAGCAACCTATTAATGACGCCATAATAGTTTGCCCTGCACCTCAAAAAGTGAACCACATTGGTACTGCCACCCTGGGCTCCCCCTGGCGTTTTGTAGCCCCACTGCATGTAAATAATAGATAATAAATGCAAGGCATTCGTTGGATTTTGGCCAAGATACATCAGCTCACAAACCACATCAAGGTTACTACCAAATGAGGGAGCCAATTACACCTGTGAGGGACACATGATGAGACAGCCACTCACACAGCCTCTTAATATAGAGGGGGTAGCTGCTTGGTGTATACTCCCACACAGAGTAGATACAGAGTGCCAGTGTTTCATCAATGGCTTTGTTTTGTTGTCCATCTCTATAGCCCCTGCTCATCCTTTTAGGGACTTTGTTTGAGGGCCTGTAAATATAGGGCATGAGTTATGGCCAAAGGTATTCTAGGCAGTGCACTGTATTCTCCAATCTCTCATGTCTCTTCACAGTCCGCTGCACTATTTGTTCAGATTAAAATACAGAAATCACACAGTACTAAAGCAAATTAAAAGCTTTCCTTTTGCCTTCCTTTTTTTTATTCCATTGAAATCAATGGCGAAAAAAACATGTTTATTTACGTTTTACTTAAGTTTTTCTGTTCCAAAAACAGATGTGAATAGGGCCTAATTTATAATACATATACACACCCATATATCAGAAGTATTGTTTGGTGCTTCTAATAGTCTAATATGCAGCACCTATTAAATGTACAATACAGTTACCGTATGTTTTGCTCACTATACTTTATGCTGGGAAAGGTTCTAAAACAGAACATATGATATTTCCATATCATTGTGTGATGGGCCCCAGAATTAATTCTACTGATGAGCCCTAAGTAGCCAGTCTGCCACGGCTCAATATAATATCTACTTACAATTAAATCCATTGACAAATAGTAATTGTTTTCTCTGACTGTAGCACATCATTTGCTACATTCAACCATACAGTATAAGACATGAATTACAAAGAACCAAGTATGGTTGTTTTCACACTTGCATTGGGGATTTCACTTTCCTGCACCATCCAGGGAGCAGGAAAGGGAATCCCCGCAGCCAAATAGCTCCATCTCTGAATGGGACCATACAGCGCTGGACAAACCACATTGGGTCCATCCCCTTTCCCCCAGCTGCTCGACTTTTGGACGGAAGAAAAAGTGTTTCATCTGCAGCACTTTTTTCCCAGTATTTCAGCCGGATCTGGCGCGGAATGTCCGTCCGGAGGTTCTGATGCAGATGTGAGACCAGCCTAATGCTGTTTTACAGTCAGTTCAGAAATAGCTGTGTAACAAAGAAAAATAGAAAATGGCAAGCTAAATAATGTAATTACTCATCTTTCCTCCAGTATGTTGCTAAGACATGTTGGAATATGCTGCACTCATAATCTTGTTGCTAATATCTTCAAAATAGCAATCAATTCTCCAGAAAGCACTGAAGTGGAAATGATCACAGTCATAATTTTATAGCTTTCCATTACAGAGTCATTGATTATAAGAGTGCACACATCAGGTTGGTAACATAATATATTACTGCATGATTATTTATTGAGGTCTTGGAGAATAAATCTAAATATATACAGAGAAGACACAAATGCAGTTACATACGTGCGATAGAGGAATGTGGTGCCTGTAAATTTTCTGCCTCTAATCTCAGTCTAAACATTGGATAATATTGTTAGAAAGCAAAATATTTCACGAGGTAATTGCTTGCCGGTATAGTTTTGTGAAATAATTCAGGACGCAGATGGGGTCTTGTGATGAAGAATAAAGATAAATGCGTTTGTTATATGCAATATGTATGTAAATATTTAGTTCTTAATCATAGTCTACAGTTTAAATAATAGCATGTTGAAATATGTTTTCTGCAAGTAAAATGGAATTAGAAGGAAGACCTGATGTTTGCCCATTCCTGGAGGCAGGGTGATACATAACATGAAGCAAATATCAATATATCAATCAGAAATATGTGTAATGTGAACGTAATGTATGTAATTTTTCATCAAAGCGGGATGTTTTTTATTTTATAAACTGTATTAACAGGTATATACATTTCATGCAATACTCACTGGAAAGTAATTATTTGCCTCAAATATAAAATCATAAAGTTCTATTACTATCATTCACTGCTGACACGTGGACCATGCATTTACAGTACCTGAACAAAGGTATACAGTCTTTTCCAGCAGTCATCTCATTATCATCACAGGCATGATTACACTGATAGGTAACACTCATATATAGAGAACACCAGATCCACCATTCTCAATAGGTGATAATGACAGCTAAGATCTTCCTCCTCCCTGCACAGGCCACAGATTACATCTAGAACACTCACCCATAGAAGTCAGGGAAGCAGGTCCGGTTCATTGTGTAAATGGCCCATGAGGCTGCTGTAAACTATATCTGTAAAACAGATCTCTAAATGCTGTTAACTACAGATAAGGCAAGATGGCAGCCCCCAAAGTCATGACAGAAAATGGAATGTAAAGTCAACAATCCGAAAAATGTAATGTTTCACTATCTGGTTTTAACTGCTCAAAAAAAAATTTAAAATTTCATAATACACAGCACAATGTTATCTTAATCTGGTATGTAGATAGTATTTACCCTGGTTTATCTTAAAACAATTCTTTTATTCCAAAAAATTCCATGGATTTTTTTTAAATTAAAGAAGTGTTTTTAAGGAGCCAAATTTTCTCCTTTGTTGTTAAAAAAAATATAGGTGATACATTCCCTTTTAGCTGTTATGGAAATTAAATAATCAAGTTAAAGTAAATAAGAGGTTATATATAAAGGCTCATTTACACAGAGTGATGATCGCTTAAAAAAAATTGCTAAAAGGCGATCATTTTAGCGATAATCGGTGCATGTAAATGTGAGCCCATCGTGCACTTTTCGGGCACTGCTAGCTGATCGTTAAATTCAGTCCAACCTAAAAATCGTTGTTCAGCCTTATCAGCAGTTCTCCACGGGGAGTGCTGATTGTTTCCTGCTGGAGAACAAAGGATCTGAGGGCAGATAATAGCCTTCAAGCTATTAATTGCATTCAGCTAAGCCTTCATTTGCACACTTAATTGCTATTAAGTAACTATTTAATAGTTTATGCAGAATGTTCGCTCAAAGCAGTCACTCAAACTGTCTTTTGAGCGATCTTTTAGCGATCATTGGGTCGTGTAAATGGGTCTTAACATTTGAGCCTAATTTAAATCAAGAATTAATTTTAATTTATTAAAATGTACATGTCAATTATCCTAACAAGGCTGATTGATCTGCATGAACGGGTGATGTATCCACTAGCTGTTTGCGCTCATGCACAGCGTTTAGACAGGCAAATTACCACTGACTATTGCTCACTTATCACTCAGTGCTTCACATTCTAAGTAAAGTGCTGATTGGGCAGCATTTAGACACAACAAGAAGTCTGCGAACCAGCAATGATTTTTATGATAGTTTAAAGTGAGTGATAAATGAAAAGTAAATGAATAGTAAACGATGGCTTTGCATTTAGATGAAGCAATTATCACACATTTTCATTTCTTTGAATGAATTTTGCGTGACAACCCCCCATCAAAATCGTCCTTTAGGTACTGAAAATAATTACATTACATGTGCAATACTTTGGAAATCCTGAAAACCTGACTTTTTGGGGGGTCTAGAGGACTGGAGTTTGGAAAGCACAGCTTTGGCAGATATATTTTGTCCATGTCATTGAGGTCAATGAGTCATATGTAATATTTTATTTCTCTTGTGCCCTACTTCATCCCCCATGATCACCCCAGAATTGGAGGAACTAGCAGATAGAGGATTTCAAACATAAAAAATCTTTCAGACATACAGTAGTATGACATTTGCCTAGTTTATCAAGGAAATCTGCTAGAGGCTTACCAATTTTTGTGATACAAGAGACCTGCCAGGTCTACTAAAATGTCTGTTTAAGGGAATATATCTATTTTCCATAAAACGAGCCCTTTTGACTAAGGTAATAGCAATGCCCATTTTCAAATGTACTCATACAGTACATTTTCAGAAAGTATAAGTAATGAAAGGTACAATGCAGAGTAAACATCTTCCAAAATTGGTATGTTTGGGGAAAGTAGGCATTCAATAAATCAGACTTATTAGGATAACTGACAGGTAAATTTTAATGTATCAATGAAATATTAATTATCGATTTAAATTACTCACATTTTATATATACTTTTATATATAGTGCTGTGGAATAAGTTGGTGCTATACAAATAGACTGTTTTTTATTATTATATATACTTATACTTAATTTATTATTTCATTTCCAGAACCTCCTAAAGGAAATATATCACTTGTAGAGATGAGCAAACCTACTCGTTTTGAGTAATTACTCGATCGAGCACCGCGATTTTTGACTACTTCCGTACTCGGGTGAAAAGATTCGGGGGGCGCCGGGGGGCGGGGGGAGGCGTGGCGGAGCAGGGGGTAGCAGCGGGGAACAGGGGGGGGGGCCCTCTCTCCCTCTCCCCCCACTCCCTGCTGCAACCCTCCACTCACCCACGGCACCCCCCGAATCTTTTCGCCCGAGTACGGAAGTACTCAAAAATCGTGGCGCTCAGGCGAAAAAGGGGCGTGGCCGAGTACGCTCGCTCATCTTTAATCACTTGTCTTTTTTTTACTAATTAAAACCAGATAGTGAAACATATTCCATTTTTCTAATCCGTTTTAATTTTCTTATTGTAGAATTTTTATTCTATTGTTTATACATTACTATGCGGTGGATACATTTTGCCAGATCTGCAGTTAACAGCATTTAGAAATGTACTTTTCAACAGGCTCATGGGCCATTCATAAAATGAACATTATCTGACTCATTGACTTCTATGGAAGTGTGTTCTAAACAATTTCTGTAATGTGCAGAGATCATTGTCCAGAGAAGAGCTGTGATTGTCATCTATTGTGAATGGTGGATTCTGTGTTAGGGTGCATTCACACGAGCATGTTTTTGTGCGCACTTAGGTGTGTACATATGTCCGCACCTAGGTACGAGCAAAAACACGCGTGAACACAGCTGCGTGCTTGTTATTAATGGAGCCGCTGCTGCTGCCAGCGGCTCCATTGAAAACAATGCTCTGCCGACCCTCTGCATTCTTTTTCAGGGAAGGGCTTTACATATAAGCCCTTCCCTGAAAAAGAAACATTTTAGTGCAAAGCAAAAAAAAATTTAAAAAACTTACCTCTCCGCCGCTGCCGTGACCCCCGCGGGCATGAAGAACACATCTGCTGCATGCGGCAGATGTTTCCTTCACACCCACTAGTTAAAGGAATTCCCTGCTGCCACATCTGTGGCAGATGCAGCAAAAGGAATTCTTCAATTCTCAACCGCAGCTGTCACACATGACAGCTGAGGTAGAGAATCCTGCTGCCGGCATCCCGTCAATGGCTTTTCAGGGAAGGGCTTCATAAGCCGTTCCCTGAAAAGCCATTTTAAAAAAAAGTGTATTAAAAAAAAAATACTCACCTCCCTTCAGCTGCCGGGGCCCAGCCGCGGCTTCTGCAGCTGTCCCCGGCTCTGTAGTTCTGAACTATCAGCAGCCGGGGATTTAAAATCCCCGCCTGCTGGTAGCTCTGGTCAGTATGAAAATTGGAGGTTTTTAGAATTTTTTTTAATATAAATGACATTGCAATTTTTTTTATTTAAAAATTATTTTAAAAAGGTTTATTAAAAAAATGATACTTATATAATAGTTTATTTTCTGATTACACATTTCCTTAAAGCCTTAAAATTTTACATTATTGCTAGTCATTAATTATTCTCAAATGTTTCTAATCCGTTAGGATTTTATAGTTACATTATACGAGTTGTGAAATTTATCTTCTTTAAAGCAAACTCTAATATCACACACCTGTGTCTGTTAATCAGATTCATAAGGACAACTAATTGGTCTAAAGAATTCATGAGTACAGATGTTATACCACAAAAGACCAAAAAAGTAAATTACATTCTTATTTTCAAAAACAGTGAAGTGAGCAGTTTAATTACTGCACATTCAGCAATGCCTACACTATACTGTGTCCTGGGGTGCTGCATACACTGTGTATCAGCTTTTCTGACTTTTTCCTTCATTTTAGCATAAAAAACTGAGAATAATTCAAATGTACTTTGTGCTAAGAACAGGCTAACCTCAGAAAGGCACAAAAGGATTTATCTCTCTTTAGTTCTGCTTATTTTATGAGCACAATGCTAGTGCCTGATAACTTCCGCATTACAATTTCCGCATGTCCATGAGCTGTTTATTTATACGAGAGCAGAATCCCATTGCCTAAAAGATAACCTCACTAAACGTGTATAAATTAATATCCCTAATCTGATATGATGCATACAAAACACTCACAAAATGCAACAGGCATTCAAGTTCAAAGATTGTGCTTTATTCTGATATCCTTTTAATTTACTTTAAAGGGTTGATAAAGCAATAGGACTGTAGTTACATAAAAGGTAAGACATGCTACACTAATCTGATTAGTTTTTGCATTTTACGTAGGTTAAAACGGATCTTGAGAACATTGTAATAATTTTCAAAGTTCTGCACAAAAAGAACTTGTTAACTGCTTGTAGAACACCTTATCAAGCTAGGATAATGTTACCTGCTTCATGCCAGAAAGATCCAGAGATGGTTCCTTCTACTATCTGCTTTACGTATTTAACAGATGCATTTGTAGAATGATCAAAATGACAGAATTTCTTTAACTACAAGGTGTTTTACCTGGGTAAGAATTCTTGATGAAGAGATTCAAATGTCTTACAGTCCCATAAGTGCAGTCTGATTTAAATTAGACACAGGTTTTATGTATACTCATATATACTTATACTTAATTATTTAATTTCCATGACATCTTAAAGGGAATGTATCAGCTGTCTTTTTTTTACTAATTAAAACCAGATAGTGAAGCGTATTCCATTTTTCTAATCAGTTTTAATTCAATGAATGGCTGAGCACTGCTTCTGATTGGTCACATCGCTCAGCCAATCAGAGGCAGCCTTTTCTGGAGGCAGGGATTTTTCAATCCTTGGCCACCAGAATACAAAGGAAGACTGCTGGGGACCAGGGAGAAGAGCTGGACCTCGCTTCTAGGTGAGGTAACTTTTTTTTTCTCTACTGCTAGGGATGATTTTCGGGGTAGGGCTTATATTTCAAGCCCCCCTCCCTGAAAATTATCGCTACAGGGTTTGCCTTTAGCCTATCGCTTTCAATGGGGTGGCAGCAGCACCAGCCCCATTGAAAGCAATGGGATCGGTATCCAGAGCAGGGTATACCGATCGTACTATTATGTGCACTTTATATGTGCTATTATTTTTGCTTTGTTCACGTGACTTTTAACACATGCGATATGCAAATTTTTTTATCACACATATACATGCGCTAAATAATCGCTCGTGTGACTGCACCCTAAAAAAGTTTAAAATTTCGGGTTTTGGTTGAACATCATGTTTACGAATACCTTGTGGCACCTTTTCCAAAACAAACAAAAGGGGTTGAAAAATGTGTTCTTGCTGTTTGCCACCTGGAGCAAAAGTCATTTCTCAGATAATTTTCTACAATTCTACATAGGCCAGTTTTCCAAGGCAGTATACTTGTCTGTGCTTTGCATCAGTATTTGCAAATCAAAACTAGAAGCGGGTCCAAATATGAGAATCTTTCCAACATATTTTTTCTCGGTAACTTCCATATTTGGTTTTGGTTTAATATACTGAAGCAAAATACCGATCATATATTTCTAAATGAAAGTGGCCTTATGGTTGTGCTGGAAAACTGCCCCAGGTCTGCCTATGCAAAATTCCTCAATAGAGTGTATGCCTAATTAATCCAACAAGGCAAAAAACTGGCACTTTCCTTGGCAGGTGAACTGGCATTAATACATTTCCCATAGTAGTTTTTACTAAGAATAAATCCTCCTGAAAGAACTAGAATAACTAGAATAATTGTATTTATTTTCTGGTTTGACAGTATGAATACATTTTCTGGGTATTTGGTGTTACTTTTTGTAATTGCCAAGTTAAAGGTTAAAGTAATCATAGAATATGTCTCATTTTGTGACTTTTTTTAAGCTATAGTTTATTATATTCTACTACAGAAAATAATCGTGCAACATAAATTAAGAATAAATATATGCTCTCCTTTATTTCCACATATTTACAAGTGCTGATTGTAAGAAAACATATTAATATGACTTGGAGCAGCTATTATCTTTCATTTCCAGCAAAGTAAGTAATTTTAACCAGATGAATGCCCAAGAGCATCTCATAAAATACACTTTACGTAGTACATAAACTTAACAGATTTGCAATGTGTGGGTTGACTGTCAATACTCATTGTGTCAGGTATATTCCAACCTGTTTGCTGAGAAAACAAAAACTCCTCCAGAGAATTAATTAGCTGATTGTTTTATGCATTCTATGTTTATCGCAATTTTTGGATAATAAAATGAGGGAGAAGGAGAAGGAAGACAGGGCAAGGGAGGGGTGGGGCTGAACATATCAAATGACCATTATAGGTACATTTACATGTTTTGATATACAGCCTACAAAGGTGAGAAGTTGTAACTACATAAAAGTAAGACTGGTGTAGTTATAAGTTTTAAAATGATTTCAGACCAAACCTAACTAGAAGACTTTAAGAGTAGTAACTAGAGATGAGCGAACACCAAAATGTTCGGGTGTTCGTTATTCGGAACGAACTTCCCGTGATGCTCGAGGGTTCGTTTCGAACAACGAACCCCATTGAAGTCAATGGGCGACCAGAACATTTTTGTATTTCGCCGATGCTCGCTAAGGTTTTCATGTGTGAAAATCTGGGCAATTCAACAAAGTGATGGGAATCACACAGAAACGGATAGGGCAGGCGAGGGGCTACATGTTGGGCTGCATCTCAAGTTCACAGGTCCCACTATTAAGCCACAATACCGGCAAGAGTGGGCCCCCCCCCTCCCAACAACTTTTACTTCTGAAAAGCCCTCATTAGCATGGCATACCTTTGCTAAGCACCACACTACCTCCAACAAAGCACAATCACTGCCTGCATGACACTCCACTGACACTTCTCCTGGGTTACATGCTGCCCAACCGCCCCCCCTCCCCCCCCACAGCGCACACCAAAGTGTCCCTGGGCAGCCTTCAGCTGCCCTCATGCCACACCACGCTCATGTCTATTTAGAATTGCGTCTGCCATGACGAGGGACCGCAGGCACACACTGCAGAGGTTGGCACGGCTAGGCAGCGACCCTCTTTAAAAGTGGCGGAGCGATAGCCCACAATGCTGTACAGAAGCAATGAGAAATAGAATCCTGTGCCACCGCCATCAGGAGCTGCACACGTGGGCATAGCAATGGGGAACCTATGTGCCACACACTATTCATTCTGTCAAGGTGTCTGCATGCCCCAGTCAGACCGGGCTTTTTAATTCATAGACACAGGCAGGTACAACTCCCTATTGTGAAGTCCCTGTCGACCCACAGCATGGGTGGCTCCCTGGAACCCACCGGCGGTACACAGAAATATCCCATTGCATTGCCCAACACAGCTGAGGTAGTAATGTTGTGCTTAACCCTTTCCAATCCAATTTGTATATGGTTTTCCTAGGGGGCTTACTCTTTTTCTGCCGTTATACAACGGCGTTATATGCTGGCTAAAGCCAGTACTGCATGAGCTGACACGTAGGATAGGCTCCGACAGCAGAGAGGCTGGCAATATACAGTAAGAGAACCCCGACGGACGTCTACCAACAACGGAGCTGTACAGCCTTAAACCCTAATGTCTTCACAGGTCACACAGTGGACTGGAAAGGGTTAATGCAGGTGGGTTTCGGCCCACACTGCATGCCCCAGTCAGACTGGGGTTCTTTACAAGTGGACACATGTAGGTTAAACTCCCTGTGGACCCACTGCCTAGGTGGGTGCCAGGAAGCCACCGGCGGTACATAGAAATATCCCATTGCATTGCCCAACACAGCTGAGGTAGTAATGTCGTGCGTAATACAGGTGGGCTTCGGCCCACACTGCATGGCCCAGTCAGACGGGTTCTTTAGAAGTGTACAGATGTATTAAAAACTCAGTGTGCACCTACAGCATGGGTGGCTCCCTGGAACCCACCGGCGGTACATAAAAATATCCCATTGCATTGCCCAACACAGCTGAGGTAACGTCAGCTGTAATGCAGGTGGGCTAAAAATTAATTTGATTACACTGTAGGCGAGGGCCCACAAAAATTGCTGTATCAACAGTACTAATGTACATCCCAAAAATTGGCCATGGCCAGCCAAGAGGGCAGGTGAAACCCATTAATCGCTTTGGTTAATGTGGCTTAAGTGGTAACTAGGCCTGGAGGCAGCCCAGTGTAACGAAAAATTGGTTCAAGTTAAAGTTCCAATGCTTTTAAGCGCATTGAAACTTATAAAAATTGTTCTGAAAAATTATTTGAGTGAGCCTTGTGGCCCTAAGAAAAATTGCCCGTTCAGCGTGATTACGTGATGTTTCAGGAGGAGGAGCAGGAGGAGGAGGAGGAGGAATATTAGACACAGATTGATGAAGCAGAAATGTCCCCGTTTTGGATGGTGAGAGAGAACGTAGCTTCCATCCGTGGGTGCAGCCTACGTATTGCTTACGTATCGCTGCTGTCCGCTGGTGGAGAACAGAAGTCTGGGGAAATCCAGCCTTTGTTCATCTTGATGAGTGTTAGCCTGTCGGCACTGTCGGTTGACAAGCGGCTACGCTTATCTGTGATGATTCCCCCAGCCGCACTAAACACCCTTTCCGACAAGACGCTAGCCGCAGGACAAGCAAGCACCTCAAGGGCATACAGGGCTAGTTCAGGCCACGTGTCCAGCTTCGACACCCAGTAGTTGTAGGGGGCAGAGGCGTCACCAAGGATGGTCGTGCGATCCGCTACGTACTCCCTCACCATCCTTTTACAGTGCTCCCGCCGACTCAGCCGTGACTGGGGAGCGGTGACACAGTCTTGGTGGGGAGCCATAAAGCTGGCCAGGCCCTTAAAGACTGTTGCACTGCCTGGGATGTACATGCTGCTCGATCTACGCACATCCCCTGCTACCTTGCCCTCGGTACTGCGCCTTCTGCCACTAGCGCTGTCGGCTGGGAATTTTACCATCAGCTTGTCCACAAGGGTCCTGTGGTATAGCAACACTCTCGAACCCCTTTCCTCTTCGGGAATCAGAGTGGCCAGGTTCTCCTTATACCGTGGATCGAGCAGCGTGTACACCCAGTAATCCGTCGTGGCCAGAATGCGTGCAACGCGAGGGTCACGAGAAAGGCATCCTAACATGAAGTCAGCCATGTGTGCCAGGGTACCAGTACGCAACACATGGCTGTCCTCACTAGGAAGATCACTTTCAGGATCCTCCTCCTCCTCCTCCTCAGGCCATACACGCTGAAAGGATGACAGGCAATCAGCCGGTGTACCGTCAGCAGCGGCCCAAGCTGTCTCTTCCCCCTCCTCCTCATCCTCCTCATGCTCCTCCTCCTCCTCCTGTACGCGCTGAGAAATAGACAGGAGGGTGCCCTGACTATCCAGCGGCATACTGTCTTCCCCCGCCCCCGTTTCCGAGCGCAAAGCAGCTGCCTTTATGGTTTGCAGGGAATTTCTCAAGATGCATAGCAGAGGAATGGTGACGCTAATGATTGTAGCATCGCCGCTCACCACCTGGGTAGACTCCTCAAAATTACCAAGGACATGGCA
Organism: Eleutherodactylus coqui; assembly: GCF_035609145.1. NCBI lineage: Eukaryota > Metazoa > Chordata > Amphibia > Anura > Eleutherodactylidae > Eleutherodactylus > Eleutherodactylus coqui. The sequence continues at coordinate 192,642,352 of NC_089838.1, read as the reverse complement.
GATGTCTGCCAACCAGGCCCACTCTTCTGAAAGGAATTGAGGAGGCTGACTCCCACTGCGCCGCCCATGTTGGAGTTGGTATTCGACTATAGCTCTCCGTTGTTCATAGAGCCTGGCCAACATGTGGAGCGTAGAGTTCCACCGTGTGGGCACGTCGCACAGCAGTCGGTGCACTGGCAGCTTAAAGTGATGTTGCAGGGTGCGCAGGGTGGCAGCGTCCGTGTGGGACTTGCGGAAATGTGCACAGAGCCGGCGCGCCTTTACGAGCAGGTCTGACAAGCGTGGGTAGCTTTTCAGAAAGCGCTGAACCACCAAATTAAAGACGTGGGCCAGGCATGGCACGTGCGTGAGGCTGCCGAGCTGCAGAGCCGCCACCAGGTTACGGCCGTTGTCACACACGACCATGCCCGGTTGGAGGCTCAGCGGCGCAAGCCAGCGGTCGGTCTGCTGTGTCAGACCCTGCAGCAGTTCGTGGGCCGTGTGCCTCTTATCGCCTAAGCTGAGTAGTTTCAGCACGGCCTGCTGACGCTTGCCCACCGCTGTGCTGCCACACCGCGCGACACCGACTGCTGGCGACATGCTGCTGCTAACACATCTTGATTGTGAGACAGAGGAGGAGGAGGAGGAGGAGGGTGCTTTAGTGGAGGAAGCATACACCTCCGCAGATACCAGCACCGAGCTGGGGCCCGCAATTCTGGGGGTGGGTAGGACGTGAGCGGTCCCAGGCTCTGACTCTGTCCCAGCCTCCACTAAATTCACCCAATGTGCCGTCAGGGAGATGTAGTGGCCCTGCCCGCCTGTGCTTGTCCACGTGTCCGTAGTTAAGTGGACCGTGGCAGTAACCGCGTTGGTGAGGGCGCGCACAATGTTGCGGGAGACGTGGTCGTGCAGGGCTGGGACGGCACATCGGGAAAAGTAGTGGCGACTGGGAACTGAGTAGCGCGGGGCCGCCGCCTCCATGATACTTTTGAAGGACTCCGTTTCCACAACCCTATACGGCAGCATCTCAAGGCTGATGAATTTTGCTATGCGGACGGTTAACGTTTGAGCGTGCGGGTGCGTGGCGGCGTACTTGCGCTTGCGCTCGAACACTTGCGCAAGCGACGGCTGAACGGTGCGCTGAACTACACTGCTGGATGGGGCCGAGGACAGCGGAGATGAGGGTGTGGGTGCAGGCCATGAGGCAGTAGTGCCTGTGTCCTGAGAGGGGGGTTGCATCTCAGTGGCAGGTTGGGGCACAGGGGGAGAGGCAGGGGTGCAAACCGGAGGCGGTGAACGGCCTTTGTCCCACCTTGCGGGGTGCTTGGCCATCATATGTCTGCGCATGGTGGTGGTGGTGAGGCTGTTGGTGTTGGCTCCCCGGCTGAGCTTTGCGCGACAAAGGTTGCACACCACTGTTCGTCGGTCGTCAGGCGTCTCTGTGAAAAACTGCCAGACCTTAGAGCACCTCGGCCTCCGCAGGGTGGCATGGCGCGAGGGGGCGCTTTGGGAAACACTTGGTGGATTATTCGGTCTGGCCCTGCCTCTACCCCTGGCCACTGCACTGCCTCTTGCAACCTGCCCTGCTGATGCCCTTGACTCCCCCTCTGAAGACCTGTCCTCCTGAGTAAGCGTTGCACACCAGGTGGGGTCAGTCACCTCATCGTCCTGCTGCTCTTCCTCCGAATCCTCTGTGCGCTGCTCCCTGGGACTTACTGCCCTTACTACTACCTCACTGCAAGACAACTGTGTCTGATCGTCATCGTCCTCCTCACCCACAGAAAGTTGTTGAGACAGTTGGCGGAAGTCCCCAGCCTCTTCCCCCGGACCCCGGGAACTTTCGAATGGTTGGGCATCAGTGACGATAAACTCCTCTGGTGGGAGAGGAACCGCTGCTGCCCAATCTAAGCAGGGGCCCGAGAACAGTTCCTGGGAGTGCTCCCGCTCCTGAGCAGGTGTTATTGTAGTGGAGTGAGGAGGCTGGGAGGAAGGAGGAGCAGCAGACAGAGGATTCGGATTGGCAGCAGTGGACGGCGCAGAACTGCGGGTAGACGATAGGTTGCTCGAAGCACTTTCTGCCATCCAGGACAGGACCTGCTCACACTGCTCATTTTCTAATAACCGTCTCCCGCGTGGACCCATTAATTGGGCGATGAATGTGGGGACGCCAGAAACGTGCCTCTCTCCTAATCGCGCAGCAGTCGGCTGCGACACACCTGGATCAGGAGCTTGGCCTGTGCCCACACCCTGACTTGGCCCTCCGCGTCCTCGGCCGCGTCCACGTCCTCTAGGCCTACCCCTACCCCTCAGCATGCTGTATTACCAGTGATTTGATTTCACAGGCAGGAAATAAATTGGCGCAAGACTGCAGGCCAAATATAATTTTTGCCCTTTTTGGAAAACGAAAGGCCCCACTGCCTCTAGTGAATGAATTATCTAAGTTTAATAACTGTGCTGTGTCCCTGCTTATGTGTCACAGAACGTGAGGGTAGCAGAGTTATTATAACTCTGGCAGAGCAGGTATTTTTTTTCCCAATTAAGGAAAGCAAATGGCGAAGCCAGCAGTAAAGCGTAGCTGGGTGCGTATGATTTAGCACTGTTCTTCACGCAGCTCACACGTCTCCACCGCCCGTAAGGACGGACAGAGGCTGGACAAATACATTTGTTTTCACTTGTTTTTCCACCAAAAGGCAGCACTGCGTATATTCTATGAACATGAGAAGTTTAATAACTGTGCTGTGTCCCTGCTTATGTGTCACAGAACGTGAGGGTAGCAGAGTTATTATAACTCTGGCAGAGCAGGTATTTTTTTTCCCAATTAAGGAAAGCAAATGGCGAAGCCAGCAGTAAAGCGTAGCTGGGTGCGTATGATTTAGCAATGTTCTTCACGCAGCTCACACGTCTCCACCGCCCATAAGGACGGACAGAGGCTGGACAAATAGATTTGTTTTCACTTGTTTTTCCACCAAAAGGCAGCACTGCGTATATTCTATGAACATGAGAAGTTTAATAACTGTGCTGTGTCCCTGCTTATGTGTCACAGAACGTGAGGGTAGCAGAGTTATTATAACTCTGGCAGAGCAGGTATTTTTTTTCCCAATTAAGGAAAGCAAATGGCGAAGCCAGCAGTAAAGCGTAGCTGGGTGCGTATGATTTAGCACTGTTCTTCACGCAGCTCACACGTCTCCACCGCCCGTAAGGACGGACAGAGGCTGGACAAATAGATTTGTTTTCACTTGTTTTTCCACCAAAAGGCAGCACTGCGTATATTCTATGAACATGAGAAGTTTAATAACTGTGCTGTGTCCCTGCTTATGTGTCACAGAACGTGAGGGTAGCAGAGTTATTATAACTCTGGCAGAGCAGGTATTTTTTTTCCCAATTAAGGAAAGCAAATGGCGAAGCCAGCAGTAAAGCGTAGCTGGGTGCGTATGATTTAGCAATGTTCTTCACGCAGCTCACACGTCTCCACCGCCCGTAAGGACGGACAGAGGCTGGACAAATAGATTTGTTTTCACTTGTTTTTCCACCAAAAGGCAGCACTGCGTATATTCTATGAATAATAACTGTGTTGTGGCCCTGCCTATACAATTCTTTCCCTGCAGTATCAATGGAGGGTGGAATGCTCTGCAGAGGCGATTTTGAGAAGCCCCAAAAAAATGCAGCACAGCTAACAGCAGCCTGGACAGTACTGCACACGGATAAATATGGCCCTAGAAAGGACCGTTGAGGTTCTTGAAGGCTACACTCACTCCTAACACTCTCCCTGCCTATGCAGCACTTCTGTCCCTAATGCCAGGTGCAACGGTCTGCAGAGGCGATTTTGAGAAAAAAAAAATGCCACTGCTAACAGCAGCCAACACACAGCTATCAGTGGCCCTAATAAGGACCTTTGGGGGGTCTTGAAGCCTACACTAACTACCAATTCTTTCCCTACAGCAGCTCCGGTATAAACAGCACTGTCCCTCATCTAACTCACACCGCATCTGAGGCGAGCCGCGGGAGGGGCCGACTTTTATATTAGGCGAACACCTGATCTCGCCAGCCACTCACAGCAGGGGGGTGGTATAGGGCTTAAACGTTGCAGGGGGAAGTTGTAATCCCTTCCCTGTCTTTCAATTGGCCAGAAAAGCGCGCTAACGTCTCAGGGAAGGAAGTGAAAGTAACCAGAACACCGCATGGTGTTCGTTACGAATAACGAACATCCCGAACACCCTAATATTCGCACGAATATCAAGCTCGGACGAACGCGTTCGCTCATCTCTAGTAGTAACCCTTTTGGCTGAAAACAATTTAAGATAAATCACAGTTTTGGTAAGTTATTTATAGCCAGTTATCCCAGGATTTATATGTGAAAAGCATTCAATTTAAATATTGTGGGCAGTTAAAGGGTGAGGTAAAAAAGGGGGTGGGGAGTAATTATTCACCAGTAGAGATGAGCGAGTATACTCGCTAAGGGCAATTGCTCGAGAGAGCATTGCCCTTAGCTAGTACCTGCCCGCTCGAGAGGAAAGGTTCGGGTGCCAGCGCGGGGGAGCGGTGAGTAGCGGCAGTCAACAGGGGGGAGGAGGGGGGATAGAGGGAGAGAGAGATCTTCCCTCCGTTCCTCCCCGCTTTCCCCCGCAGCTCCCTGCCCGCTGCTGGCACCCGAACCTTTCCTTTCGAGCGGGCATGTACTCACTAAGGGCAATGCTCTCTCGAGCAATTGCCCTTAGCGAGTATACTGGCTCATCTTTATTCACCAGCAAAGTCAGGCCCAAGTAGTTTATTGGAAGACTCTCTAAGAGTTCTATATCTGTCAGAGCAAGTAGATTCAATCCACTAGAACCAGATCTTAGAAAACAACCAATCAGCAATCCTAGTGAAGTGGCTGGCATCCCACCATGACACCTTGCCAGGGAAAGTAACCGTCATGATAGTCTGAAAAATTCATTGATTCATACAAAGTTGGTGAACAGTCGATGTACTATTTTGAAAGCTGAAGCTGGGATTTTAGTTGGTAAAGTCTGAATCTGATATAGAAGGGAAGAAAGGATGTTACCTTTCAGAATACTAATATGGCTGAACGATAAGAATGTGCCCATCATTTAGCTAAACAAAACCTTCTTCAGAGCCTAAAGAAGGGGAGGAAAATTATATTAAAATGTGGTCTGTACTACAGAAAAAGTTTATAAAAGTTAGTCAATAAGTGCCATTAAAATATGCCAAGAATCCCACATAAAACAAGCCCGTATGTGTCTATATTGATGAAGAAGTAAAAAGGTTTTAGCGCTTTACGTGTGACTGTAAATCATTTACTACACCGGCCAATTAAAACGCTGTAATTCTTGAATTGACTCGTGCTATTACCTTCTATTTTCTTTTAAATCTTTTTAGTATTTCATGATCCCTAGTTCCATCATTATTGCTGCATTCATTGAAGCCTCTTTGGAGCAACAAGGTTTCTTTCATTATTTGCCAAGCAGACAGATGTTAGAGGAAAGGCGATATCTGTATGGTGATATTAGAGATGATCATAGGGAACTCGATTTTTATAGCTCTAAGCAAAACATATGCCCTCTTGACTAAGTGAGTCCATTACATTACAGCAGGTGCTAGGAAGCAATGCACTCAAGACAAAACTGTGAATGCAATTCAACACATCATTGTGTATGAATCCTAAATGTAAAATGCTGGAACATGAGAATATTGTAGTCATTTGTTATCAATTACAGACACAGCTACAGTATGTTTAGCATTGCCTTGGTTTTCACAACAAGTTATATTAGCAGGTTTTTTTGTACTTACTGCAAACCTTCTTCCATGTTTAGGTTATAACTACTTCCTAAGCAAATATGTGATGCTTACATTGGGAAAAATGTTTTCATTTGTCAAAGAGGCACCAATACTTTTGCACTTAGCAGTGATTTTTTTTTAATGTGACCCCTTTACTTTTCCTATTTAGGATATAAAGAATGCTCATGCCAAATTTCATGTTTGTGCGACACCAGGAAGTTACATTAGATAAAGGTGTCAATACTTTTGCACTTAGCATTGAATAATCAAGTTGTGATCTCTCTCTCCAATGACACCAAGTGCCTTAACGGCACTTATGTATTTGGTTTATTATTTAAACTTGGTTGGTATTTGTGATGTTTTATTCTTGAAAAAGGCTAAATATAGCCGAAACGCGTTGTATGTTTCTGGTTCCCCTGAGTGGGGATCCTTTGTATCTGTAAATAAATCCTCTTTCAATATTGGATTGATATGAAATCGTTTTGATCCTGGTGGACGTGGATCTGGACTATTCTTATTCAAGGCTATCCTGGACATTGAGAGGGGAGAATTGTTGCCCAGTTATCTGGGTACCTGCTCCCCTCTCTTAAGTGAGTATTCTCTCAGTCTGCATGTTTGTAGCGCAGCTTGGTTTGCAATTTTTATGCTCAAATCATAACCTGTTGGGGTTACTCGAGGACTGGAACTGAAAACCATCTGGAGAAATTTACCAAGCCCAACATTTACAACTCCAGGCTTAGTATAATTTTCCCCGCTGCAGGGTGCACTTAGGCCTCATGTCCACGGGCAAAATAGGATTTTAAATCTGCAGCGGATCACCCACATGCGGATCCGCATCCCATAGGGATGCATTGACCACCTGTGGGTAGATAAATACCCGCGGATGGTCAATAAAAGTGAATTTTTAAAAAATGGAGCATGAAAAAAAAGGTGACATGCTCCATTTTTGTGCGGGTCTCCCGCGGGGACGGCTCCGGCAGGCTTCTATTGAAGCCTATGGAAGCCGTCCAGAGACCTAAAATAAGAATAACTTACCCGTAGCGGACCAGGCAGGTCTTCTCTTCTTCACTGCCGATCTTCTTTCTTCGGCCCGGCGGATGTGCCCGGCGCATGCGCGCAGCACGCAGCCGGCGTGCCAAGTACATCCGCCAGCTGAAGAAAGAAGATCCGGCCGTGAAGAAGAGAAGACCTGCCCAGTCTGCTGTGGGTAAGTTTATTCTTATTTTCAGCGCTCATGTCTGCGGTGCAGGAGGGACCCGCTACGGATTCTCCATGGAGAATCCGTAGTGGGCCTGATTTTCCCCGTGGACATGAGGCCTTAGTACAGGAAGAAACACTCAGCTCCCAATGTATTCAGCACATTCCGGCAGCTCCATGCACATTCTCAAAAATGTAAGCAAGGTCCAATCTGGCATAAATTTATGGCATAATTTATTGGGCTTTCTGGCGCAATTATACATAAATCTATTGGCCTGCGCAGCCACACCCCTCCCAAAAGCTCCATACCCTTTTTGGAAAACTGGTGGGGAAAAAAGTCACAAATATTTGCGCAAATACTCTGCCAAAAATGTGTTGTTGTTTTTTACTCCATAAACTGGCATAAAACACTTTACAAATTGTCCTATATTATTGGCTCCTAACAATTTCTAGTTGTCTCTAAAAGAAAAGCATTAGTGCCTGCTGTAGATCTTGTGATTATCGTAACCAGCTTATTGTCAAGGGACATTTTTGAGGGAATGTAGGGAAGTAAGGAATGTGCAAAGTTGGTAACCCCTTTAAGCAGGCAGGGTCCTTACACTTGTCAATAAGCATCAAATTATTCTAGGGGGGTCCCACCTCTCTGGTTTGTGCAAGTAGCAGTTATTTGGGAGAACCTAGTAGAGCCATACAGATCCCAACTCTGGTTCTGTTGCCTTCAGATGCCCAAGGGCATATCTGCTACATTACAGAACAGTAGTGCTATATATGGCACATGTTATTAAAGATTTTGCACCTTCAAGCTATATATCCATAACTTGGTGCCTGTTAGAGAAATTGCTTCTGAAAAAAGAGCGCCTCATTAAGCTTATTAAGATGTAAATTACCCCCCTTCTTGTTTTCATAAAATTCAGTTTTGCAGAAAAAAATGACTATTGAATCTAAAACCTCAAGAGAATGTTATGGTAATTTGATAATTTGAAAAGTATTTCTTTTACACATGCCTGAATAAATGCTTTCAAATATTGTCAGCAATTAAATCATTTTACATAAAAGCAACAAATGACGCTTTTGGTTTGAACAATATGAAACAAAGTATTTTATTTTCATCTATATGCCCTCTGCAATTCAAACACCTAAAAGCAATTTTATTTAATGTAGTTAGCTTGTGTCTATTGCCAATGCTGGAATACATCCAGGAAATAGCAAGTTAGATGTTCTACTAAAAAGACACTACTGATGCACAGGCACATCTTTTAAATCCGTTTAACAATGGGAAATAGAAAAGAAACCTTGCCTAGTTCAGACATTAGCTAATTATTCTGATGTCTATGGAGCTGTGCCTAGTTTTCATGACCGTGGCATAAGTTATAAGTGGGTTCCAGTACATTCAAAAGCAATAATATTAATATTAACCAGCCATTTTTCGTTTTTTTTTCCACTTTTTTCATCCTCTCCTTTCAAGAGCCATAACTTTTTAAAATCTTTTTATTTTAATGGTACGTTTAGTATACCATACAATGTATTGAAAAACTTATAAAAAAATGTAAGTGGGGGTAAAATAGAAAAAAGTAATTGCAATCTGCATGTAATGCAAGATTTAAAGGGGTTGTCCGGCGCCCAAACTGATTTTTTTTCCCCCCATTAATGCCCTGTGGAGTAGAAGCATCACACACAACAGCCTTTCCCATAAAAATTGATATTCTGCTTACCTTTTCATTCCTTTTCTTCCCTTTATAAAGTTTGCCTGAAGAATTCTTCAAAGATGGCGCCGCTGGGTAGTTCCCATGATGCACTGCTGCCTCTCTCTCCTCAGTGTGCGCGCTCCCGATGACACCGGTCACATGACTGGAGGACCGGCGTCATAATGCAAATGGACGCTTCACTGCTTTGAATGGAGCTGGCAGCCGTCCGGCCCCATTCAGAGCAATGAGAGGGCAGGGAAAGCAGTGCGATCTCCTGCTAGAGCTCTGACAGCTGTAGCAGGAGATTCCTTCATCTCCTCATCATGTCCCCTCATCACTGGACACTGTGTCACAGTGTCCAGTAATGAGGGGACATGCTGAGGAGATGAAGGAATCTACTGCTAACAGCTGTCACAGCTCTAGCAGGATCGTGATCTGTAGCAGCACTTTCAATAGCAGAGAATCGCGATCCTCAGCTATTGAAAGTGAAAGTAGCACCAAACATGACTGACACACACACAGCCCCCTCCACACATGCACCCCACAGTGTCCCCCTCCAGTGCCCCCCCTCCCCCGCAAGCCACCAGCTGGCAGCTCCGACCAGCAGAGCCCCCCCCCCCCAAGCCAACAGCTGACAGCTCCGACCAGCAGCATCCTCCTCCCCCCCCCACTGGCTGACAGCTCCGACCAGCAGCATCCTCCCCCCCCCCCACTGGCTGACAGCTCCGACCAGCAGCTCCCCCACCTTCCCCCTCACCCCCATTCCGGGACTACTGACTGACAGGTCTGTCACCCCTACACCTCCCCACCCCCACCCCTGACTACTGACAGCTCACAGCACCCCTCCCCCATGAGAGACCGGCACTCCACTCCACTCCCCCTCCTCCACTCCCCTTACCTGTCAGCTGAAGATCCCGCGGCTGCGCGTCCCCTGCAGGCAGACCAGAGCTTCCTGAAGCAGCCGGCCGAAGAAGATCTACTGCGCATGCGCGGAGTAGAAGAAGCGCGTCCCCGTGCAGAGAACACCTGGAGCTGGCCCGACAAGAAGAGGACAAGAGACTTGTCGGAACCAATGGCAACCGAGGAGCAATACAGGGGGGGCACTCCAAAAGGTAAGTGAATAACTTCTGTTTGTAATATACATTGTGCATTGTAAATTAGGCAAAGTGCATTGTATTGGGCAAACAGAAGTAATGAGACCTAATGTTTATGGCCGGACAACCCCTTTAAGTCTGTTTAATGCCCCTTTTGTGATTATTGGTTGTTGTAATGCTGTATACAACTGTGTAAAGCTTTCATTTGCATTATGAAAAGTCAAATAAAAAACTATTTGGGAAAAAAAAACAGAATTGTACAATTTTTCAGGAAGGGTTGCTTTTATGGCATTAATGTTGCAATACAGGTCAGTATGATTCAGACGATACTATGTTTACAGACTTTATGTTTCACTACTTTTATAAAAATAAAAACCCCTTTATTCAAAATGAAAAGCTTTTTATCATCATATTCTTAGCCCTATTACTTTTTCAGGCTAAATTTCCAAAAGCGCATATATGGCACGTTTTCATGCCCGGGTGTGCCATGAGAAGCATTGGCTCACAATGCATTCGTTCACATGGGCGATTATACGGCACGTAATTACTCCGGCAGCGTTAAAAAAAAAAAAAGAACATATACGCGGCCGATGTATATTCGCTCAGCCAAAATATAGTCCTGGAACTATGTTTTGGCCAATATATGTCGGTGGGTCCTATAGATTCCTATGGGAGCAGGGAAAGAGAAGACAGGGGGAGGCATTTTTGCAGCGCCCAACGCTGCAAAAAGCTTACAGGTGCCTCTACATAGCCACTGGAAGGCATCCCAAGGGTTTTCCAGGGTGCGGCGTATTTTTTCGCTAAAAAGAACACTCACGGTCGTGTGAATGGACGAGAAAACGCTGGTAGAGATGAGCGAACCTAATCGGCCACGCTCCTTTTTCACCCGAGCGCCGCGATTTTTGAGTACTTCCATACTCGGGTGAAAAGATTCGGGGGGCGCCGTGGGTGAGTGGGGGGTTGCAGCGGGGAGTGGGGGGAGAGGGAGAGAGAGAGGGCTCCCCCCTGTTCCCCGCTGCTACCCCCCGCTCCGCCACGCCTCCCCCTCGCCCCCCGAATCTTTTCACCCGAGTAGTGAAGTACTCGAAAATCGCGGTGCTCGATCGAGTAATTACTCGAAACGAGTACGCTCGTTCATCTCTAAACGCTGTCTGTGATTGTGCAAAAATGTCCATTCAGGTGCTGATACGGAGCAGGCGTGTGAACGTAAAACTGCAAACGCCGTATATCCGCTCGTGGGAAAGAGCCCTCACTTTAATCTTAGGTCAAAAAGTGTTGGTGCAATACATTTTCCTTAAATCAAATTCAACAGTTGATTGTAGCTTAATTAATCCAGGGTTAACAGCATATTTAATGTTACAAAATGTTACATTTTGTAGTCTTTTTAGAGGACATGAACTTGCAATTGTTTGATTGTTCCTACAATACAGGCTCAGGCTCACATACCTTGGCCTTATAATGGGAGCAAAGTTGCTAGAAAAATCTATAAAGCTTGGAGAGATCAGTGGCAAAAGAAGACCTGGCTGCCAAAGAACATGATGGGGATACTGTCAGAGCTGATACTGGCATGGATATCACACTACAGAAAAAAGCAGTGCAAAAAAAAAGAGGGAGGGAGCCTTTAGGGTCGTGAATGACTAGACGGTTAACAGCAAGAATACTCCCATTCAGTATTGCAATATATTGTATTTTTAATGTTCAGCTATTAAGCTCTGCCACATGCAATTTTAACAGCTACATCAATTCCATCACTAAATTTTAATCACCATGTTTTTAAAGTTATTAAGACACCACTTCATGCTAACCGGCAGGGAACAGACATCATTTTCTAATACATTTCTCTCCCCTTCATGTAGTTTAAATATCTGAATTCCTCACCAGGCACTTCTCTACCTTTATTTGAAGGCTGCCATCCATCCCTCTTGCACAGCTCCTTCTTAGACCACCTACAGAGACCCTAATATATCCCAAACCTTCAGTTTTACACCACTGTGGTAGCCATGCATTAAATTCTTAGCTATGCAGTACCTTGTTCAACTGATTACAAAATGGCAGAAGCTCTGAAAATGTGATTGAACCTGTTAGCTTACAGGCTTATGTTTCATAACTTGCAATTTCGTAGAGCCAAGTGTTTTCCACTGTGCCCTTCTCCCTTGAGGTCTTTGAGAAAGAGGTGACTGCTTACAGGGCTGCTTGACAGCACTCACTGTCAGGAATAGTCTTTTAACCTCAGACTGAAGAGTGCAAACTAAAGACTGCAACCTAGAAAGGTCATCCTATAAATCAGACAACCACATATTAGACAGCATCACAAATTCAAAAGGGTACTACGGAAGACAGCAGATAAACAAGCACTGCACTGCACCAACCCAGATGTCTTTATCAGTAAGAACAAGTGCTCACTAAAGCAACCTCCTGCTGTTTGCAAGTTACTGCAGGATTTGAAACTACTCACTTCTGTCTCGCTACATTTATGTTGCAATACACTCAACAGAAATAAGCTCACCAGAATAAACTCAAAAGAGCTACTATGGTACCTTCCTTAAATACAGGATCAGCTTAATTAGGCGAATGAATTAGTGCTCTTTTCCTATGTAAATTTGAACACACCCTGTCAATCTATACTTGTTCAGGAAAACTCATATTTCCACCTTGCACAAACAGCAAAAAAAAAGCATGCTAAACACAAATTATATTATCTAAACAGATATATCCTATCCCAATAGAAAATAACCAATTCCAGTATTTATATACAATGAAACGTAAGAAAAATATGCAACATATAACATATAATATAACGTGTACTAGACTACATTGGTATACAGCTATACAATATAAGGGCTTATTCACATGGGCGTATATCGTCCGGGTTTTCACGCCCAGCCGATATACGCTACCCTTCTAATGCATTGACTTACAATGCATCAGTGCACAGGGGCGTATTTCCGCGGTGTTAAAGCGCCGACCAGGGGCTTTTACTCTGGCGGTGGCTGCTAAATAGAATCCTATGGGAGCCTATGCTAGCTGCCAGAGAAGGGAGGTGGGTGGGAGTTTATCAGAGTGACTGCTAAACTCCCTACCCCTTCACCTGTCCTCTCTGCCCCTTGCCGCTGTTTGCAATGGGAGGGGGTGAGACAGGAGCAGAACTAAGCTCTGCCCCCTCCCATTGCTGGCTGCGGACAAAGGGGAAGGGCTTAGCTCCACCACCATCCCACCCCCTCCCATTGCAAATGGCCGAAGGGGAGGATAGAGCAGGTGAGCTGGGGGGAGGGAAGGGAGAATGTCTCCCCAGGCGCCACAGCATTGAGGCCTCAGCGTACATGCGCCAGGCCATCTTCCGCGCAGGTTTTTATTACGGTGCTGGCGGGCACACGTAAAACGCCTATGGCCATGTACATAGGCCCTCACCTTGGTACTTATAACTTGCCCAAACAGAAACTACAGTATTTAGAGAACAAGTTGTTTTTTACCCTCATCACTCCATTTTTTGTGAGGCAAGATATGCAAAAATAGCAATTTTCACAACATTCAGGCCATGGTCAGATGAGAAAAATTTTTAGCGCATGAATAGCTGCACTAAAAAATAAATAAATTGCACATTGCATGTAGAAGAATCACGTGAACGGGTAAATTTGCACTCACATGCCCTACCATTTGCTGGTGTGATTTTTCTTTAGCCCTATTGAAAAAAAAAATATATGTGACTGCTTTCATTGAAAAGCATTGGTTATAATAGGGCCGCTTTTAAGTGCGGCTATTCATGCGCTAAAAAAATTGCAAGTCTGACCGAGCCCTCACTGTGCGGGTTAAATAATGTGCCAATTATTTTTCTTTTGGGGGGGGGGAGGGGTTCATTAGAAAAGTTGCATTACCGTTTATATATTTCTTTTCCATAGTGAGGGTAAAAGGTGAGGTTTTAACTTTTTTATATCCTTTAATATTTTTATTAAAGTTTTCTTTACTTTGAATTTTTTGACCCACTAGAGAACTTGAATGTCAATAGTAACAATTGTTCCTATAATGCAATACAATACTGAAGTATTGCAATGTATCACATTGGTCTATAAAGCCAATGTAGATGACAGTCCCGAAGGCCTCTGTGAAACCTCTGGGTACCATAACAACCCATCGGTACTCCATAATCAGATTATAGGAGTTTGATAGATGACAAAGGGAGCCCTTTCTTTCCGTCAGCCTTTTACATGCTGCAATCATATTGACCGCAGTATATAAAGCGTTAAATGGCTGTGATCACATGTTTCTTCACTACCAGCTATTAGAGCTGGAGCCCAACACTCAATAAGGCCTCGTTCACATGCACATGGGTGCACACTAGAGATGAGCGAGCGTACTCGGAAAAGCACTACTCGCTCGAGTAATTTGCTTTATCCGAGTATCGCTGTGCTCGTCCCTGAAGATTCGGGTGCCGGCATGGAGCGGGGAGCTGCAGGGGAGAGCGGGGAGGAACGGAGGGGAGATCTTTCTCTCCCTCTCTCCCGCCCGCTCTCCCCTGCTCCCCGCTGTGACTCACCTGTCAGCCGCAGCGGCACCCGGATCTTCAGGGACGAGCACAGCGATACTCGGATAAAGCAAATTACTCGAGCGAGTAGTGCTTTTCCGAGTACGCTCGCTCATCTCTAGTGCACACAAAACCGCGCATGCACGTATGTGCAAAAACGCGTATGAATGAAGCTCCGTGCACAATTGCTTTCAATGGGGCCGCCGCTGCTGCCGGCGGCCCCATTGAAAGCAATGGGCTACTGGCAACCCCTGCAGTGATTATAAGTTCTTTCCTGAAAATCATCCCTGGCATGTGTAAAAAAAAAAAAATATATATATATATATATATATATATATATATATATATATATATATATATATACACACTCACCTCTCCAACACTGCCGGGGCTCAGGCGCGTCTAGCTGCTTGATCTCCCAGCAGTGTAGTGAAGTTCTTTCAGCTAGCGGGGATTTAAAATTGGTCACAGTGCTTAGCCAATCAGAGGCAGTGCTCAGCCATTCGTTGAATTCAAGGAATGGCTGAGCACTGCCTGTGATTGGCTGAGTGCTGTGACCAATCACAGATAGCGCTGAGCTGTCATTCAATGATTGGCTGAGCACTGCCTGTGATTGGCTCAGCGCTAAGTCAATCAGACACAGCCCTTTCAGGAGGCCAGGATTTTTAAAGAGCTTCAGAACAGTGCCGGGGAGCCAAGCAAGAAGACACGCTGGAGCCCTGACAGCGGCGGAATGTGATGTATATATATTTTTTTAGACAAGCTAGTGCTGATTTTTAGGGAAAATCACTTCGGGGGTTGCCTGCATCCCATTGCTTTCAATGGGGCTGGCTGCAGCGCCGGCCCCATTGAAAGCAATGGGAGAAGATCGTGATCTTCTCCCACAGCTGTGACAGCTGTGGCAAGGGATACTTTTGCCCTCGTGGGGAGTCCCATCATCACTGGCTGAGTGATGAGGGACTCCCTGTGGGGATATTTTACGTGCAGCATGGACCTTGCCGCTGCACACATGTTCTATCTTTTGCAGGGGCAAGGATTTTGTGTCTGTAAAAGATGGACATGAGAACAGCACATAGGAAACCAAAGGTTCTATCAGACGCGCCTTTTTTTGCGCACATAGCCGCACGCAAAAAAAAAACGCTTGTTTGACTTTGCCCTAAAAGTAGAAGACTGCCTTATGCTGGACAAGACTCATCTCAAAGGGCATAAAACACTGGAAATTATCCCTAAAATTTATACTCAAATGGATCTGACCCCAACTCGTTTGCCATATTTAATGGAAACCACTCGGATATGTGTTGGAGAAGTTATGATTTTAAAGTTACATACTTGCATATGTGGTAGCACTGTCCTAAGATTTATACTTACTAGTTTAATATTGATGTTAGTCCAATATTTCCTCATATCATCCCTAATCCAGCTCTGATCTTCTGCTTTTTCAATGTAAATTATATTCCCCAACACACAAAAGCATTGTCTAACCACATAATAATTGCTGCACGTTTCAATATTGCCAAATTATGGAGACTCTCCGCCGCCCATCTGTTGTGGTAACCCAGATATGATTCTTTGGAACAGGACTGGATTCCATAAACTCAGTATTACAACTCTAATCAGGGTAAACCTGTTCCTTAGGGCAAGTCTTTCACATGACTATATGCATTTTACATTTTCCCGTATGCGCCGTTAAAGCGCATGAATGAAGAATTGCTGTGATTGAGTCCCAAACATTAGCTGTGTATTTTCTGCCATTCACACGGGACACTGTTGAGTTTTGGCTAAAAAATATGCTGCAGCTAGAATGATGTGGAATTGGTTATGTAATGTTTAGTTTACATTTTGCCATGTGAGGCGAAATATGTGGAAAATGTGCCATCCGTTTTATTTTAACCGGCTGTGAAGTTCAATAATTAAAATATAATCATTAAGAAAACAAATAAAATATAGTACTTAATTGTACAAGATTCAGACCAGTATAGGCCCTTTTACACTGAATGATTAACAAAAATGAATAAAAATCATTTAGTGTAAACATGGCCAATAAATGAGCAATAATTCGTTTGCTTATTGTTCAGCATTCATTTCATGCAAGCATGAAAATCATCGTTGGCTTGTTTACTAATCATTCGGTTTAATCATTTATCCATCAGTCCTTCTCATTCACCGATACAGTGAACTGAACGATCTTTTTAAAAAATTCATGTTTGTGTCTAAACTTACTGCCAGAGCGAACCGTGACGTAATTTGTTCATTCGCATCAAGCATCTCCACGCTAAGAAAATGGTGTCTGCAAAAAAAATTAGTGCTATTGTGTTATAGGAATCAGAAAGATAAAAGGTCTCATTTGCAAGGCAGAGATTAAAGGGGTTGTTCCGCGGCAGCAAGTGGGGTTATACACTTCTGTATGGCCATATTAATGCACTTTGTAATGTACATCGTGCATTAAATATGAGCCATACAGAAGTTATACACTTACCCCCTCTGGTGCTGGCGTCCTCATCTCCATGGCGCTGACTAATGCTGTCTTCTCCTTCCATTAGACGCGCTTGCACTGTGCGGTCTTCTGCTCTGTTCAATGGGGCCGCTTCGGCTTGCTCGCGCCGCCGAGGTCTTCTGCGCATGCGTAGACCAGCTCTCCGGCGCGAGCACGACGGAGCGGCCCCATTGAGCAGAGCAGAAGACCGCACAGCGCAAGCGCGTCTAATGGAAGGAGAAGACAGCGTTAGTCGGCACCATGGAGACGAGGACGCCAGCACCGGAGGTGTAAGTGTATAACTTCTGTATGGCTCATATTTAATGCATGATGTATATTACAAAGTGCATTAATATGGCCATACAGAAGTGTATAACCCCACTTGCTGCCGCGGGACAACCCCTTTAATATGGCCATACAGAAGTGTATGACCCCACTTGCTGCCGCGGAACAACCCCTTTAAGTGCTGGAGTGAACCCACTTTTGCACTTAATAAAAGCCAAGCCTTTACACGGATGTTTCCTGCCTGGCACTGTCTGCTTTTGGGAAATTATATTTGAAAGTGTACTTTTCACCAATGTAATACAAGCAAATGTACAAAAATTAATAAACTATAATGAATGATTGTAGAATTCATGTATCAAATTATTTTTTATGATTATTTAACACATAATACATATCAATAAGTGTTAAACACAGATTCTCCTATTGAAGTATTAGCAAATTGGTGTTGGATTGATCTTGCTATTGCCATGCACAGTATTTTAGATCCAGACATTGGCATATGATCTGATCTTAAATCAACATACAAGAAGGGCCGTAGCTGAGGCCCGCAGAGCCATAAGCAGAGGCTGCCCATGACATGGTTAACGGGGAGTGGGAAGAAGGGGTTAACTAAGGAAGGAGAGAGGAAGAACCAAAGGAGGAGAAAAAGAGGGTAATGATTTGGGTAAGAAGCCATCCCGAGATTTGTTGAGGGACATTTGTTATGACATCCTGTTGAGGTCACATCCAGGTATGATTGCAGTGTGGTCGGACATTGTCCCCCGACAAAGCTGGTGTGGGGCAAAAATAAGTGAAGAGCTTGAACAGGGCACAGGGGAAGCTCAATCGGGAAGTCTTAAGGTTTTTAGGCCACCACGGGGGTATAGCCATGCGGCACGTGGCCCTGGGAATGGGACAAGGAAACTTTTGGAAGGGGAATAGGGTCCACCTAACCGACGTGGGCACTGAACTGTTGGCACTAGCAATCCAGGAGGAAATAAAGAGGGCCTTGGTGTTGTGGGGTGCGGCGCAGGCTTGAGGTATCAAGCCGTGATTGCTGTGGTGGAAAGTAGAGGGGGGATCCCTTGGAGTCGGCATGGTCAGCTAATGGTTATGTAAGTGGTCTGTCTCCTCTTGGCTCTGACAGGGTGGTGGCCTTACAAAGATGGTAGAGTGGTCTTAGTTGAAAGGTAGGTGGCTGGAGGCAATTGGTGAGATTGGGTCTTCTGAGTCAAGTGGCTCACGGTGGGAGGCATTTGAGAAGAGTAATTAGGTCTCCCACATCTGTTGGTGCGGCAGGAGACACTCGAGGATACATCCCCCTTAGATGGTGAGGCGACAGATCTATGGGGGGGGGGCGCTCCAGGGGACTTCTCCTCTTCATCATTATGGCATGAGTTATGCAGTTTTCAGTGTATATGAAAGTGTTTATGTAAACTATGTGTGTATAATAAAATGGCTGCTGTGGCCAAATTATCCAAAGTAGGTGGTGTATGTCGTAATTTGGGGGGGGGGGGGGGGGGAGTAGAGGCCGCAGCTAGAACGACTCAGTTGTACCTGGGTCATGCAATGGAGAAAAGCCAGGGCTTTTCCTTAGGCCAGGGCTACATATAGACGTTTTGTACTGTGACAGATACAATTCCAGCTGTCACGTTAGTTATCCTCTGCAAATCTGCTGAAAATTCATAACAGCAGATTTAGTTGTTGAAACGCTGCAGATCTGCCACAGATTTCACCCTTTGCATTGCAAAGTTTAAAATCCGCAGTGTAGATCCGCAGCATAAACTGACGTAGAGCAGACCTAAAATCCATACTGCATGTCAATTTTGTGTACATTTTTTACATGGCATGTGAATGAGAGTTGAATATATCACATCCACTTGATTTCTGCTATTAATCTTTTGGATTTAAAAGCCAATGTACAGATTTGAACAGAATACTAGAAAGTAATATAGCTTTTCATTAGATAGTAATTATAACACCGGCTTCGTGCTTCCTGAACCACAGGCAATGTAGAAGCCCAGTACAACAGGGCCTCTCCTCCTTTTTGTCTGTCATGTGACCATGCTTGATATATGTTTTTGCAAGAGGTGCGCAAGATATAGTTAGGTAGAGTGAGAATGGTGGAGGAGTTGCAGAGAAGCCACATGGACACCTTTAGCTCTGTGTGGCCCAGAATGAAGAAGGCCGAGAGAATGGCTTGATGGCGGCCGGGAATTACTACTCCTCTCCGTAGCTCACAGCTGACAGTGACAGAGAGAGAGAGATAAGTTCTGCAGTGTATTCTCTTGTGACCGTGAGTGTGTAACGGTAGAGAATAAGAGATGAAAGAGTGTTGCTGGTCCAAAACCTACAGATAACAACCACTGTGGTTTCTCCTGCATTCCCGTGAGTTCTCCCTGTCATACCACTTGTCAAGTCACTGTTCAGGTATCACTAGATGTAAAGAGTTCTGTTATGGAAGTTTCAGTAAAACGACCAGCCGCCCATCCGTTTCCAGAGGCTGTGTCTTAAAAAGTACCCGTGTGTGTGGATTTACTCGGTCAACTAGGAATTCCCCCACGGAAGCTGCGTCAGAGGGGATTTACTCCACCAACTAGGAATTCCCTGCAACAGAAGAAACGGTGGCATCACGAGTGACAAAGAAAGGATTTAGGTAATCCACCATTGGGTTTCCCTGTTTATTATCCTGCCCTCGGCCCCTTGGACGTGTCACCAATTACCCTGCAGGTGGGAGACGGTAGAGCCACCATGACAAGGCCCAAACTCTACCCCGCTGTCTCCTAGTCTGGGGCCTACTCCTCGGATGCTGCAGCAGCATAAATCCAGGACAGATCTGCACAGTGCCCCCATGTAAGTGTTCTAAAATGCTGTGGCTTTTCAAAATAAGCACCCTTTGAAGTTTGCCTGTTTGACCCAGGAACGGGGCTCTTGAGTCAGAACACTTACATAGGGGTACTGTGCAGATCTGTTCGAGCAGGAGCAGCATGAACCCAGTGACCGGTTCCCTTTGAAGGGGTTGCCTGGGACTTTGGGCTTTATTTATATGTCTGATCTATCCTCACTCAGGGTAAGTCATCAACAAATCCTTGGTCAGAGTCCCCCCCAAATCAGCTGATTCCCTCTACTACTGTCAGCATGGACCACGCAGAAAGCAGACTGTGATGCAACGGCCTGGGTTGATATTGCAGGCACAACTCCCATTGAACTCAAATATCAAATTGTCCCACTGCAACGTTGGCAGAAGTATTTTCTTCCAGCAACATCCACATTGACAGCGGCACTGGGAATCAGCTGATATGGGGGATCCTGAGCAGCAGACAAGCATCTATTATCTATTGATCCATTCTACTGAGGATAGGTTGTCAATAGGTTGCCCAAAGTTCCAGATAACCTCTTCAAAGGGTTGTCTAGGCAGTGCCCCTCAGTGACGGGCTACACCAGAGTCAGTGCAGAAGCCACTGCTGTAATTGCAGGTGCAGCTCCCATTGATTTCAGTGGCTCTGACAGCTGGCTCTCAGAGTGGGCACTGCCTAAAACCCCTTTAAGCTTTTTTATATCTATTGAAAGTGAGTAATAATAATTTCTGCTGAAGCATTGTGCAGCTTCCTTCTTCATTTGTAAGCACAAAATGTTTGCATTAGAAGCCTGTGTTGAGCATCTTTTTATCTAAAGCGAGGATGTACACTACCTAGTCTGTAACAAAATGTACAAATCATGTTTCACACTAGTCATTTCAACTTTCCCATTATCATATAAGGTTTCCATGGAAACCAAGCTGCCAGGGGTATTACTAAATTCTGCAAGAACAAACTAAAGTGATGACTGAATTCTTTGTATTTTTAACACAAAATGTTGCAAGTAAGCTCTACGGTGTTCAGTGCTAACCTAGAGAGAAAAACAATGCAGATGACCATTTATACATCACAACACCAATAACAACAAATTACCTTTTTAATGATCATATCTAAAAATATCTTCTTTTGTATTACTTTAGCTAATGGTTGCCTTCCACTATCATGATGTCGCCTGTGGCCCTGAAGACAGGATCACTACTGCCTCCTTTATGATTGGGATTGATGATGATGATGAGTCGAATCCGACCTTCAGTCACTCCACGGATCAACGTTCTCCCCATTGTATCTGGCCATCTTGTTCTTTGTCGTCCTGATCTTCTCTTTCCATTGATTTTGCAAAGCATCAATACTGCATCCAGTGAGTTAGTGCGCATCACATGTCCCAAAAAAAAGAGAGCCATTGTTTGAGGATTTTGCCCTCTAGTGATATTGTCATGACCATCCAAGGTATCTGTAGCATTCTGCTCCAGCATCATAGTTCAATTGCATCAATTTTCCTTCTGTCTGTTTTCCTGAGCATCCAACTTTCGCAACCATACGTAGTTATAGGAAAGACGATTGCATTGACCAGTCTGTACTTTGTTGCAATGCTAATGTCCTTGCTTTTCCAGATCTTTTCCATTCCTTGCATTGCGGTCAGGACAGAGTCCAGGATACTGGAAGTCCCTGAAGAAACTCGCAACCCCTGTCCATACCTACTTGCCCCCCTGCGCTAAACCCCACAGCAACAACTGGGCGGCGGTCCCTACACTCAACTGGGGAAGCGGAACATGGGAACGACAAACAAACAGACACTGGAGACAAATAAACAGTAGAATGGTCAGACTATCCGAGTCGGCGATAGGAGGGTACACGGTACAAAGGGGTCACGCAAAAAACAAAGTCAGGTGCAGAAAGCAGAAAGCCAGGGCCACAACAGGAGTCAAACAATACGTGAGTGCAGCTGGAAGACCAAACTAACACTGGCAACCATTTGCACACACGGACAGGTTTAAATCCTGTCAGAGCTCCCGCCCCAGCAGCTGATTGGGGTGGGGAGTCTGATAGCCACCGGGAACACCCAGCCCCACTGGGAACCCTGCCCCCAGCCATGCGGGAGGTGTAGGAGGAGATGAGTGCTAGGTTGCCATGGAGCAATCAGCATCGAGGAGGAGCCTGGCAGCCAGGGGAGATGACAAGAACTGGGGCTCCCCTGTGCCGCACGGCAGCCACCTGTGTGACAGGACCAGTGGTGAGGGAACAGACCCATGAGCCGCCGGTCCTGACAATTGCATTCATACAAAGTGTAATCCGTCTCTTGATCTTAGGTACAGATTGCCCGTTGCAATTCATTTTGGATCCAAGGAAGAGGAAATCTTCTACTGACTCAACTTCTTCGTTGCTAATTTTTATGTTCACTGTACCATTGCTTACCATGGTCATGACTTTCGTTTTCTTGCTGTTGAGGTACAGTCCCATGCGTTTGCTTTCCTTTTGCACTCATTGGATAAGGTATTCAACAAGGAGAAATGCAAAGTCCTACATCTGGGGGGGGGGGGGGGAATGAAAAAAGCACATACAAAATGGCAGGAATTGGGCTAAGCAGCAGCACATGTGAAAAAGACTTAGGTATTAGAGATGAGCGAACACCAAAATGTTCGGGTGTTCGTTATTCGAAACGAACTTCCCGCGATGTTCGAGGGTTCGTTTCGAATAACGAACCCCATTGAAGTCAATGGCCGACCAGAGCATTTTTGTATTTCGCCGATGCTCGCTAAGGTTTTCATGTGTGAAAATCTGGGCAATTCAAGAAAGTGATGGGAATGACACAGAAACGGATAGGGCAGGCGAGGGGCTACATGTTGGGCTGCATCTCAAGTTCACAGGTCCCACTATTAAGCCACAATACCGGCAAGAGTGGGCCCCCCCCCCCCCCCTCCCAACAACTTTTACTTCTGAAAAGCCCTCATTAGCATGGCATACCTTTGCTAAGCACCAGACTAGCTACAACAAAGCACAATCACTGCCTGGATGACACTCCGCTGCCACTTCTCCTGGGTTACACGCTCACCAACCGCCCCCCCTCCCCCCCACAGCGCACACCAAAGTGTCCCTGCGCAGCCTTCAGCTGCCCTCATGCCACACCACCCTCATGTCTATTTAGAAGTGCGTCTGCCATGAGGAGGAACCGCAGGCACACACTGCAGAGGGTTGGCACGGCTAGGCAGCGACCCTCTTTAAAAGGGGCGGGGCGATAGCCCACAATGCTGTACAGAAGCAATGAGAAATATAATCCTGTGCCACCGCCATCAGGAGCTGCACACGTGGGCATAGCAATGGGGAACCTATGTGCCACACACTATTCATTCTGTCAAGGTGTCTGCATGCCCCAGTCAGACTGGTAATATGTACCTTAACAGTAACCGCGTTGGTGGTAATGTGGTGGTGACTGCGGACCTAGTAGCACGGTTGTATTTTGTTGGTTTTCGGAATGCGGCCAGGATTAAGTGGGCCGTGGCGGGGGGATGGTGTGGGGGCTCTCTTGTTGTGTCGGTAAAGGTGAAATTCTTGGACTGCCACCAGACGAACCAATGCAAAGGCATTTGCCAAGAATGTTTTCCCTGTTGGAGGAGGAGGGGGATGTTTTTGAGGCACTACGTGTCCTCTCCACGTGTCCGTGGTTATATGCACCTTAACAGTAACCGCGTTGGTGGTAATGTGGTGGTGACTGCGGACCTAGTAGCACGGTTGTATTTTGTTGGTTTTCGGAATGCGGCCAGGATTAAGTGGGCCGTGGCGGGGGGATGGTGTGGGGGCTCTCTTGTTGTGTCGGTAAAGGTGAAATTCTTGGACTGCCACCAGACGAACCAATGCAAAGGCATTTGCCAAGAATGTTTTCCCTGTTGGAGGAGGAGGGGGATGTTTTTGAGGCACTACGTGTCCTCTCCACGTGTCCGTGGTTATATGCACCTTAACAGTAACCGCGTTGGTGGTAATGTGGTGGTGACTGCGGACCTAGTAGCACGGTTGTATTTTGTGGGTTTTCGGAATGCGGCCAGGATTAAGTGGGCCGCGGCGGGGGGATGGTGTGGGGGCTCTCTTGTTGTGTCGGTAAAGGTGAAATTCTTGGACTGCCACCAGACGAACCAATGCAAAGGCATTTGCCAAGAATGTTTTCCCTGTTGAAGGAGGAGGGGGATGTTTTTGAGGCACTACGTGTCCTCTCCACGTGTCCGTGGTTATATGCACCTTAACAGTAACCGCGTTGGTGGGAAATGGCCTCGCCGCCATCATGTCTTTGGGAAGCCTCTGTTTCCACACCCCAGAGACATACCATTAGCAGCGGTATAGGCAAAGCCCAGAATTCGTAACATTTCAGCCGTAGCATTTGGACAGGCCCCACTAACATATCAGTAGCAGCATTATAGGAGGAGCGCAGTCTTCGTTCCATGTCAGCAATAGTAGCACTCAAGACAGGCCCCAGTAACAATTCCGAAGCAGCAGTATAGCGGGAGCGCAGTCTTCGTTCCATGTCAGCAATAGTAGCACTCAAGACAGGCCCCAGTAATAATTCCGAAGCAGCAGTATAGCGGGAGCGCAGTCTTCGTTCCATGTCAGCAATAGTAGCACTCAAGACAGGCCCCAGTAACAATTCTGAAGCAGCAGTATAGTGGGAGGCAGCCCAGTTTAACGAAAAATTGGTTCAAGTTAAAGTTTCAACGCTTTTAAGCGCATTGAAACTTATAAAAATTGTTCAGAAAAATTATTTGAGTGAGCCTTGTGGCCCTAAGAAACATTGCCCGTTCAGCGTGATTACGTGAGGTTTCAGGAGGAGGAGCAGGAGGAGGAGGAGGAATATTAGACACAGATTGATGAAGCAGAAATGTCCCCGTTTTGGATGGTGAGAGAGAACGTAGCTTCCATCCGCGGGTGCAGCCTACGTATTGCTTACGTATCGCTGCTGTCCGCTGGTGGAGAACAGAAGTCTGGGGAAATCCAGCCTTTGTTCATCTTGATGAGTGTTAGCCTGTCGGCACTGTCGGTTGACAAGCGGCTACGCTTATCTGTGATGATTCCCCCAGCCGCACTAAACACCCTCTCCGACAAGACGCTAGCCGCAGGACAAGCAAGCACCTCCAGGGCATACAGCGCTAGTTCAGGCCACGTGTCCAGCTTCGACACCCAGTAGTTGTAGGGGGCAGAGGCGTCACCGAGGATGGTCGTGCGATCGGCTACGTACTCCCTCACCATCCTTTTACAGTGCTCCCGCCGACTCAGCCTTGACTGGGGAGCGGTGACACAGTCTTGCTGGGGAGCCATAAAGCTGGCCAGGCCCTTAAAGACTGTTGCACTGCCTGGGATGTACATGCTGCTCGATCTCCGCACCTCCCCTGCTACCTTGCCCTCGGTACTGCGCCTTCTGCCACTAGCGCTGTCGGCTGGGAATTTTACCATCAGCTTGTCCGCAAGGGTCCTGTGGTATAGCAACACTCTCGAACCCCTTTCCTCTTCGGGAATGAGAGTGGGCAGGTTCTCCTTATAGCGTGGGTCGAGCAGTGTGTACACCCAGTAATCCGTTGTGGCCAGAATGCGTGCAACGCGAGGGTCACGAGAAAGGCATCCTAACATGAAGTCAGCCATGTGTGCCAGGGTACCAGTACGCAACACATGGCTGTCTTCACTAGGAAGATCACTTTCAGGATCCTCCTCCTCCTCCTCCTCCTCCTCAGGCCATACAAGCTGAAAGGATGACAGGCAATCAGCCGGTGTACCGTCAGCAGCGGGCCAAGCTGTCTCTTCCCCCTCCTCCTCATGCTCCTCCTCCTCCTCCTGTACGCGCTGAGAAATAGACAGGAGGGTGCCCTGACTATCCAGCGGCATACTGTCTTCCACCGCCCCCGTTTCTGAGCGCAAAGCAGCTGCCTTTATGGTTTGCAGGGAATTTCTCAAGATGCATAGCAGAGGAATGGTGACGCTAATGATTGTAGCATCGCCGCTCACCACCTGGGTAGACTCCTCAAAATTACCAAGGACATGGCAGATGTCTGCCAACCAGGCCCACTCTTCTGAAAGAAATTGAGGAGGCTGACTCCCACTGCGCCGCCCATGTTGGAGTTGGTATTCGACTATAGCTCTACGCTGTTCATAGAGCCTGGCCAACATGTGGAGCGTAGAGTTCCACCATGTGGGCACGTCGCACAGCAGTCGGTGCACTGGCAGCTAAAAGTGATGTTGCAGGGTGCGCAGGGTGGCAGCGTCCGTGTGGGACTTGCGGAAATGTGCGCAGAGCCGGCGCGCCTTTACGAGCAGGTCTGACAAGCGTGGGTAGCTTTTCAGAAAGCGCTGAACCACCAAATTAAAGACATGGGCCAGGCATGGCACGTGCGTGAGGCTGCCGAGCTGCAGAGCCGCCACCAGGTTACGGCCGTTGTCACACACGACCATGCCCGGTTGGAGGCTCAGCGGCGCAAGCCAGCGGTCGGTCTGCTGTGTCAGACCCTGCAGCAGTTCGTGGGCCGTGTGCCTCTTATCGCCTAAGCTGAGTAGTTTCAGCACGGCCTGCTGACGCTTGCCCACCGCTGTGCTGCCACACCGCGCGACACCGACTGCTGGCGACATGCTGCTGCTAACACATCTTGATTGCGAGACAGAGGAGGAGGAGGAGGAGGGTGCTTTAGTGGAGGAAGCATACACCTCCGCAGATACCACCACCGAGCTGGGGCCCGCAATTCTGGGGGTGGGTAGGACGTGAGCGGTCCCAGGCTCTGACTCTGTCCCAGCCTCCACTAAATTCACCCAATGTGCCGTCAGGGAGATGTAGTGGCCCTGCCCGCCTGTGCTTGTCCACGTGTCCGTAGTTAAGTGGACCGTGGCAGTAACCGCGTTGGTGAGGGCGCGTACAATGTTGCGGGAGACGTGGTCGTGCAGGGCTGGGACGGCACATCGGGAAAAGTAGTGGCGACTGGGAACTGAGTAGCGCGGGGCCGCCGCCTCCATGATACTTTTGAAGGACTCAGTTTCCACAACCCTATACGGCAGCATCTCAAGGCTGATGAATTTTGCTATGCGGACGGTTAACGTTTGAGCGTGCGGGTGCGAGGCGGCGTACTTGCGCTTGCGCTCCAACAGTTGCGCAAGCGACGGCTGGACGGTGCGCTGAACTACACTGCTGGATGGGGCCGAGGACAGCGGAGATGAGGGTGTGGGTGCAGGCCATGAGGCGGTAGTGCCCATGTCCTGAGAGGGGGATTGGATCTCAGTGGCAGGTTGGGGCACAGGGGGAGAGGCAGGGGTGCAAACCAGAGGCGCTGAACGGCCTTCGTCCCACCTTGTGGGGTGCTTGGCCATCATATGTCTGCGCATGGTGGTGGTGGTGAGGCTGTTGGTGTTGGCTCCCCGGCTGAGCTTTGCGCAACAAAGGTTGCACACCACTGTTCGTCGGTCGTCAGGCGTCTCTGTGAAAAACTGCCAGACCTTAGAGCACCTCGGCCTCTGCAGGGTGGCATGGCGCGAGGGGGCGCTTTGGGAAACAGTTGGTGGATTATTCGGTCTGGCCCTGCCTCTACCCCTAGCCACCGCACTGCCTCTTGCAACCTGCCCTGCTGATGCCCTTGACTCCCCCTCTGAAGACCTGTCCTCCTGAGTAAGCGTTGCACACCAGGTGGGGTCAGTCACCTCATCGTCCTGCTGCTCTTCCTCCGAATCCTCTGTGCGCTGCTCCCTCGGACTTACTGCCCTTACTACTACCTCACTGCAAGACAACTGTGTCTGATCGTCATCGTCCTCCTCACCCACAGAAAGTTGTTGAGACAGTTGGCGGAAGTCCCCAGCCTCTTCCCCCGGACCCCGGGAACTTTCGAATGGTTGGGCATCAGTGACGATAAACTCCTCTGGTGGGAGAGGAACCGCTGCTGCCCAATCTAAGCAGGGGCCCGAGAACAGTTCCTGGGAGTGTTCCCGCTCCTGAGCAGGTGTCATTGTAGTGGAGTGAGGAGGCTGGGAGGAAGGAGGAGCAGCAGACAGAGGATTCGGATTTGCAGCAGTGGACGGCGCAGAACTGCGTGTTGACGATAGGTTGCTCGAAGCACTTTCTGCCATCCAGGACAGGACCTGCTCACACTGCTCATTTTCTAATAACCGTCTCCCGCGTGGACCCATTAATTGGGCGATGAATGTGGGGACGCCAGAAACGTGCCTCTCTCCTAATCGCGCAGCAGTCGGCTGCGACACACCTGGATCAGGAGCTCGGCCTGTGCCCACACCCTGACTTGGCCCTCCGCGTCCTCGGCCGCATCCACGTCCTCTAGGCCTACCCCTACCCCTCAGCATGCTGTATTACCAGTGATTTGATTTCACAGGCAGGAAATAAATTGGCGCAAGACTGCAGGCCAAATATAATTTTTTCCCTTTTTTGAAAACGAAAGGCCCCACTGCCTCTAGTGAATGAATAATCTAAGTTTAATAACTGTGCTGTGGCCCTGCTAATGTGTCACAGAACGTGAGGGTAGCAGAGTTATTATAACTCTGGCAGAGCAGGTATTTTTTTTCCCAATTAAGGAAAGCAAATGGCGAAGCCAGCAGTAAACCGTAGCTGGGTGCGTCTGATTTTTACAGGTTGCACACGCAGCCGACACGTGTCCACCGCCCTTAGGACGGACAGAGGCAGGACAAATAGAATTATTTTCAGTTTTTTTCCACCAAAAGGCAGCACTGCGTATATTCAATGAACATGAGAAGTTTAATAACTGTGCTGTGGCCCTGCTAATGTGGCACAGAACTTGAGGGTAGCAGAGTTATTAACTCTGGCAGAGCAGGTATTTTTTTTTCCAATTAAGGAAAGCAAATGGCGAAGCCAGCAGTAAACCGTAGCTGGGTGCGTCTGATTTTTAAACGTTGCACACGCAGCCGACACGTGTCCACCGCCCTTAGGACGGACAGAGGCAGGACAAATAGAATTATTTTCAGTTTTTTTCCACCAAAAGGCAGCACTGCGTATATTCAATGAACATGAGAAGTTTAATAACTGTGCTGTGGCCCTGCTAATGTGGCACAGAACTTGAGGGTAGCAGAGTTATTATAACTCTGGCAGAGCAGGTATTTTTTTTTCCAATTAAGGAAAGCAAATGGCGAAGCCAGCAGTAAACCGTAGCTGGGTGCGTCTGATTTTTAAACGTTGCACACGCAGCCGACACGTGTCCACCGCCCTTAGGACGGACAGAGGCAGGACAAATAGAATTATTTTCACTTGTTTTACAAGCAAAAGGCCGCACTGCGTATATTCAATGAATAATAACTGTGTTGTGGCCCTGCCTACACAATTCTTTCCCTGCAGTATCAATGGAGGGTGCAATGCTCTGCAGAGGCGATTTTGAGAAGAAAAAACATATGCAGCACAGCTAACAGCAGCCAGCACAGTACTGCACACGGTTAAATATGGCCCTAGAAAGGACCGTTGAGGTTCTTGAAGGCTACACTCACTCCTAACACTCTCCCTGCCTATGCAACACTTCTGTCCCTAATGCCGGGTGCAACGCTCTGCAGAGGCGATTTTGAGGGGGAAAAAAATTGCCACTGCTAACAGCAGCCAACACACAGCTATCAGTGGCCCTAATAAGGACCTTTGGGGGTCTTGAAGCCTACACTAACTACCAATTCTTTCCCTACAGCAGCTCCGATACAAACAGCACTGTCCCTCACTAACTCACAAGGCATCTGAGGCGAGCCGCGGGAGGGGCCGACTTTTATATTAGGCGGACACCTGATCTCCCCAGCCACTCACTGCAGGGGGGTGGTATAGGGCTTAAACGACGCAGGGGGAAGTTGTAATGCCTTCCCTGTCTTTCAATTGGCCAGAAAAGCGCGCTAACGTCTCAGGGAAGGAAGTGAAAGTAACCCGAACACCGCATGGTGTTCGTTACGAATAACGAACATCCCGAACACCCTAATATCCGCACGGATATCAAGTTCGGACGAACACGTTCGCTCATCTCTATTAGGTATACTAATAGATCATAGACTGGACATGAGTCAACAATGTGATGCAGCAGCCAAAAAGTCAAACACAATTCGGAGATGTATTAAGAGAAGTATAGAGTCTAGATCTCATGAGGCAATTATTCCCCTCTACTCTTCCTTAGTCAGACCTCATCTGAATATTGTGTCCAGTTCTGGGCACCCCACTTTAAATAAAGACATAGACAAACTGGAGCAAGTTCAGAGAAGAGCTACCAAGATGGTGAGCGGTCTGCAAATCATGTCCTATGAGGAACAGTTAAAGGATCTGGGAATATTTAGCTTGCAAAAAAGAAGGCTGAGAGGAGACTTAATAGCTGTCTACAAA
Source organism: Eleutherodactylus coqui (assembly GCF_035609145.1). Lineage (NCBI taxonomy): Eukaryota > Metazoa > Chordata > Amphibia > Anura > Eleutherodactylidae > Eleutherodactylus > Eleutherodactylus coqui. The sequence goes on along the minus strand of NC_089838.1, from coordinate 192,612,190 downwards.
CATCTGAAGGGCTGTTACACTGCAGAGGGATCAGCCCTATTTGCATTTGCACAGGAAAAGACCAGAAGCAAATGGATGAAACTGAAAGGGAGGAGACACAGATTAAATATTAGAAAAAAATTTCTGACAGTGAGGGTGATCAATGAATGAAACAGCGCCACCTCACGCTTCATTTGATCTTCTTGTAATAATTTGCCATCCCAGTCTTTGATAGTTGCTGCCTTGTGTGGTATGAACGGTGCCTGGGTCTGTTTCACATCGGCAAAGAGAGCTCGGGTATGGCCTTGCTGGTTTGCTGCTTCCAGTTTCACGCATTGGTCGTTCCAGTATCGCTCCCGGTCTCATCTGACTTTTTTTTTTTAATTCCGCATTTAGCTGTCTGAATCCAATGATGGTGCCCACTGCTTTAGCTTTTCAGCACTTGTTGACAATTCTGATGGATTCATCTGATATCCCTTGCGTTCGTTCTGCTCATTTTTTGAAAGGGATGAATTGTTCAGCTGTATTCTGTGTGATGGATTTCATTTCCTCCCATAATCAGTCAGGGTCTTTTCCGATGGTGCTGAGCGCTTCAAATCGGTTATTTACTTCGACTATATATCATAAAGGGATGTTGTCTACATCGAAACTGCGTATTGCTGATGATCTTTTGATGTTGCTGAATCTAAGCTTGATTTTTTTGACTAGTAGCTGATGATCGGTGCCGCAGTCTGCACCCAGAAGTGTTCTCACGGCCAGAATTGAGCTTTTCCAATGCATTTGACATAGGAAGTAGTCAATTTGGTTTCAGTGCATGCCATTTTGGGCCTGTTCATGTGTACAAATGGCATTTTTGCTGCTCAAACCATGTGTTTATGATCGATAGGCAGTTTTCTGTGCAACATTGGACCATACTGTCATCTACCATATTCTGCTCACCCAATCCGAATTTGCCAAAGACAGGTAGGTCTTCTCCAGAGCCAATTTTTTGCATTGAAATCCCTTGTTATAAAATGATTAGGATTAGTCTAATAATAAAGCAAGATGGATATCAAATCCCCATTTTTTCCCTGTGAGATTGTGTGCAAAATAGTCTGTTTATTCCAGCCTGCATCCTATCTATAGCACAATACATATAAGGCTGTTGTACATCATTCTGTGTCTGTGGAAGCCGCAGTGAGTTTGTATTTGTCTATATAGAATTCCACATATAAAATACCATGACTGATCAGCGCTGTTTCAGCAGCACATGGGGGACGTATACAATATTTGACATGTGCTTTTAATATTATTGATTGGTATATATATATATATATATATATATATATATATATATATATATATACACACACATACATACATATACACACACACATAGTAGCTGCAGATAATCTCACATGCAATTGCACAGCCATTGAATACTGTAAAGAGCCACAATGCTTTTACAAAATACACGAAGACACCTGTTACGCTTTTCATGCCTGCCCATTAATGAGATAAATGTAACAGCAGCACCACTTGTAGCAGTCCATACGAGAGGAGTGCTCACAGACCACATCCCAATCAGTGCATACCTTACAAACGTTACGAAAACTCAGAAGACATGATCACTTCAATTCTTGCTCCAAATATAAGAGCCCGTTCACATCAGCCTTAGAGGTTCCTGTCACATTCATACACTCCTGTTGAGGAAACCGACCAACTGATTCTGGAAAAAAGAATGGAGGCTGAATGGTACATAAAACACTGAGGGTTACGGTGTTACTAGACATACAACACAATATAACTAATGGTAGTAGGAACGTAGATGAGGCCTAAGATCTTTTCCTCATCTACAACGATTAACCCTGCCAATAAAATACAGCACCGGGTTGTCTGCAACTGATGCTATAACGTAAAACCAGATGCGCGCATATGCTTAAACCTCATTGACATCAGCAGCGCCATAACAATTCCAATTCAGATCCTGCATCATTAAATTCTGCTATAAAACAGGATGAAAGAAAGTGGAATGCAGCGCTATTTTCTCCTGAAAATGCCAGCCGGCTGGCCAAAAACAGAATGTACCCTAATATAGGCAATGGAGTCTATTTCTGTCATATGACTGTTCCATTTGACCACGTGTGTATATATCTTTTTTTTGCTTCCTCATGTTCTTGTGTAAACTTACAGTGGCTGTAGTTCTAGGTGAATGGAGTATGTGGGCCCTCCACATATAGGTTTAGGGTGAGGAATATAGTTTCCTATATTTTGGAACTAAAGTTCCCAGTATACATACCTGCAAGAGTACATCCAAATATATCCTCAATGTAATATAGGTCTGATACCCAATTAGTCTTTGTCTTTAGGGTTAATTTGATGGAAAAATTAGAATTTACATTTACAATAACCATATTGTCTTTCAATCTGGCAGATTGCTATCCAGTCTCCATTCTCCTAACAGGTCCCATGACATTCTTATGCCTTCTTCCTCAATCCTCTCTTCTTTCCTACCTGATAGGGGAATCTTCTGGCCAAACACCTGCATGTTATGATGAAACCAAACAGCGTTGAATGGACCCCAATGACTATAATAGGGTCGATTTGCTTTCCACTCAGGCTTTTTGATGGAAGAAAAAGCACTGCATGCAGCACATTTTCTTCCGGTTATTTGAATCAGATCTGTAATGGAACCTTCAACCAGAGATTCCAACACAGATGTGGAACCAACCTAAATTAGTGAGAATATTGGAAGTCAATGTAGCTCTATAACAACACTGAGTTTTCTACTATTAGTATCATTATTATGATTTCCAGTAGGGGTTACATTGCACCCATTGGTGTAACTATAGAGGATGCAGGGGATGTGGTTGCACCCGGGCCCAGGAGCCTTAGGGGGCCAATAAGGCCTCTCTTCCCTATATAGGGAGCCCAGTACTATGAATAAATCATTATATTTGGGGGCCCTGTTACAGGTTTTACATTGGGGCCCAGAAGCTTCACGTTACGCCTCTGATTGTACCTTACTGAATAATATTTACACATTTATTTTCAGTTTTACCATTTGAAAATGTTTAAGTATGGGATGGAGTTCCTCTCTATTCCAAAACTAATATAATGCTATTGAATAACAGGTTTTTTTTTACTTTGCTATGTATTACCTTTTTTTCAATACTCCAGGATATTTCGCTATAAGTACTATACTTAATATATTCCACATGCAAAGTGAAAATCCATTTCAGTTCTTAACTTGCAAGATTGAGCAAAGGTCTTCAACTTGGAAAGACCAATAACTGCTCAGACAAAGAACAATCAGCATGATCAATGCACATAAGCTCAGAACATATTCATCTGGAATATAGATATTTTGTGACGTTGGCAGTTAAATGTACCCCTTTATGCACACTGAACAAATATTGATCTGTTTTTCTCTCGTTCAAGAATGAACTTTAAAAGTGCACAAACACAAAAGATCTAATGTTTTAACCATTTCACATATCTCCATTTAATTAATAATGTCAAGATGTACCGGGCTTTCTGATATTAATTATTTGAACAAAAAGAACACTATTAATGCTGCAGGCGTAGTCCTATCATAAACGGAATTAAATAAACAAGCACAAAGTGACTCCAGTACTAGAATAATTGGCACCATTTTCAGATACACCATTAAAAAATCCTTTTAAGCAACAAGGCATTTTACAAATGCATGTCAGAAAAGCAATTTCATTGCCTTTTCCATAAATGTACTCCTAAAATGCTTCTTTTCATTATTGCATACTTATTGTATTTGATTTTCCATGTACACAACAAAATTGGAATTAAAATGCCTCGAGCACACCCAGTTCATCTCCAATGAAATAATAGATACAAATTGATCATTTCCATCTAGACTTCAAAATCAGAACCTGAAACATGCTAATGCAAAGTGAATGGTATTTTTAACAAATAGCACAGTTCTAACTATACAGATATCAGCTTAACTTGTTCCATATATCAGTGGTGTGGATATACTGGAGGGATCACAGCAGTTGCTCCCAAGCATGGAAGCAGCCCCTCTGCATCATGTCTATCAGTAGAGTTACTGCAGCCTCTGTAGTCTTACCTAAGGCTGCCTTCGCACTGGCATAAAAGTCGTGCGAGGTTTGTGCGTTGCGAGGCGTACAAATCTTGCACAAAAATGAACCCCCTTCTTTTGAATGGGTTCATTCACATTAACGATGTTTTCCTGCATGGCACCGCAATACGGGAAACACATCGCAGCATGTCCTATCTTTCTGCAAGATCGCCCATTGCTTTCAATGGGGCCAGTGGCAGCAGCGCCGACCCCATTGAAAACAATGAGAGGACTCTGCAATCCTCTGTCGCCACAGTGACAGCCACGGCGGGGATTCCCTTCATCCCACAGTGATGCGAGGCTGTTTTTACATCAAAATGCCTCGCATCCACGGTGTTTTCACATGGATAGCGAGGGCAATGTTAGGCCATAAAACATTGCCAGATATCGCCCAGGTCAGTGTGAAGAAGCCCTAATGGAAACTACACAGGTAAGACTACATGGGTCCCAGTTACTACAGTGACATCTCCATTTACTTATCCTCCTTGCTGGGTCCTTTTTTTAGCTCCAGGTGTAGCACTTGGTTCTGGTGCCATTCAGAGCTAAAAAGGATCTGACCCAAGGTCTAAATTGATTTTGGTCTGTTTACACTGAACAGCTAGTTGCTCAGGTTTCTTCATGCAGAAACTGAACAACACTCGCTCAGTCATTCAGTCGCTGCATGCATTTACACTATCGTTCAAACTCCCGCGGGAGCATAAGGGTTTGAACAATAATCGTCCCATGTAAATGGACCTTATCATTGTATTTATCTTTTTTATGTAATTAGCTGCAAATGTTGTGCTGATTAACTTCAGAATACATTGTTATAGGAGTCAGAGTTCTGTTTGTTTATTTACATTTCAATTTCATACTTCCTCCCTCACCCACAACCCCAGACAGCTATTTAACACATTCAACTCTCTTCTCCATCCCCCGATGCCAATCCTTACATCACTCATCTCTGCAAAGGACTTTGCCACACACTTGAAAGACAAGATTGACAATATTGGTGAAAACTTCAAACTACAGTCCCTGCAATCCTTCTGCACAACTACTCCATCCTTTCCCTCTTTAACTTGCTTCCCCACTGTTACTGAGTACAAGCTGTACACTTTACTCTCCAAATCACACCTCACTACCTGTGCACTTGACCCAATTCCATCCCACCTCACCCCCCACCTTACCACTGTGTTTACCCCAGCCCTAACCTACCTGGTCAGCCACTCACTAACTACCGGCATCTTCAATTTGTCCTTCAAACATGCATCAACCAACTGCAATTGGTTTCTGACCTGATCACTCTACGGAAACTGCCCTTACCAAAGTCGCTTACCATTTGCTATGAAAGCCTCAAAACATTCCTCCATGTGCCTCCTCTTAGACCTGTTCTCTGCCTTTGACACGGTCAACCACTCTTTCCTGCTACAAACGCTCTTCTCACTCGGCATCACAAATTTAACCCTTTTCTGGATTTCTTGAAACCTTACTAATCAAAAGGTTAGTGTCTCTGACTCACACAACATTCTTGACTGATCCTCTCTCTAGTGTCCACCAAGGGTCCAAACTAGGATTCCTACTTTTCTCCATCTACACCCGTGGGTTAGGATAGCTCATACAATCCCACAGCTTTCAGTACCAACTTTTCACACATGACACTCAAATCAACCTCTCTTCTATCCAGAATATCTATCGGCCATATCCTCCTTCTCTTCCTGCTTCCTCAAACTTAACATGGAAAAAAATGAACTCATCTTTCTTTCACCTCACTCTACACTCCCACTAAACTTATCAATCACTATCAATGGTTCCATACTCTCACGAGTTCCACAAGTCCACTGTCTTCTTGTTACATTTGGCTCCACCCTGTCCTTCAAACCACACATGCAAACCCTCACCACCTCCTACCACTTCCAGCTGAAAAAAATTTCGTGGATACAACCTTCCCTCAAATGCTAGTACGTGCATAATCTCCCTTCTAGACTACTGCAAAATTCTCCTCTGTGGCCTCTGTTCCAATGCCCTCGCACCTGTCCAGTCCATTCCCAACTCTACTGCTTGGCTTATCCACTTCGCTTGCCTCTTTCCTCTGCCAATCCATTCACTGGCTGCCTATTACTCAGAGAATCCAATTCAAGTTATTATCAATGACATCCAAAGCTGTCAACAACATGTCCCTTCCATATATCTCTGACCTAATATCACGATACCTCCACACTTGTAACCTTCAGTCCTCACAAGACCTCTTTCTGTACTCTCCCATAGTGTGCTCCTTACATAATCATGTCCAGGATTTCTCCCATACATTACCTATACTCTGGAAATCACTACCTCAACCCATCAGACCTCTCCACCACCTGCAAAAGCTTCTAATGGAACCCGAAAACCCTCCTCTTCAGACGAGCCTACAACCTACCATATCCCTGAAGTAACCACCAGATGAGCATCTTCTACCCTCACTATTGTGTCCTCCCAGTCCCTGTACACTACATGCCCTTGTGGGCAGTATCCTCTCTACCGCTATGAATTTGTTAGTTGTTGAATGGATGTTTATGGTTTACTATTCCTGTTTTATATATGCAATGTGATTATATAGGTAATAATATTGCAGCTTATATGTTTTGCAATGTAGTTTAATCCTATTCTTCATTTATAGGGTGATTTGGAATTATTGGCACTTCAAAAATTAACAACAATAATATAACTCTTCCCTTTTTTCATATGTTCTCCAGATCAAAGAGCATGGACTGCATAAGTGCATACTACAATTATCTAGAGAACTTGAGTAAAAGCCCATAAATACTACACTTTCTACTTAATCAATGAGATAGCAGAGAGTAATGTCTATGGATTCCTATAATTTATGCAGGAAGCCAATGAGACTGAAATGTTCTGGACACGTCACAAGAATGATAAAGGTAAACACTTAAAAAAAAACATCTTACCTGATTTTCAGGAGGAGCCAAAAAGACATGTGAGAGAAGGGAAAATAAATGGACTATAATTCAATGAATAACCTGATTCTTTGACTGAATTTTAGCTTCATTGATGCTAAAAATGGCTTACAAAGTGTTACCTAAGCCAACATCCTAGAGACCATGCTATACTCCCATGTATGTCAGTTTATACCTTTTAATACCGGCTTGTTACAAGACAACAGGACTGGACTTCACCTGTAGTGGTCATCTTTCCTGAGTGCTAACATGGTCTCCAGTGTTTAGATACTCACAAGATTTACAGTAGGGAGAATTATGAAACAACCAACCAGACAGTCGAATGATCACTAATGTGAAGCACATATCAATATTAGTAAACAATGAAGATGTAAGAATAGGAATTGCACAATAGATGACAGAAACAAAATGGTGATAGTAATCAGGTGATGGCACAAATGGACAATGGTGGTGGTAGTCAGATAATGGAGTAAATGGATGATTGTGAACAGATGATAAACTGACAACAACTGAAAACTAACTAAAACCAAATATACCAAGTCTAACATTACCAATAATAACATGCTATAAGGGTCACATACTGTCACCAGACCTTGGTCACATGTAACCACCACATAGTGACTAATACTATCATACTGTTACTGAATAAATACCATTACAAGGATCAGTATTACCAATAACACCATATGAGAGCTAAATAATGCTGTCACATAGTGATTAATACCAACATACAGTAGTCACTGAATAAAGACCACCGCAAAGATCAATCACAACACTGTATGAGGACCAGATAATATCCCCAGACTATGACCACATAATATCACCATAGTGTTGCTGAAAAAAAAGAACAATATTACATCCCCATACAGTGAACATATCATGGTAGATACCAGCTCTACAAAAGGTGCAGTGAAGACCATATAAGTGATTATAGTACCGTTATATGCTGTGATTACAGGTGAAAGTCTCAGGCTGGAGTTGCTGACTTTCCCTTTTCTTCTCCATCTGGCCCAGACCACCTTAACATCTTCTCCTGGTCAAAAGTTTTCTCTGAATTTGACACAGGCATCTTTGACTTCACAATTTTCAAGCCACTTGACTTTGCTTTACAAGATTCTACATAATCTCCCCATTCTTCATGCCCAAGATATAAATAATGGCAATTGTGGTGGCCCACATAGCAATAGTATTCCCCAAACTCAGCAATAACGCCACATGTAGGCCCCCACTCAGCAATAACGCCACATGTAGGCCCCCACTCAGCAATAATGCCACATGTAGGCCCCCACTCAGCAATAACGCCACATGTAGGCCCCACTCAGCAATAACGCCACATGTAGGCCCCCACTCAGCAATAACGCCACATGTAGGCCCCCACTCAGCAATAACGCCACATGTAGGCCCCCACTCAGCAATAACACCACATGTAGGCCCCCACTCAGCAATAACGCCACATGTAGGTCCTCACTCAGCAATATTGCACCTCACCGAATCCCACTCAATAATAATGCCCCATATAGGCCACCACTCAGTAATAATGCACCTCACAGACTTCCACTCAGTAATTCTGGCCCATATAGGCCTCCACTCAGAAATAATGCTCCATATATGCCTTCACCTAGTAGTAATGCCCCTCATAGACCCCCCACTCAGTAATAATGCCCCATATAAGTGCCCACTGAGTACTAATTCCCTTTTTTAAGCCATCACTAAGTAATAGTGCCCCATTTAGGTCCCAGTAGTTCCCCTCATAAGCCCTCACTCAATAACAGTGTCCCTCACAGGCCCCAGCTCCCATCTCAGTAACAATTCACCTCATTGGCCCCACTCAGTAAAATACTCCTTAATATATATCTAAATTAAAAAAAACACATTCTTTTGTCCACCCCTTTCGAGATCAAGAATGGTACACGCCAAGGGTGTCCTCTATCCCCCACATTGTATATATTAGTGATGGAGTCCTTAGCCAATGCTATCAGGAATAATCCCTCAATAAAAGGGGTATGGGTAGGGAAGGAAGAACATAAAACTTCACTCTACGCTGATGATTTATTGGTCTGCCTCACAGATCCACGAATAGGCCTCCCTAATATCATACAAGAATTCATGGCCTTCGGTAAACTGAGCAATTATAAACTCAATGCCCAAAAGTCGGTGATTCTTAACATTTCGATCCCTAGAAGAGAGGCAGAGGATCTGGCGGCGGCCTTTCCCTTTCTTTGGAAAGATGATTCCCTTATATATCTAGGGATACAGATTCCGGCGGATTTAACTAGGATATATGATTTAAATTATAAATCAATTCTACGACCCCAAAGAGGGATTTGGGGAGATGGTCGGGGACTCAGTTGACATGGTTTGGTAGAATGAACGCGATTAAGATGGATACACTCCCAAGACTGCTATATATTTTCCAGACCGCACCATGTAACCTCCCAAACACCTTTTTTGATAAACTACAAGGCCAAATACTCACGTTCATCTGGAAAGGTGGCTCCAAAAGACTCAGTCACAAAAGTCTAACCAAACCAAAAGAAAAGGGGGGAGTGGGACTTCCTGACTTCTGCCTATATCATAAAGCGACCATAGGAACATTTATATTAGACTTGTTCCATCACAGGGAAGACAAATTCTGGGTACAAATAGAGAACAGTAACAACATTCCTGAGACAAGGGGGATGTTCTGGATCCCGGGTAAGGTACACTGGGAGAAAACAGAGATATCATTCATGATGAATACCTTGTTGGGTGCTTGGAAAGGGGGATGCAGGATGCCAGTCCTGGGGCCCTTTACCCCTTTGGTGGGAAACCCAAATCTTCAGGCAACCTTGCTGATGTGCAACCTGGAGTTCTTACCTCTAGGAGTGGAGGCTAAGGTTGGGGAAATGGTAGAATCAGGGGAAATACGGGACCTGGGGTCCCTATGGGGGTCACGTGGATCAGCCCCGGGCTCATGGATGCAATACTGACAGATTCGTAGCTATCTAGGTAGAATTAAACCTACCCAAAGATGGTGCATGACACATACCCCCTTCGAGAAACTATGCTGTGCCTCGGAAACTCCCAGACACACGGTGTCAATACTCTACAATCAACTAGTAGAGGAACACCTGGGAAATCACCAACCTAGATGGATAAGTGTGTGGGATTAGGCAGTGGATCGGTCATTTTCGGCGGAGTGCTGGTGTAAGGCGTTTCAGCTCACTCACAAAATGTCAATTTCCAGCAGACTGCAGGAGCTAAATTTTAAGATCATATCAAGATGGTACTTGACTCCGGAGAGATTACACTCCTTCTTTCCCTCGACCCCGAACATTTGTTGGCGTTGCAGAGCAGGCACAGGTTCAATGTCCACATATGGTGGGACTGCCCCATGGTCACTTCTATATGGCAGGAAGTTAAACATCTATTTGAAAGAGTGAGTAGAGAGTCTCTCGCCCTGACACCTGAATTGGCACTCTTGTCCATTGCCCACGAGGGGGCTCACTCACTCAAGACAGGCCTGTTAAAATTCTTCATTATAGTCACAAGGCAGGTGATCCCTAGGTTCTGGAAACAGAGCTCTAAGATTCCCAGAAGTGCATGGGTAGGAGCGATGGATGAGATTGAGAGATTGGAAAGACTCTGAGTGTCGGAGGACCTGACAGGATACGATAAGTTCTATCGAACCTGGGCCACTTGGATAGACATACGAAACACACCCATGTTTTCGAGATGGCTATTCACAGGTAAATGTGAGTAAGTGTGTGGTACACATATAACAATTAGTAAAGTTAGGATTAGATCCTGGATAATACCCCCCTCCCCTTTTCTCCCCCCCCCCCCCCTCTCACCACTCCACCCCTCCTCTTGCCCTCTTCCACGTGTCGGTCAGAACCCAATTTCTTTTTGTTAACGTTAACCACAAGGAGCAACACGTATAGGAAGAATGTTTTGTTCAAGGAGTTTTATTGGTTGATTTTGTACAGGAAAAGTTAAAATTTGAAGACTTCCTTGAATATGCACGAGTTGTAAGACTTCATTAAGTTTCTCTTATGTGTTATAAATGTACTTATATTGTTAACAAAAAAGCAATAAAAATACTTTAAAAAAAACACACATTCTCAACTATGTAGATCTTCATGCTCCTGGCATCTGCACTGTTCACTTACTAAGTCCATGGAGTTCCCAAGAGAAATCATGTGATAGGCTGTTATACAGCCAAGCGCTCCGTGCGGGGTATAGACCGGACCGCTCTGTTCTTCATACCCAGCCTGTGATCAAAGAGCAGGATACAGCTGAAACAATAGTATCAGCTGTATTCCGCTGTAAACTCCTGATAAGGCTCATTGTCATCTTTCAGCACGCTGAAAGAACGATCAGCGACTGCTTAACAAAAACTGCATGATGTCAGTGCAGTTACACACAATGATTATCGCTCAAAAGACGGCTTTTGAGCGATAATCGTTGTGTGTAAATGGGCCTGTAAACAGCCGTCTACAGATGAGTATCTCATCCTTTCAAAGAAGTCTCTGATTTGGATGATATGAGGTACTTTTCTTTCTTTTTTAAGAGAGCTAATTTCCATACTCCCAGATAATGAGAAGCAGTTGTCAAAACTAGACAACCCCTTAAAGTGTTATTTCTAGTCTGACACCGAAATCTTTGATTGGATTTCCATTTAAATTTACCATGTTGAAAAGTTGCTGAAATTAATTTCTAGCTGTATCATAAGTTTCCCTATTTCTCTCTTTTCTACAAAGAAAATTACATTATAACTGCTGGATGTATAAACATTAATCCTAGAATTTTAAAACCAAATGACAATGAATTCTTATGAAAAATAATTGTGCTATAAAAGTTCAATGCCTTCTCTTCTCTTATTTTCTGTATATTACATTATTTTTATTACAAGAACATAACTAATAGTATTTTCAGAGCCTCATTTTCTCTTTTGCATATTTTCTGCTTTATACTGTATTATATTTTTAACAACAGCAGATGGGAAAGGTCAGGGATAACAGGCAAACAGTGGTAATTAGCATTCTGGATGAAACAGAACTATATTTGAAATAAAGGCGGTCTGTAAATTAATTTCATTTCACTATGTGTCCTGCGGTCTCCACCAGAACACATATTAGGCGCAGCTGTCTTTTGTAGTCTTATCGGCACAGTGTTAAATATGGCTGTGTAACATTATGACTGCCTATGTCTGCCGCATTGATTGCTACACTTTGTTTTCCCTGTGTTACTTGTCCAAATGAGAATACAGACACAGTTCAGTAGCATTGTTCTGCTTCCGAAATGCATGGTTGAATAGTAATACAAGTCTCCAGACTTTCTTTATAATATTTCAGTAATGATAGATAACACATGACAACACAGAAGTCCTGAGACTGAAAACAGTATGCAAATGTGAAGAAAGCTGCGACTCCATGAGAAACGTAAGATCTGCCGTAAAAATCTGATTTACTACTGCAGATAGAACTAATTGCCGTTCTTGATATAATAATAGCAACTATTGTTATTACCAGCTGCCAAAATAATAATTTCTTATGTATTGCCAAATACTATATAATTATTAAGGTCTTCTGTATGTATCATTACACAAAGTCCCTTGCATCATTGCAGTGTCGTATTGTGATGCCTTCCAACAGTGAAAACAGGATTCTTCTGTCTATGAAAGGGTACCTGACAGGGCATCTGTAAGATGTAGATCAACCTACCTCCCCTCTACTAACTTTCTTGTTCAGTAAGCAGCACCCGGAAAGCACAACTGTCACTTCTTTAGGAACACTCCTGCAAAGCAGAACATATACAATGAATAGTAATGCAGTTTTGACTTCCTTTAAAGGCTATATAGACATTTGCAACCAATACTGTCCTATGTACTCCTATGTACACAATATAAACATACCCTGTGTATAATCTCATCCGTAAATCATATATTTGTACTTATAACTGTAACCGTTGGATCCGTCATATCAATGGTGGTTCCCAACATACCCCATGGGATCCTTCAAGAGTCATCATGGTGTTTGTCTTTAACAAGAATATCATTGCATGCATTACGAGCATGTCGCATATGTTTTTGTGAGTGGGAAAATTGAGAGCAAAAAATGTAGAATGTGAGGAAATCCATTAAAATCAATGGGTTCTATTATTTTTGTTTTGCACACGTGAATGTGCATGCGCAAAAACGTGCGCAAAATCGCTTGCCTGCAGAAGCCCTTAAGGATTGGAAGCAAGAGACCTGGTGTGATTAATTGATGTTTGGTGCAAGTGATCAGTCTGTGTTGTGTGCGGGCAGTGTGTGAATGATGCTTAGAGTATTAGCGACAGCTGTAGACTTACGCTGGAGGAACTATATTGAACTGACCGTATATAGCGCTGTGTTAACTGTTAATGCTTGTTAATCTGTATGGTAATTCTTCTGGTATAGTAAAAAGTTCTCTGTTGTTAAAAGGTTCTTTTCCCTTCTCTCTGTAGCCTCCATGTTTTAGGGCACCTTCACACGAGCATATGTGAAAATGTGCAAGCTTCAGTGAAACAATTTGTTTTAGCCTAACGAGGTCCAGATGTGTTCTTTTAGTCGCTTTGTTACACTAAAACATCACTGTCGCTTGCGATTTTCTCAGCCAATCACAGCCATTCAATGTTGTCATTCAATGAATGGCTGTGATTGGTTTATCAAGCACCGGCTCTGATTGGCTGAGGCGGCATTCCTGAGCCAATCATAGCAATCTCTGGCTGATGGCGGAGTATTCAAGCCCCGATACCAGGAAGAGAATGCTCTCTCAACGCTGAGGACTACATGAAAGACTTCCGGAGTGCCGCAGCCAGCGAGATGGACCCGTATGGCACCTGCTAGGCGGGTATTGTTTTTTTTTTCATGCAGTGTAGCTAGGGCTTATTTTGTGGGGATGGCTTATATTTTACCCCACCCCACCCCAACAAAAAAAAAAGTCAGGGCAGGACTTTTTATCAGGGTAGGTTTTATTTTCTGGGAAACACGATAGTAATGTACTTTTTCCATGGAATTGTGCAGCATATTGCACATGTTCCTGCGTTTTGAGAGCGCATTTGAACACCTCCCATAGACTTCTCTATGGGGCCCTAAGTTCGCAAATAGGCAGGAAAATAGAGAAGGTCCTATTTTTGTCAGCGCGTGTTGCACTTGCAAAACATGGAAATGAGAACAAACCCATTAAAGTCAATAAGTTCTATTATCTGCATATTGCGCAGACAAATTTTGTGCATGCAAATATGTTCGTCCGAGGGAGCCCTAATACAAGGAATCTATAGAACTGCTCAACTCCTGAATGCAAGTAAGAGTACACCTATACATATAAATGAGGGAAGCATAAAGGCCGGTAACCCAAACTGAAGAATGACAATTACCGACTACAGAAGTTTCAAGTGGAAATCTTATTATCCAGAGATGACTTGTGAGATGTTATTACTACAGAGAGACACATATCAATGCTCAGGAATGGGACAAGAAAGAAAGGCAAGAGCCACCATAAGCTTATTAGTGGAGGATGACTGATCCATAAAAGACATAAGAATACTGCAAAAGGCATGTGGGATGCGCTAAAACAGCTTCATGAAAGATACAGCTTAGAAACGTATACAGGATGAGACTTAGTAAAGACAAGGACACGCAGGGGCATATAGGTGCATGACTGAGGGTGGTTGCACAGTCAGGTTACTTGGTGAAGATATAAGACAGCCGTGTTGCAGCCATACTGCTATACATTTAGGGCACCGAATGATCAGCGGTAAAAAAAAAAAACAGTTGGAACATGCAAATTTGAACGATAATCGTGCAGTGTAAACATGGTCAACGACCAACAGGAATTTAGTCGTTCATGTTTACGGTATAGTGGATGTAAACGAGTAAACGAGCAAACTAACAAAATGTAAAAGATTTATCTGTCTATATAAACTCTTTGAACGAGCAAACTGTCATTGTTCACAAATGATTTATCACTACTTGAGCATATTGAGCCTAAGGGCGGTTTCACACGGCCGTATGCACAATTCAGCGCAACACATTTGCACTATAAACTAGTCTTTTCTACGCACATATCAGCGTATTTTACTGCACTTTTTGCACTGGCAAGGCATGTTTATTTGCGTGCGGCCAATGAGCACGCCCAGGGGCGTAACTAAAGGCTCAGGGGCCCTGATGCAAAAGGTGAGCTTGCCCCCCCCCCCCACTCTATCTGTACCCGTACCCATACCTAAACCATGCTGCACAGAAACATAACTTGAAGCTTCTGGGCCCCAATCCAACAGCTGTAACAAGGCCCCCAACTATAATGCTTTATTCATAGTACTAAGCTCCCTATATGGAGAAGAGAGGCCTTATGGGCCCCCAAGGCTCCTGGGCCCGGGTGCAACCACATCCCCTGCACCTTCTATAGTTACGCCCCTGAGCACGTCCCAATTTAAATGGCTATTTGCCTAATGAGGTTCAGATGTGTTTTTCTTTCACTGAATTTTGCATCATATCGCACATCAAATTGCGCATTGCGCACACATTTGCACACCACCGACACACTTCTATGGGGGCTTTTGGTGCGCAAATGCGCAGAAATATACAGCATGTTCCTTTTTTTGCGCACATGCAATGTGTTCACAGAATTAGGAAATGTGTACAAAGCCATTGACATCAAATGGTTCTATTCTCTGCGTATTGCGCGCGTATTGTCTGTGTGAAGGAGCCCTTAACCCGACTCATATACTGCACTGATTATTGCACTTAAAACATGACCTGAGGCAGACCTCATACTGGAATTTAAAAAGACCAGGTAAAGGGTGGCCGCACTTGTGCATAAGCACATATACACTCGCTATGACATAACCTACATGCACTATGCAGGGTGCACAATTGCGTGTTATACCGCCTGTACCTGCGCTTTTTACTGTACATTTTTGCGCTGCAGGAGCACTCACATCAGCGCAGTCCTGGCAGCGCTATGTTTGAGTAGGCGGGTTAGCCTACTTAGTAGATTGGTCAGCTGACTTAAAGGTGGGTCAGCAGACTTAGTAAGCCCAGGTGTTATTGTTTAATCCTGCAAAATCACACGGTTCAGTGCGCAATTTTGGGCAGACAGGGACCTTCAGTGCACAAATTGCTTGAGAAGGGGGGTGAAGCTATATTCATCCAAAACATGTTGCACACCCCCATTGGCCAATGTTTTTTTGTTTTTTATATTGTCATAATGTGTTAAGGACTGGAAAGTCTAAAAATCTACTCTAAATAAACATTGGAAATTCCTACTCCGCTGGATCCTCTTCTTCAAAGTCTTTGGAGACATCACTGTGGTACACTGCAAACCAGGATTAGGGCATGTTCTCATTGAAGACCCCCCTGTGAAATAAGTTATTTCTCTTAACTTCCATCAATTGTTTGCATATGGTTAATCCACTGGAGTCCTGGGTTATTTTATCTATTGTTTATTTGCATTTTCTACATCTGAAATCCTAATTCAGGGGGTCCCATCGACGCTCTCCCCTACTGAATGTCCATGTGACCAGGGAGGTTGATTCAAAAAACCTACAGACCCTTTAATTGCCTACAGGGACTTCAGGAGTGACAAATTGCTCCATCGAGGGGGGCCTGATCATGCCAGAGAAGTCATCTCTAATGTATTCCAAACAGTTACACACTTCTTCACCCCAGGAGCGCTGCCTTTGTTGACTATCTAAGGTGCTGAATGTACCGGAGGCGAGAGGGTGGTAACCAGTGCCAAGACAGGTGAGCATTTATATCATCCCAATGCAGTGAAAAAACAGGTGAGACACATACACATGAACACAATGACTGTATCCACCTGTGGCATAGATAACTAGGTCACAGACATCCGGAAAGAATAAGAGAACCCAAAAGGCGAAATACGACAACAGATCTCATAGTGTCCACTTGTCCAGTTACTGTGAGATGTAAATGTTGTATTAAATCCCAAATTACAAGGGCAATGCTTCCTAAAGAGAGTAATACCAGAACATCACAACCACTTAATTTTGTGCACAGTGATGTGTGTGGTCCCAGGAAGCTCCCTACACCAGGAGGCGACAAATCTATAGTGACTTTTAAAGATGATTTTTCAAGATACAGTCATTTGCCTAATGAAAAACAAAAATGAAGTCTATAGTCAACTGGAAGACTATGTATCAAAGTCAAATTTCAGAGAAAACCTTTTATTCTTCAGAGTGATAATGGGGGTGAATTCAAAGGACAATAACCAGAAGACTATTTAAGGCAACATGGGGTAGATCCTCAAAAGACAGTCTCATAGACATCTGAGCAAAATGGAGTAGCAGAAAGAAAGAACAGAGCTCTGATTGAAATGCTCAGATGCATGCTGACAGATTCCAGGCTACCTGAAAAACATTGGGGGTGAAGCAGAAATGACAGCTGCTTATACATAAAACAGACTCTTCGCCAGCAAGGTGGAGAAAACCCCATATGAGCTATGGCATGAGGCACTTAAAGAATCATAGAAGGGTTGAGTTGGAAGGGTACAGAATCCTAAACCCTAAAACAGAGTTACCATTAGCAACAGTGTAATTTTTGTTGAGGATCTGAACAATAACATCATGACATCACTGAAAATAAAGGAGAAAGGTGACAGTGATCAGACATTGTCATCTTCTAGACAGATAGTTGAGATCAATGTAAGCTCAAATACTCAATATGAACAGATGCAACCAAACTCAGAAACAGAACCAAGGAGTTCAACAAGAGAAAACAGAGGTAAACCACCTTTACATTTGGCATATAAAGCAAACACAAATAATATATATGAACCCACATCTCAACTCTCAGACTAGGAAGCCAGCAGATGAAAAAAAGAGAGCGAAGGAAGAATTAAAATCCATGCATGACTCGAAAACATGAATACTGACAAAGCTACCAGCTGGGAACAAACCCATAGGATGTAAATGGATCTTTAAAGCTAAATACAATACAAATGGCATAGCTGAGCAATGCAAAGCAAGGCTTGTAGCCAAAGGATATTGACAGAAATATGGAGAGGAATATGATGAAACATTTGTTCCAGTAGTCAAACATACCACAATCGGAACTCTACTGCCAGCGGCAGCCAATAAGAAAATGCAAATCAAACATTTTGATGTGGAGATAGTATTTCTGAAAGATAAGTTAACAGAGCACATTTACATGGAACAACCACCAGGATTCAAGGATGAACAAAGACCAAACTTATTGTGTAAACTTCAGAAAGGTATATATGGTCTAAACCAAGCTGCCAGAGCATGAAATGTCAAGACAAAATAAATTAAGTGCTTACAAGAGAGAATTTCCAAAGGAGTAAGGCTGAGTAAGATACATGAAGGGGATGCTACATTTAAAGTTATGGCTACCAGCAAGTGATTAATGCAAGTTGACTAGATATGCGGATAATGACTGGACTGGAGAACCTAGTGACAGAAAATCTACCAGCGGATATTCTTTCAGGTGGTGCCATCAGCTGGTCTAGCAGAAAGCGACCCTCTGTTACAGTCTTATTGACAGAGGCAGAATATGTGGCCGTAGCACAGGCAAGTCAAGAAGTTATATGGCTGAGACATCTGTTAACTGATGTGGGTCAACAATTAGAACCAACAAAGGTTTTCAAAGACAACCAAGAATGTCTTGCACTACCATAGATGGAGAGATTTAATCCTAGAACTAGACATATTGATGTAAAATTCCATTTCTTGATAGATCTTCAGGAACAAGGACTTCTGGACTTACAGTGCTGTCCAACTAAAGACATGACTGCTGATATCTTTACAAAGCCTCTGACTGCAGAAAGATATTTCAAGCTAACAAATAAACTGGGCTTAATGGACAAGGCATCAGCTGTTGGGAAGGGGTGCTAGAGTATAAGCAACAGCTGTAAACTTATGCTGGAGGAACTGCTAATACTTGTTAAAGGGGTTTTCTGGGGAAAATACTGTTAATGATTAGAGATGAGCGAGCATACTCGTCCAAGCTTGATACTCGTTCGAGTATTAGGGTGTTCGAGATGCTCGTTACTCGTAACGAGTACCACGCGGTGTTCGGGTTACTTTCATTTTCTTCCCTGAGAAATTTGCGCGCTTTTCTGGCCAACAGAAAGACAGGGAAGGCATTACAACTTCCCCCTGCAACGTTCAAGCCCTATACCACCCCCCTGCAGTGAGTGGCTGGCGAGATCAGGTGTCACCCGAGTATTTAAATCTGCCCCTCCCGCGGCTCGCCACAGATGCATTCTGACATAGTTCAGGGAAAGTGCTGCTGCTATAGGGAGACCGTTAGGAGTTATTTTAGGCTTCAAGAACCCCAACGGTCCTTCTTAGGCCATAGAAATCGCAGATCGCAGCTATGTGCGATCTGCGATTCCTGTTCTCTTCTCTATATGCGCTCAATGGGGCCGGCGGCAGCAGCGCTGACCCCATTGAGAACATATAGAAGACAAATCATTCTTCTCTGCCACAGCTGTAACAGCTGTGGCAGAGAAGAACGATGTTTGCCCATTGAATTCAATAGAGCCGGCAATACAGCAGGTTCCACTGAAAGCAATGGGCTGCCGGCGATCGCGGGATGAATTGTCGGGAAGGGCTTAAATATATAAGCCCTTCCCTGCAATTCATCCAGAAATGTGTTACAATAAAAATATATACCGGCGTATAAGGCGACGGGGCGTATAAGACGACCCCCCAACTGTCACCTTATATGCCGGGAATACAGCGGAGCAAAGAATAAAAATCATTACTCACTTCACCGTTGCTTCTGCAGCGTTCTGCGGCGCTGCTGCAGGCTGTCGCTCCCTCCTGGTCCCCGGCAGAGCATTGCTTTCTCTACGAAGGGCTTTAAATCCCCGCCTCCAGAAACACATGTGCCTTCAGCCAATCACAGCCAATGACAATGATGTCATTGAATGGCTGTGATTGGCTGAAGGCACATGTGTTTCTGGAGGCGGGGATTTCAACCACTGCGTCCAGAAAGCAATGCTCTGCCGGGGACCAGGAGGGAGCGACAGCCTGCAGCAGCACCGCAGAAGCACCGGTGAAGTGAGTAATGATTTTTATTCTTTGCTCCGCTGTATTCCCGGCGTATAAGGTGACAGTTGGGGGGTCGTCTTATACGCCCCGTCGCCTTATATGCCGGTATATATTTTTATTGTAACACATTTCTGAATGAATTGCAGGGAAGGGCTTATATATTTAAGCCCTTCCCGACAATTCATCCCGCGATCGCCGGCAGCCCATTGCTTTCAGTGGAACCTGCTGTATTGCTGGCTCCATTGAATTCAATGGGCAAACATCGTTCTTCTCTGCCACAGCTGTTACAGCTATGGCAGAGGAGAACGATCTTTATGCTGACAGTGCGGGGCGGGGGCCACTCTTGCCGCTATTGTGGCTTAATAGTGGGACCTGGGAACTTGAGATGCAGCCCAACATGTAGCCCCTCACCTGCCCTATCCGTTTCTGTGTCGTTCCCATCACTTTCTTGAATTGCCCAGATTTTCACAAACGAAAACCTTAGCGAGCATCGGCGATATACAAAAATGCTCGGGTCGCCCATTGACTTCAATGGGGTTCGTTACTCGAAACGAACCCTCGAGCATCGCGAAAAGTTTGTCCTGAGTAACGAGCACCCGAGCATTTTGGTGCTCGCTCATCTCTATTAATGATCTATCCTCAGGATAGGTCATTAATAGTTGATCAGCTGGGGTCAGCTCAGGACCATGACTGACCAGCTGATTGTGCGCTCACTGACAGCGCCTCAATTACACAGAGGTCAAAGCTGAAGCCTTTGCTCCAACCTCTGTGAAGTGGCTGACGCTTGTAACTGCAGGCACGGCTCTCATTGAAATCAACATGAGCCGTGCCAGCAATTACAAGAGCCGGCCACTTTACAGAGGTTAGAGCAGAGATATCCATTGCTTTCACTCCGACCTCCATGTAATTGTGATGCTGTCTGCAGGCGCGCAATCAGCTGTTTGGTCGGGGTCCCGAGGGACAGACCCCAGCCAATCAGCTATTGATGACCTGTCCTGTGGATAGGTAAATAATGAAGTATCCTCCCTCCCAGGCCTTGCCTTCTTGATAATGCTGCAGGGACCCCCATCACTAGTCATCCTACAACGTCTTGCTGCTTATGCCCTGGAACCCTGTAAGCATGTATTCCCAGCTGTCAAAGGCAAAAACCAGGGAGCAGACTACCGAAAGGGCCACCTGGACAGAAACAGCCCCAAAAAAAGGCCATACACTTTTGTCAGTAAAACTGCTGTTCCCCTGCAAGACCACATAGCCATTAAAAATCAATTTGATATGAATCACTTTGTGATAAAACTGCATGTTGGCACACTTTTTAGCTATGATCTGGCTATTATGTGTGATCTCACCCTCCATAGAATATGCTATAACTCTAGGTTCCACGTCTTCAGGTTGACAGGTACACAAATTTGTGCCCATCGTATTTTCCATATACTTCATTAAAGATAGTTCTGAATACAAATTAAAGTATATTTAGAATACAGCAGCCCGGAATTTGTAAAGAAGATCAGGAAAAATTTGCATGCAGCTGTATAGTGAGCCCCCAAAATGAATTTTACAGGTGGGCCATATAACCCCAGATTGAAACTGTGGCCAATACATTAGCAAAATTGGTAGAGATGGTCAGTTGTGTGTTCAGGGTACAGATGGCAGGCATGTGTCCAGTATGTGGGAGGAACATGTGCGACATGTGCTCAGCGTATGGGTAGTAGTTTGTGCTGCACATGTACAGTGTTGTAATGTGGCATTCTTTTTACATTTTTGTAAAGTCTATATATAAAGCATTTGTTTGGTGTGTGGTATTTTGCGGCATTTTTCAAAATGCAACATGCTCTGGGTATGTTTTTTTCTGACATGAAAAGCCTCATAAACAAAATGTTTGAAATACTTTAAAAAATAAACACCACCAAAATGCTTGTAAAAACACCCAGACAAGTGCTTGACATTCATGGCATTTTTTAACAAACATCTAAAACCACTTTTAAAGGCTTTTTTAAAAATAATAGCATATATGAAGGAGGCTGAAAAGTAAAACAATAAGTCTTTAAGTAATAATCCTCAGAAAGGCGAAATATTGGAGAATCTAAGAAAAGTTTTCATAATAAATGGTATTCTTAGTTCTCATATTGTCAATAATGGCCTTAAAATGTGGGAGACAGAATGTCTGCTACTTCAGCAAAATATATTTCCAATTTTTATTCCTCTGTTGACCTTATAATAGTTCTGTAGCCAGGGCAGAATTAGAGAGGTTTATTTGATGTACGCTGTCTTGCTGACACCTCCAGGTTCATACTGTAATTGCATTTATTTGCCTGTCAAACTGTTTTCATATTGTCCAAATTTAAAGTTCAGTACTTAGCAAAAGGCAAGCAATGCCCAAACACCCATGACAGCCACCAGAGAAGTAAACTTATAGCAAACAACCATAGATTTATTATGAATATTTATAATAGATGACACTTAGAATATTATAGCTTGGAAGCTCAATTTAGGATTGGATTAGATCAATTTATGGGGGCTTCACCTTTCTCCGACTCAAGGGTTTAGGAAGCCCTCCTTTTTTTTTATTTTAGAGAACTCTATTACAATATCACAGACCTCTGCAGTGAAGCATCCAGTTCTGTAGCTCCAGGCTGTGTATTCTGCATTTTTCTTCTGGCCTTCCTTCTGAAGCATAGAATATGAAATGAAAGATGCACTATAATTGGCTGATATGGGCAAGAAAGACCATTTTTCTTTATGGCAGTTGATGGTATAAGGTATAGTGCCCAAAAGTAACAGTGGCATACATTCACCAAATAAGGCCCAATGCACACGGGTGTATTTGCATTGCGGAATCTGGAGCGAGCCTCCGCCTCTGAATTCCATAGCAAAACTGCCTATAGACATGCTCTGGGGGGGGGGGGGGAAATCACTTTTCCATGTCCACGAGCGGAAATCAATTGCGCTTTTCCACTCGAAAATTGCAGTATGTCCTATTTCAGTGCCAACACTGCGCAGACGGCTTCAATTAAAGTCAATGGAAGCCAACCAATCTGCTGCCCTTTCACAATGACATTGCAGAAGGGTCGCAGATTCTGCATCATCACATTTTCTGTACTGCGCATGTGCACCAGCCAGCACATTCACAATACAGAAAAAAAGACTGCGGACAGGTATGCAGGGCTCACCGGCCAGACATAGGGTCGGATTCCGCTGCGGGATCCCACATGCGGAATCTGACCTGGCCGTGTGCATTCGGCCTAAGGTGAAGTTCACACACTGTTAGGAGGCTCTGTTTCAAATTGCTATTTTTTTGCATCAAAATGAAGGACACCTTGGTGGAGCTCAAGTGTTGGATCTAAGAATGCAGTACAGTTTCCTTATAAGGGCGCTTACCCACTTGTGTTTTTTTAACGTTGCGATATCGCTGCGTTTAAGGCAATTGTCAATGAGACTTTTTAATGTTAAAAACACATTGCATGTTTGTGCTTTGCAATTTTTGTGCAAAGCGTTTTTAACATTAGAAAGTGGGTAAGGGTAAATCACAACAGATGTCTAACAGTTTCATATATTGGTAGCAAAGTGGTTCAGAAGTAACTTAAAGCTGTTGGACAATGCAAAATCTGTAATAGAGACCCACAACTAAAATGCTCAAGTTATAGGACTACTCTTCTCATATGGGGAAAGAGTAGCCTTATGAGCCCCCTAAGTTTCATTATAGATACCCCCTGTGCAGTGGTTGCACTGTTGCTTTGCAGAGCAGGGATCTTGGAATTGAATCCAACCAAAGGCAATATTTGCATGCAGCCTTTCTGTTCTCCCTGTGTCAATACGATAACAATTTCTCTAGAGCAGTTAAAACAAAACCTCAGTGTAGCGTCTGACCAGGATGTACCAAAAGCGGTCCCCCAAACAGTTCCTGGGCTACGTTTACACAGTGAAACAAAGAATATAAACCACCACAGGTGACATGTGGAGTAACAGATGGAGAGGGGAACTTTCCCTATATGCCTCAGAATAAGAAACTGCACCTGCATATAGGGGATATCCCACCCAACCCACAATCCCCAGCCACTCACTGTCCCTACATGGAACAGAAATAAACAACTAAGTAAGAATACAACTACCACCAGTAACCACAGTACTTAGCTTGAGATGAATAGCGAAAAACAGGAGACCCTGATCCAGCTCTGATTCCAACAACCATCAGATGAAGACTGAGAATAATAAGCACAGGTTCACAACCAAAACAGGAATAAAAGTCCTGCCTAATTGTTAGGCAGGTGCAACAGGTAGCAGAACACCCCCATAGACACTCTACCAGTGCTAGAGAAAGCGGAGAGGAAAATTCAAAATAGCACTAGTATAAACCAGACCTCCGTGAACAAAAAACAAAACCTGCTGCAACACTAAGGTAATAGATTCCATTATGCAACCCCTCACCCCTTCTCAAATGAACCTGCTCACCTTTTTGTGTTGTACTCAAGACACAACTCTGAAGATATATAGTATGTCAGCTGCATTAGGCTTCCTTCTCCGAGATCTGATCTGCGCATATGCCATCTGGGAATGTAGAAACAACGAAGGATCACTTCTGGCAGGTCCAATGTCAGGTTCCAATAATTTTATTAGGTACAACAATTACCAATGCATTATGAAACTCAATGAATGAGCCTGAGTGGCTATATATGCCAACAAAATTATATTGTAAACTACAGCTGCCAAAAAATGCAGCTGAGCCTGGAAATTGGCATGGTCACTAACTGTGTGTAAATTGGAGTACAAAAATATTCCTTTAAATACACAGAGCGCCTGGAAATTTCTGTACTGCACTTGTCAAAAATCACTCCTTCAACCATAATATGAAAGCAGTCTTACAATTTGGTTTGTCAGTTCCTTTTAATGCCATAAGTAAGTATATTTGCTTACTTGTGTCTTCTCCATATGCATGAAAAACATGGGTTCCAATTGATGTATCCCATGACAATACCTCATGAATAAAATGCCCCAATATGCACAGTAGTCATGAGCCCCTAAGGGCGGCTTCATTCGTACATATTTGCGTGCGTTTTTGCGCATTCTAAAATTGCATGCACAATATGCAGAGAATAGACACTATTGATATAAATGGGTTAATTTTCTTTAACGTTGTTTGCGCGTGCATTTTGTGCGCAAGCTAAATAACAGTACCTGCTCTGTTTTCCTGCATATTTGCCTACCAAGTGCCACATAGAAGTATATGGGAGGTGCGCAAATACGTGTGCAAAATAGAATGGGATGCGTGAAATACTGCGCAAAACTTTGAGAAAAAGAACACATCAGAGGAGGGGGAGTGCTGCGCGTACATGTGAACAGGCCCTGCGTGCACAAAAAATACACTACTATGTGCAAACATACGCACAAATCAATGTTGTTCATTGCGTAAATATGTTGCTCTGAAGCGTGCACAAGTGTGCACACGGTTGTCTGAAACTGCCCTGAGCGTACGAATCACATTTCACTGACATTCAAACTTCCAAGAATTTAAATAGATTTAAAGATGGGCTGAAAGTAGGTGACCCGTGGCGTCCACGGATGTAAGTGTTATACTTACCTCCCCCATTGCTCCCCAAATGTGAGCACTGAAAGCCGCCACTGCAGTGCATTGAACGCCGCTGCTAAGTAGTCCGCCCATTATAAAATAAGAACAAGTGGAGCACTTAGCACGCTGCTCAGCACTTACACCAGAGGAACAGGGGAGGTAAGTATAGCACATTGCCTCTAGGGCAGTGTCATGCGAGCTTATTTTTTCACATTTTTGCATGCGGAAAAACCATGCCTGCAAAAGCGGAGTTAAGAGCTCATCGATTTCAATGGGTTAATTCTCATTTCTTTTTTTTTCTTACGCACGCAGTTCTTGCGGGTGCAAAAAATAGCCACTGCTCTGTGTTGTGCACATTTGCGCACTAAAGAGGCCCATAAAGGTCATATGTACTGATGGGTATGCGCAAGATGCTGCTTAAACCCAGGCCTACCGGAACCCTGTTTGGTTTAATAGCCATTTAAATCCGGGCAGGGCGATTCCCCCACCCATGTGAACTAGCGGTGCCTGTGCAAATATGTACAGCATTGTGCGCAGGCATGCGTGCAAAGTACACTAGTTCTCTACGCAGAAAATTGTATTGCACAGGAGCAAGTGTATTTTACAATGTTCTCATGTGACGCTGCACTTAAACTCAAAATATAACTACAATGCTACAACGTGGCGTTGTTCGTCTAGATGAAGTTTTCCGCCCTCCAGAGGGAACCCTGGGATGGAACTTCAAACATATAGTAACATAGTATGTTAGGCTAAATGAAGACATTGTCCATCTAGTTCAGCCTGCTTCAACACCCCCCCCGCCCCCCTCCCTTGTTGATCCAGAGGAAGGCAAAAAAAAAAAAACAGGCAGAAGCCAATTTAGCCCATTTGGAGAAAAAAAAATTCCTTCCCAACTCCATAACAGCAGTCAGAATAATCCATGGATCAATGTTTGAGGTCCTACCTGACTCCAAGACCCGGATCAACAACGCTTCTGGTCATTTAATGTCTATATCCTGTAATATCCTTGTGTTCAAGACAGACATCTAGTCCCCTCTTAAACTCCTCTATGGATTTTGCCATCACCACGTCCTCAGGCAGAGAGTTCCACAGTCTCACTGCTCTTACTGTAAAGAAAGCCCTTCTATGTTGGTGATGAAACCTTCGTTCCTCTAACTGTAGAGGATGCCCTCTTGTTACCGTCATAGTCCTGGGTATAAACAGATCATGGGAGAGATCCTTGTATTGTCCCCTCATGTATTTATACATAGTTATTTGGTCGCTCCTTAACTGTCTTTTTTCCAAGGTGAATAATCCCAATTTTGATAGCCTCTCTGGGTATTCTAGTCCTCCCATTCTGTTTATTAATTCAGTTGCTCTTCTTTGAACCCCCTCAAGCACTGCAACATCTTTCCTGAGCAACGGTGTCTAAAACTATACACAGTATTCCATGTGAGGCCTGATAAGTGCCTTATATAGTGGAAGAATAATGTTCTAGTCTCTTGCCCCTATACCTCTTTTAATGCACCCCAAGACTTTATTAGCTTTTGCAGCAGCCGACTTGCATTGATTGCTCTAGTTAAGTCTACAGTCCACTAGTAGCCCAGGTTTTTCTCCATCTCACTTTTCCCTAGCTGTCCCCCATTTAGTGTATATTGGGGATATCCATTTCTCCTGCCTATGTGCATAACCTTACATTTATCAATATTGAACTTCATTTGCCATTTTTCTACCCAAGCCCCTAGCTTATCTAGGTTTGTGTGCAGCCGTTCATTTTCCTCGGTTGTATTTATTATCTTGTAGAATTGTGTCATCTGCAAATATTGATATTTTACTGTATACTCCTTGTATCGGGTCATTGATAAATATATTGAACAGAATGGGGCCTAATACTGAACCCTGTGGCACCCTACTAGCGATGGTGGCCCAATCAGAGTATGAGCCATTTATTACCACCCTCTGCTTTCTATCTCCGAGCCAGTTCTTTACCCAGATACACACATTTTGACCCAGAATGGGGGTGAAAACATCATGTGAATGTAGCTTAAGCTATTACTTGTTCAGCATGTGCTGTGGGTAGCATTTCATAGTCAGATTTTAAGCTCCAGCTGTCTGACAATAGAATGCACATAGCAAATGTCAGCAGAGGTGGATATATACTTCAAATTAAGGTAAGCAATATGTGTGTGTGGGGGGGGGAGGCTATCTTATGGGGTAATTTGCATACAATCTCATATTTTAAAATAGTATATTACATAGTGCTGTACGTACACACCTATTAGCTTTCAGTGTTCTTGAAAAGTTGTATTTTCGTACATATATGACAATCTGGAATAGTATACAAGATCAACATATATATCTATGTATCTATCACTATACGGCAGCTACATACACAGCAGATCACTAGACTGTTCATCAAGCACATGCCGCATCACCAGGCACATAGCTCAAGTAATAAATCTTCATGTCGGCTTCTCTGACATTACCAGCATTTAGATTGCATCACAATTGAAATATGAGAGCTCTTTTATCTGAGATGTTGAGTGGAAGATTAAGTTAGCAAAGAAATGTATTAATGAATCAAAGTAAAATTTAAATGTGCAAACATTCACCGAGTCCCCTGCATTTCAAGGCAGTATTTTTTAGAAATCTTTTTAACAGATGACTAAATTTATTTTGGCTTGTTGGGGAAATCGTCACTACATTACACTGGCCATAGAAAGGCTGCAACTAACGTTTTCCCTAATGCCAAGCTATGTAATTCACGAGTCCAAAAGTCAATTTTAAAATGTCAGCATATTAATTTACATTATATATATATATATATATATATATATATATATATATATATATACATATATATATATATATATATATAAATAATCACACATATAGGCATACACACATACATCTGTGTGTGTACGAGTATAAGTATACATATAAATATATCCCCATCTGCCTCTCAGCTCCTACCGCTAACTTCCTCCCTTGGCCTCTTACAGGTTCTAGCTTCCCCCACGCACAGAGATGGCAATACACTTGATTCGGTTTCCCTCATCTTTTTTCTGTTTCTGACTTCGCAAACCTCTCTCCCTCTCTCTGATCACAGCTTCCTCTCCTTCACTGTCAAGTATTCTGGTGTCTCTTGGGACACTCCTACTCACCACTTACACAGAAATCTACAGGCCCTTTACACCAAACCATTTTCAGACTCCTTACAGTCACCGCTGTCACTGATCTCTTCCTTCTCTTGTCCCAACATGGCTGCTGAGCATCTAATATAAATGAGCCTACATGTTTTTTCTTGCACCACACTTTGCCCCCCTTGCTGTAACTTTGGTGTATGATGTTGGTGTCATTAGATAACACACATGCTCACCGCTGCCATAAAATCATCAAATGTGAGTCTAATACATTCAGGGACCTGTCAGGCAGGTTGAAAGTTACAATGTTAAGTCTATGGGCGGCACTGCTGTGCTTCAGGCATGCGCTGGAATGAGTCAAGCATTGCTAAGCAACACAGCATACACTGCTAAACTGCACCATACACTGCCCAACCAGCGATAGAGAGACAGAGAGAGAGCAATAGAGAGACAGAGTGGGAGAGTGATAGAGACAGAGAGAGCAATAGACAGAGAGACAGTGAGACAAACAGCGATAGAGACAGAGAGACAGAGAGAGAGCAATAGAGAGACAGAGTGAGAAAGCGATAGAGACAGACAGTGAGTGAAAGAGTGATAGAAACAGAGAGAGATAATGATAGAGAAACAGAAAGAAACAAACAGAGAGAGAGCAAAAGAGAGACAAAGAAACATAGAGAGAAAGTGATAGAGAGACAGAGAGAGAGCGATAGACAGAAAGAGAGAGAGACAGTGAGAGAAAAAGCGATAGAGAGACAGAGAGAGAGCAATAGAGAGACAGTGAGAAAGACAATGATAGAGAGTCAATGTGAGAAAAAAAATGATAGAGAAACAGACACAGAACGAAGCCACTATTTCTATAAGTGATGGTCCACTTACACTTATTGTTTGAAGGAGCAATACATATCACATTATCCCTGAGTCTGGACCCGCCTGTCTGAATTTTAGAGGAGTGGAGAGGAACAAGCTTTCCCAAATAATGTCTTCTGTTTACAGTCCTGACTTTCAAGACTCCAGGTTGGGTACGTCATCAAAATAGATGGTGTTTGAAAAGAATGTATGCAAGGTAGAGATGAGCGAACGTGCTCGGCCACGCCCCTTTTTCGCCCGAATACCGCGATTTTCGAGTACTTCCGTACTCGGGCGAAAAAATTCGGGGGTCACCGTGGCGGCGCGGGGGGTTGCAGCGGGGAGTGGGGGGGAGAGGGAGAGAGACAGGGCTCCCCCCTGTTCCCCGCTGCTACCCCCCACGCCGCCACACCTCTCCCCGCCCCCCGGCGCACCCGAGTACTTTTCACCCGAGTAGTGAAGTACTCGGAAATCGCGTTATTCGGGCGAAAAAGGGGCGTGGCCGAGCACGTTCGCTCATCTCTAATGCAAGGTAAAATAATTAGACCTTATTCATACGCAGAATATGTGTATGGACTCCGATACAGATTTAGCTACAAAATTCTCATCAGAATCCATGTATTATTCACCCCATTATGAACTACAACAGGAAAGGCCTTTTCTGACATAATATTGAAATAATCAAATTCTTTGTTTTTAGGCAAAAGTGCATCAAATTAGGATACAGGAATAGGAGGTTGTAAAAAAAAGTTATAACCCTAGTATGCACAGAGTTGTTTGAAAAGACAATTTGTCTGCGCACTCCACCTTCACGGGGACACAGCGCAGGAACAGGGTACCCGGTGAGTATAAACACAGCTCCCCGGACTCCCCGCTCCCTCACCTTCGAGCCACATAATTTACTGGACTCAAAGTGTTCCCTTTAAGATACAAAATACAATGGTCGCTAAAGAGTTAAACACATGGCAATGTTATGAATGATTCTTCATCTGACAACTATTATGCTGGGCATCAAGGACAAAAGATGGCAGGGTACATTTTGAAACTTCTGCTTTGGGCATCTAAGAGAACTTATTCTGCCTTGGAATAACCTAAGGGTACATATTGCACAGTAAATTGAACATGTATCTAAACAGATTAATAATTTAGGATTTGTGTAAGTTTTTGAACATTTGCATGAATTCAGAGTCAGTTTGGCATATTTTAGTAAGGGGAAACATAAGCCATTACCAGAAAACAATATCATTTTACATTAAAGTAAATAAATGCCTTCTTCGCAGACATTCAAAATAAGTGTTTCAATTACTGTATATTACCTGTTATTACATTCATGCATTAGATAACTTGGGAATTGTCGTGTTTACTATGGAGAACAAATTAAAACACAAGAATATAATGAGCCATCAAATAACGGCAGAATTGCAAGAGAAAGAAACAAAAGTTCCCTACGGTAATATTATGGCCGCTGTTTATGGCCAGCAGTATCTCACCCCAGTGTCCCCCTTCCACCAGTCACAGACATCGGTCTCTTCTGTCATCCTGGCACATGCCGCTCTGTTCCCTAGACTGTCAAACTGAACCCTATGTTGGGTATGCTCAGTCTTCCTTTTAAAGGGACAGCGCACAGCTTTCTCATCCCCAACCAATTTGGACATTTGTTATTTTAGGCACCTTCCCCCTACTTGACAAAGACTCTTCTGAGTTGAAACGTTGTGGGCAATAAAGTTTCTCTGGAATTAACCCCTGAGTGCTGCTCTTATCTACTCTTCTTTGCTATTTGGAATACGGTCCAGGATCCAGGACTTTTGAGAGCGAGCACCTCTTGGAGTGGAATATCTTCCCTGGAGATACACAGGGTTTACGTGTGCTGTGATCCATTTACTATTTGAAATTCCCCCTACTGGAAGGTGCTGGAGCGCTGGGTACTGTTTTGTCTTGCTAAGGTAGTATTGTTTCCTGTCTTATTGCTGGTTTTGACTTCTGCCTGTTTGTGTTTTCTTCGGGCCTGGCCTCTTTTTGTAGCTCAACTACGATTTATCTTTTTGCCTCCTTCCTTGAATCTCTGTCTCTCTCCCTCCTTTTTTGCAAGAACCTGTCTTGACCCGACCCCTATCAGCCACTACATCCCTGCCTGTCACTCTGGTACCGCACTTTAGTGTCTCTGATCTGCCCGCAGAGAGCCATCGGAGACCACGTAAGGTCGTGAGTGTGCAGTGTGATTTTTTTTCTTTTAATTCCCTACACTGTTTCAGAGGCAGAGATGCATATGAAAACCCTACCAATATGCAATGTTTGTATTATGAAAGCACGGTCATGGTCATGAGCCCTTATTCTTTATTAGAGTTGAGCGAACATACTCTGCCGAGCTTGATGCTCGTTCGAGCATTAGCGTACTCGATGGTACTCTCTACTCGACCGAGCATCAAGCAGTGTTCGATCCCGCACCAGTCTTTGGCTCCTCCCCGCTGTGACATGCCTGTTTTGGCCCCTCACGCCGCAGCGCACGTCATTGGCAAATTTTTGGAGGGGGAGGGGAAGTGAGTGGGGGAGAGGGAGAGGGAGGGGGAGGGGGAGAGGGAGAGGGAGAGAGAGAGCCGAGCATTTGGGTGCTCGCTCATCTCTATTCTTTATACTTGAGCAGATTTATAGCGCAAGCACAACTGGATTGCAATATGGCGTCATTAATAGGTCATAAGCCTGCATGGTCACTACACGTACTATGTGGTCTGGCAGCCTTGGTATGCTATGTCTGTGTGCAAGAATAGTACTAAGTTGCCACCCCCTCAGTATAAGAAAGGTGTGTGAGTGGTTGCTCATCAGTACCGTCACCTGTGCAATGCTCAGCTGTCTGCATGTTGATGTGGTGCTTCTACCTGCCCTCTTGTATTAGTTCATTGCTATGTATGCGGACACTTTCTGGAGTGCAGCTTTGCAGCTAGTTTTTTCACTCCAATGCATCTAAAAGTAAAAAGAAAAAATGTTACTTTGCTTTAAAGAAATGTTACCATTCTATTTATACAGCTTGGACAGAACATAGGGTTTAATATGTGAGGGTGCCTTTCCACTAGCGTTTTTTTAACGCTGCAATATCGCTGCGTTTTTTTTTAACGCAAATGTCAATAGGACTTTCTAATGTTAAAAACGCATCGCACAAAAATTGCAAGTTTGTGCTTTGCGATTTTTGTGCGATGCATTTTTAACATTAGAAAGTCCCATTGACAATCGCGTTAAAAAACGCAGCGATATTGCAGCGTCAAAAAAACGCTAGTGGAAAGGCACCCTAAGACGGCCAACTCTCTAGTTTCTGTTTCACATGGTTTCCCTCCCTGTCAGTCTTTGTAGCTGGATAGAAAACCACAATCTTTATAGCTTTAGAGGCAAACAACAAACCCAGTGTGAAGCCTAATCCATGACCATGTATCACTTATCTGCCTCATGTTAAAGGGGTTGTCCAACCTATTCAATTTTTATCTCAAGGGCCTTCCCATGTGTAAGGACAACAACAATCCTATAGTCACCTCTCCCTGCTCCCCACTTTGTCCAGCACCACAGCTACAGGTCTCCCCCATGACATTGTTTACAGCTTGCTGCAACCAATGACAGAGCTCAGTGATGGATCGCTGCAGCAGCCTGTGATGTCCAGTACACAGGCTACTGCACCCTGTAAACTATAAGTCGCAGGGAAGACCTGGAGCGGTGGTGCTGGACACAACAGGGAGCTGGCGGACATAAGTATGGGTTTTTTGTTACTTTTACACATTGGGAACCAGTTAAGATAAAAACTGAATAAGTTGGACACCCCTTTAAATTATTATGGCTAACTTAATTCAGTATCAGTAGGTTACTATAATTTTTTTCCCAGAAATCACATGCGTATCAGTGTGAGCAGAGGCGTAACTTGAAGCTTCCGGGCCCCAATGCAAAACCTGTAACAGGGCCCCCAACTATAATGCTTTATTCATAGTACTGGGCTCCCTATATGGAGAAGAGAGGCCTTATGGGCCCCCTAAGGCTCCTGGGCCCAGGTGCAACCACATCCCCTGCATCCTCTATAGTTACGCCCCTGAGTGTGAGAGAGGCAGGAGGAGCTGCCGGGATGACCCTTCTGCATAAGTATTTCCAACATTTGTATACTAATAATCATTGCTGATAGACTACAGATGTTTACGCTTATCATTAATGATTACCTTTTGCAGTAATATTCTTCGCACTCATTGTCTCCTGTAGTTAATATGATCATTAAAGTCAGAAAGTGTGAATAAAAGAGTAATAAATACTTTACGTTTTTAAGTGTCCCATTACAATGGATGTATTTACTACATATATAAATAAAATATAATCACAGGGGATGAGCTGTATAAGAATTCTGGGAAAATTCTCAATATTTACTGTGTAAGGGTAACTTATACAAAACTAAGATCATAAGGTATTTATATATGCATCTGCTGCCCCCTGCTGCTTACTTAATAGCAATACATTAAGATGCAGCACACATGCTGCACACTTTCCATTTTGTACCTACTCATTACTTGATGATATTAAAACTAAATAGTTTAGCCAGGATGGCGGTTCAGGGGCAAGATTACACTAATCCGTCACTTTTGAGGCTGACTCATCACACTCATAGGCTATTTTATTTGGCAAGTTCTTCTGAATTCTATTATAAAGACACTTATAATAACAAGCTCCTCATTATAGAATAACAAAATGCTTATCGGTTCAAAATGCGGAGAATGTCCTAATTTATGTCAGCATCCTGATTACCTGACAGGTGCTGTGCAGCTGCCTGTTACTCCGCTAGATTGTGATTAGCTTGTCTTTTAAAACTTCGCAGTCCCTGGTTTTTTATCTATTCCTTGCAAGTAAAAAAAACCTAATAAAATACTGCAAGTTGCAGAGAGACATGAATCAATGCAGAGAAAAATTCATTTTAATTTTGATGAACTTTTTAAGCCTGATTGCTAATGTACTTAATGTATTTAAATGGAAACTTCAATAAGTTATATTTAGAGATGAGCGAGTATACTCGCTAAGGCTAACTACTCGAGCGAGTAGTGCCTTAGTCGAGTATCTGCCCACTCGTCTCTAAAGATTCGGGTGCCACTGGTGGGCGGGGAGCAGCAGGGGAGAGCGGGGAGGAACGGAGGGGAGATCCCTCTCTCCCTCTCTCCCCCCCCCCCCCCCCCCGCTCCCCCCTGCTCACCGCCGCAACTCACCTGTCACCCGCGGGCAGATACTCGACTAAGGCACTACTCGCTCGAGTCGTTAGCCCTAGCGAGTATGCTCGCTCATCTCTAGTTATATTTATTGAATGAAGTAAAGACGTAAAACTTTTACTAGGATGTCTCTGGCTACAATGGATAAAATCTACACTAATAATTGTAAAATAACTATCAGCCATATCAAAGAAGCATTGAATGCTGCTGCAAAATGAAAAATATTTTAATGTCTTTGCACGAAAATTACAAATGAGGGGAAAATTTAGTTGTTTTTCCAGGCATATCTGTAAGGCCTTATTCACACAAGCGTTTTATCACGACTATTTTTGCAATAAAACAATGGCCGAAAAACGCGACCATCTGAAGCATTGCATTCCAATGCATTCTTTCAGATGGGAAATGTTCTGGCACACAAAATCGGCCAGCCGGAAAAGTTACCACATACTCTGCTGATTCCGGCTGGAAAAGATAGGTCTTGTCCCATCTTTTTCCCAGAATATTTAGGACATTCCGATAGGCTCCTATGAGAGCCGTCAGAAAAGAGAAGACGAAGGGAGTTTAGCAGGAACTCCTATTGCTAAAGTTCCTCCCCCTCCCCTTGCCGGCAGCTCCCATAGGCTGGGGAGGGAATTTAGCATGGCAAGTGCTGCTAAAGTCCCTCCCCCTCCTTTTGCCAGCCGCTCCCATTAGCTTCTATAGGAGCTACTATTGCCGCGATCAGCTGACAAGGGGAGAGGGAGTGAGGGGGAAAGACTTTATCAGCCCTAAGGTCTCTTCCCCCAGCACACAGAATTCCAGAATGGATGTATGAATGGGCAAGAAAATAGAAGATTTAGCTGTGATGACCATACTGTTAACCATGCAATTTTTGGACGCAAATGGGTGGCCGAAAATTGCAACACCCATGTGAAAAAGCCCTTAAACTGGCCATAGATGTAAAAGTTATCATTGACTAGCCATTGGCTTTTCCCCAATATTAACTATTAATTGTTATGTTTATGGTAATTAATGGAATTATCCCACAAAGAATATTATTTGTAGTTACATCAGTCCATAATTAAACATTTTTTGCATTTACACTTCTTAAAAAGAGTTTATATCCCAAGACTAATGTTAGAATAGCGCCACCAGCTGTCTTTTTTTTTTTTTCCACCTCAGTAAATGAACAAGTTATATGAGAGTGAGACAGTTTTACTGCAATAGTAATTACTCAGCATCTCTTCTGACATCAGAGAAGAAGTACCCTAGTTCACATAAGCGGGGTTTAAGCACAGTTTAGGCATGTGAAAAAATTGTGGCTATACTGCACTAAAAATAGCGTGAATGGGCAATTTTCGAGTAATAAGTCTCAAGCTTAATTAGCAGTGAAATTGCCCGTTCACATGATCGGATGTGTGTTACCCAGCTCCCATAGGAGTCTATGGAGACTCCTCTGCATCACACACCAAAGATATGTCAGGTCTAGAGATGAGCGAGCACCAAAATGCTCGGGTGCTCGTTACTCGAGACGAAATTTTCGCGATGCTCGAGGGTTCGTTTCGAGTAACGAACCCGATTGAAGTCAATGGGCGACTCGAGCATTTTTATATATCACCGATGCTCGCTAAGGTTGTCATTTGTGAAAATCTGGGCAATTCAAGAAAGTGATGGGAACGACACAGCAATGGATAGGGCAGGCGAGGGGCTACATGTTGGGCTGCATCTCAAGTTCCCAGGTCCCACTATTAAGCCACAATAGCGGCAAGAGTGGGCCACCCCCCCCCCCTCCCAACAATTTTTAATTCTGAAAAACCCTCATTAGCAAGGCATACCTTAGCTAGGCACCACACTACCTCCAACAAAGCACAATCACTGCCTGCATGACACTCCGCTGCCACTTCTCCTGGGTTACATGCTACCCAAGCCCCCCCCCGCACGACCCAGTGTCCACAGCGCACACCAAAGTGCCCCTGCACAGCCTTCAGCTGCCCTCATGCCACACGCTGGCCTCATAGCCACACAACCCTCATGTCTTTTTATAAGTGCGTCTGCCATGAGGAGGAACCGCAGGCACACACTGCAGAGGGTTGGCACGGCCAGGCAGCGACCCTCTTTAAAAGGGGTGGGGCGATAGCCCATAATGCTGTACAGAAGCAATGAGAAATCCAATCCTGTGCCACCTCCATCAGGAACTGCCAACGTGGGCATAGCAATGGGGAACCCATGTGCCACACTCTATTCATTCTGTCAAGGTGTCTGCATGGCCCAGTCAGACCGAGGTTTTTTATAAATAGTCACAGGCAGGTACAACTCTGCAATGGGAATTCCGTGTGCACCCACAGCATGGGTGGCTCCCTGGAACCCACCGGCTGTACATAAATGTATCCCATTGCAGTGCCCAGCACAGCTGAGGTAACGTCAGGTTTAATGCAGGTGGGCTTCGGCCCACACTGCATGCCCCAGTCAGACTGGGGTTCTTTAGAAGTGGACACATGGAGTTACAACTCCGTGTGAACCGACAGCATGGGTGGATCCCAGGAAGCCACCGGCAGTACATAAATATATCCCATTGCATTGCCCATCACAGCTGAGGTAACGTCCGATTTAATGCAGGTGGTCTTCGGCCCACACTGCATGCCCCACTCTGACCGGGGTTTTTAATACATAGACACTGGCAGGTACAAATCCCTAATGTGAAGTCTCTGTGGACACACAGCATCGGTGGCTCCCTGGAACCCACCGGCGGTACATAAATATATCCCATTGCAGTGCCCATCACAGCTGAGGTAACGTCAGGTTTAATGCAGGTGGGCTTCGGCCCACACTGCATGCCCCAGTCAGACTGGCGTTCTTTAGAAGTGGACACATAGAGTTACAACTCCGTGTGGACCGACAGCATGGGTGGGTCCCAGTATGACGGTATATGTATATATTGCCATATGTTTTTTATGCTTTTATACCTGTATGCAAGTTCTATTCAAAGTTAAAATGAGAAAAACTTAATCTGTCGCCTTACATCAGATATTCCAAAGGCCTTGCAAGGCGAAGACAAAATGTATCTTGAACACCGCAAGGAAGAACAGGACACGAAGGCCGCATGCTTGGCTGTTTTCCCAGAAGCGCCGTATCTAGATAACGACTGTTCAACTACGTATATGATTTTCAGTGCCTCAGGCGGAAATCCGGACTTTACATACTGTATATGGTTATGCAGTGAATTTGAGCCAATGAGACCATTACCCATTTCTAGTGACGTGACCAAAAAGTATAAGACCCCATGTAATCTGTAATAAAGCGCGCAGTTATGTCCCCGTGTGAGGAACTATACCAGACCTCCGTGTGTGGTGTCTCTTCTTTACCGCCGGCAGTGGGGCATTGGGGTGGGCCTGATTGGTGCTGTACGCAGAAATTTCCCTGACACCAGGAAGCCACCGGCGGTACATAAAAGTATCCCATTGCATTGCCCATCACAGCTGAGGTAACGTCCGATTAAATGCAGGTGGTCTTTGGCCCACACTGCATGCCCCAGTCTGACCGGGGTTTTTAATACATAGACACTGGCAGGTACAAATCCCTAATGTGAAGTCCCTGTGGACCCACAGCATGGGTGGCTCCCTGGAACCCACCGGCGGTACATAAATATATCCCATTGCAGTGCCCATCACAGCTGAGGTAACGTCAGGTTTAATGCAGGTGGGCTTCGGCCCACACTGCATGCCCCAGTCAGACTGGCGTTCTTTAGAAGTGGACACATAGAGTTACAACTCCGTGTGGACCGACAGCATTGGTGGGTCCCAGTATGACAGTATATGTATATATTGCCATATGTTTTTTATGCTTTTATACCTGTATGCAAGTTCTATTCAAAGTTAAAATGAGAAAAACTTAATCTGTCGCCTTACATCAGATATTCCAAAGGCCTTGCAAGGCGAAGACAAAATGTATCTTGAACACCGCAAGGAAGAACAGGACACGAAGGCCGCATGCTTGGCTGTTTTCCCAGAAGCGCCGTATCTAGATAACGACTGTTCAACTACGTATATGATTTTCAGTGCCTCAGGCGGAAATCCGGACTTTACATACTGTATATGGTTATGCAGTGAATTTGAGCCAATGAGACCATTACCCATTTCTAGTGACGTGACCAAAAAGTATAAGACCCCATGTAATCTGTAATAAAGCGCGCAGTTATGTCCCCGTGTGAGGAACTATACCAGACCTCCGTGTGTGGTGTCTCTTCTTTACCGCCGGCAGTGGGGCATTGGGGTGGGCCTGATTGGTGCTGTACGCAGAAATTTCCCTGACACCAGGAAGCCACCGGCGGTACATAAAAGTATCCCATTGCATTGCCCATCACAGCTGAGGTAACGTCCGATTAAATGCAGGTGGTCTTTGGCCCACACTGCATGCCCCAGTCTGACCGGGGTTTTTAATACATAGACACTGGCAGGTACAAATCCCTAATGTGAAGTCCCTGTGGACCCACAGCATGGGTGGCTCCCTGGAACCCACCGGCGGTACATAAATATATCCCATTGCAGTGCCCATCACAGCTGAGGTAACGTCAGGTTTAATGCAGGTGGGCTTCGGCCCACACTGCATGCCCCAGTCAGACTGGCGTTCTTTAGAAGTGGACACATAGAGTTACAACTCCGTGTGGACCGACAGCATTGGTGGGTCCCAGTATGACGGTATATGTATATATTGCCATATGTTTTTTATGCTTTTATACCTGTATGCAAGTTCTATTCAAAGTTAAAATGAGAAAAACTTAATCTGTCGCCTTACATCAGATATTCCAAAGGCCTTGCAAGGCGAAGACAAAATGTATCTTGAACACCGCAAGGAAGAACAGGACACGAAGGCCGCATGCTTGGCTGTTTTCCCAGAAGCGCCGTATCTAGATAACGACTGTTCAACTACGTATATGATTTTCAGTGCCTCAGGCGGAAATCCGGACTTTACATACTGTATATGGTTATGCAGTGAATTTGAGCCAATGAGACCATTACCCATTTCTAGTGACGTGACCAAAAAGTATAAGACCCCATGTAATCTGTAATAAAGCGCGCAGTTATGTCCCCGTGTGAG
Source organism: Eleutherodactylus coqui (assembly GCF_035609145.1). Classification (NCBI taxonomy): domain Eukaryota; kingdom Metazoa; phylum Chordata; class Amphibia; order Anura; family Eleutherodactylidae; genus Eleutherodactylus; species Eleutherodactylus coqui. The sequence continues at coordinate 192,572,327 of NC_089838.1, read as the reverse complement.
GAACTATACCAGACCTCCGTGTGTGGTGTCTCTTCTTTACCGCCGGCAGCGGGGCATTGGGGTGGGCCTGATTGGTGCTGTACGCAGAAATTTCCCTGACACCAGGAAGCCACCGGCGGTACATAAATATATCCAATTGCATTGCCCATCACAGCTGAGGTAACGTCCGATTAAATGCAGGGGCTCTTCGGCCCACACTGCATGCCCCAGTCTGACCGAGGTTTTTAATACATAGACACTGACAGGTACAAATCCCTAATGTGAAGCCCCTGTGGACCCACAGCATGGGTGGCTCCCTGGAACGCACCGGCTGTACATAAATATATCCCATTGCAGTGCCCATCACAGCTGAGGTAACGTCAGGTTTAATGCAGGTGGGCTTCGGCCCACACTGCATGCCCCAGTCAGACTGGGGTTCTTTAGAAGTGGACACATGGAGTTACAACTCCGTGTGGACCGACAGCATGGGTGGTTCCCAGGAAGCCACCGTCGGTACATAAATATATCCCATTGCATTGCCCATCACAGCTGATGTAACGTCCGATTCAATGCAGGTGGTCTTCGGCCCACACTGCATGCCCCAGTCTGACCGAGGTTTTTAATACATAGACACTGACAGGTACAAATCCCTAATGTGAAGTCCCTGTGGACACACAGCATCGGTGGCTCCCTGGAACCCACTAGCGGTACATAAATATATCCCATTGCAGTGCCCAGCACAGCTGAGGTAACGTCAGCTTTAATGCAGGTGGGCTAAAAATTACTAGGATTACAATGTAGGCGAGGGCCCAAAAAAATTAGTGTACCAACAGTACAAATGTACTTCAGAAAATTTGCCCATGCCCAACCAAGAGGGCAGGTGAAACCCATTAATCGCTTTGGTTAATGTGGCTTAATTTGTAACTAGGCCTGTAGGCAGCCCAGTTAACATAAAAATTGGTTCAGGTGCAAGTTTCAACGCTTTATTGAATTGAGAATTGAAACGTATAAACATTGTTGGCAAAAGTTATATGACTGAGCCTTGTGGGCCTAAGAAAAATTGCCCGTTCGGCGTGATTACGTGAGGTTTCAGGAGGAGGAGCAGGAGGAGGAGGATGAATATAATACACAGATTGATGAAGCTAAAAGGTCCCAGGTTTTTATGGTGATAGAGAACAATGCTTCCATCCGCGGGTGCAGCCTACGTTTAGTTTAGGTATCGCTGATGTCCGCTGGTGGAGAAGAGAACTCTGGGGAAATCCAGGCTTTGTTCATCTTTATGATTGTAAGCCTGTCGGCACTGTCGGTTGACAGGCGGGTACGCTTATCCGTGATGATTCCCCCAGCCGCACTAAACACCCTCTCTAACAAGACGCTAGCCGCAGGACAAGCAAGCACCTCCAGGGCATACAGCGCAAGTTCAGGCCACGTGTCCAGCTTCGACACCCAGTAGTTGTAGGGGGCAGAGGCGTCACGGAGGACGGTCGTGCGATCGGCTACGTACTCCCTCACCATCCTTTTACAGTGCTCCCGCCGACTCAGCCTTGACTTGGGAGCGGTGACACAGTCTTGCTGGGGAGCCAGAAAGCTGTCAAAGGCCTTGGATAGTGTTCCCCTGCCTGTGCTGTACATGCTGCCTGATCTCCGCGCCTCCCCTGCTACCTGGCCCTCGGAACTGCGCCTTCTGCCACTAGCGCTGTCGGATGGGAATTTTACCATCAGTTTGTCCGCCAGGGTCCTTCGGTATAGCATCACTCTCGAACCCCTTTCCTCTTCAGGTATGAGAGTGGAAAGGTTCTCCTTATACCGTGGGTCGAGCAGTGTGTACACCCAGTAATCCGTAGTGGCCAGAATGCGTGTAACGCGAGGGTCACGAGAAAGGCATCCTAACATGAAGTCAGCCATGTGTGCCAGGGTACCTGTACGTAACACATGGCTGTCCTCACTCGGAAGATCACTTTCAGGATCCTCCTCCTCAGGCCATACACGCTGAAAGGATGACAGGCAAGCAGCATGGGTACCCTCAGCAGTGGGCCAAACTGTCTCTTCCCCCTCCTCCTCATGCTCCTCCCCCTCCTCCTCCTCCTCCTCCTCAACGCGCTGAGATATAGACAGGAGGGTGCTCTGACTATCCAGCGACATACTGTCTTCCCCCGCCTCCGTTTCCAAGCGCAAAGCGTCTGCCTTTATGCTTTGCAGTGAACTTCTCAAGAGGCATAGCCTAGGAATGGTGACGCTAATGATTGTAGCATCGCCACTCACCATCTGGGTAGACTCCTCAAAGTTTCCAAGGACCTGGCAGATGTCTGCCAGCCAGGCCCACTCTTCTGTAAAGAATTGAGGAGGCTGACTCCCACTACGCCGCCCATGTTGGAGTTGGTATTCCACTATAGCTCTACGCTGCTCATAGAGCCTGGCCAACATGTGGAGCGTAGAGTTCCACCGTGTGGGCACGTCGCACAGCAGTCGGTGCACTGGCAGATTAAACCGATGTTGCAGGGTGCGCAGGGTGGCAGCATCCGTCTTGGACTTGCGGAAATGTGTGTTGAGGCGGCGCACCTTTCCGAGCAGGTCTGACAAGCGTGGGAAGACGTGGGCCAGGCATGGCACGTGCGTGAGGCTGCCGAGCTGCAGAGCCGCCACCAGGTTACGGCCGTTGTCACACACGACCATGCCCGGTTGGAGGCTCAGCGGCGAAAGCCAGCGGTCAGTCTGCTCTGTCAGACCCTGCAGCAGTTCGTGAGCCGTGTGCCTCTTCTCTCCTAAGCTGAGTAGTTTCAGCACGGCCTGCTGACACTTGGCCACCGCTGTGCTGCCACGCCGCGTGACACTGACTGCTGGCGACGTGCTGCTGCTGACACATCTTGATTGCGAGACAGAGGTTGCGTAGGAGGAGGAGGAGGAGGGTGGTTTAGTGGAGGAAGCATACACGGCCGCAGATACCACCACCGAGCTGGGGCCCGCAATTCTGGGGGTGGATAGGACGTGAGCGGTCCCAGGCTCTGACTCGGTCCCAGCCTCCACTAAATTCCCCCAATGTGCCGTCAGGGAGATATAGTGGCCCTGCCCGCCTGTGCTTGTCCACGTGTCCGTTGTTAAGTGGACCTTGGCAGTAACCGCGTTGGTGAGGGCACGTACAATGTTGCGGGAGACGTAGTCGTGCAGGGCTGGGACGGCACATCGGGAAAAGTAGTGGCGACTGGGAACCGAGTAGCGTGGGGCCGCCGCCGCCATCATGTTTTTGGAAGCCTCCGTTTCCACAAGCCTATACGGCAGCATCTCCAGGCTGATCAATTTGGCTATGTGCACGTTTAACGCTTGAGCGTGCAGGTGCGTGGCTGCGTACTTACGCTTGCGCTCAAACACTTGCGCTAGCGACGGCTGGACGGTGCGCTGAGAGACATTGCTGGATGGGGCTGAGGACAGCGGAGGTGAGGGTGTGGGTGCAGGCTGGCAGACGGTAGTGCCTGTGTCCTGAGAGGGGGGTTGGATCTCAGTGGCAGGTTGGGGCACAGGCAGAGAGGCAGTGGTGCAAACCGGAGGCAGTGAACGGCCTTCGTCCCACCTTGTGGGGTGCTTGGCCATCATATGTCTGCGCATGCTGGTGGTGGTGAGGCTGGTGGTCGTGGCTCCACGGCTGATCTTGGCGCGACAAACCTTGCACACCACAGTTCGTCGGTCGTCTGCACTCTCAGTGAAAAACTGCCAGACCTTTGAGCACCTCGGCCTCTGCAGGGTGGCATGGCGCGAGGGGGTGCTTTGGGAAACAGTTGGTGGATTATTTGGTCTGGCCCTGCCTCTACCCCTGGCCACCGCACTGCCTCTTCCAACCTGTCCTGCTGCTGCACTTGCCTCCCGCTCTGAAGACCTGTCCTCAGTAGGCTTAGCAAACCAGGTGGGGTCAGTCACCTCATCGTCCTGCTGCTCTTCCTCCGAATCCTCTGTGCGCTCCTCCCTCGGACTTACTGCAATTACTACTACCTGAGTGATAGACAACTGTGTCTCATCATCGTCACCCTCCTCACCCACTGAAAGCTCTTGAGACAGTTGCCGGAAGTCCCCAGCCTCATCCCCCGGACCCCGGGAACTTTCCAAAGGTTGGGCATCGGTCACGACAAACTCCTCCGGTGGGAGAGGAACCATTGCTGCCCATTCTGGGCAGGGGCCCGAGAACAGTTCCTGGGAGTTGCCTGCTCCTCAGAATGTGTCATTGTAATGGAGTGAGGAGGCTGGGAGGAAGGAGGAGCAGCAGCCAGAGGAATCAGAGTTTCAGCAGTGGACGGCGTAGAACTCTGGGTGGTCGATAGATTGCTGGATGCACTTTCTGCCATCCACGACAGGACCTGCTCACACTGCTCATTTTCTAATAAAGGTCTACCGCGTGGACCCATTAATTGTGAGATTAATCTGGGGACGCCAGAAACGTGCCTCTCTCCTAATCCCGCAGCAGTCGGCTGCGATACACCTGGATCAGGAGCTCGGCCTGTGCCCACACCCTGACTTGGGCCTCCACGTCCTCGCCCGCATCTACGTCCTCTAGGCCTACCCCTACCCCTCAGCATGGTGTATTACCAGTTGTGCAGAAACAGAACGCTGTAATTAAATGTGCCGCTTATTGGCCTGTGGTTGCAGGCTGACTTTGCTTACAGAACGCACAGCAGAGCCAGGAAAGAATTTTGCGCATGCCTGTAGTGAGACTTAGGTAGGTATGACTGAGCTAGTGGAATTCACAGCGCAGAAGCAGTCAAGTGTCCAAAGGCCACTAGTAGGCCTTAAAGGGGTTGTCTCGCGGCAAACCTCAAAATTTTACCTTACCCCATTCCCCCTGTCACCCCCCTGGCATAAAAAAGCAAATTAAAGCGGTTTTTAAACCGCTTGCTACTCACCGATCCGATGAAATAAGGACTTTAAAAAATCTTCTCCCAAAGATGGCCGCCGGTCCTTTCCCAGGGATGCACTGCGGTTTTCTCCCATGGTGCACCGCGGGTCTTCTCCCATGGTGCACCATGGGCTCTGTGCGTTCCATTGCCGATTCCAGCCTCCTGATTGGCTGGAATCGGTACACGTGACGGGGCGGAGCTACGATGACGACGCGATGACCAGCTTTCCAGCACGAGCGGCCCCATTCACCAGGCAGAAGACCGCACAGCGCAAGCGCGTCTAAAAAAGCAAGAAGACATCAGAATTAGACGGATCCATGGCGACGGGGACGCTAGCAACGGAGCAGGTAAGTGAATAACTTCTGTATGGCTCATATTTAAAGGGGTTGTCCCGCGCCGAAGCGGGTTTTTTTTTTTTTCAACCCCCCCCTCCCCCCCCGTTCGGCGCGAGACAACCCCGATGCAGGGACGTAAAAAAAAAACCGCTCAGAGCTTACCTTAATCCCCGCGCTCCGGTGACTTCTATACTTACCGGTGTAGATGGCCGCCGGGATCCTCTTCCTCCGTGGACCGCAGCTCTTCTGTGCGGTCCATTGCCGATTCCAGCCTCCTGATTGGCTGGAATCGGCACGTGACGGGGCGGAGCTACACGGAGCCCCATTGAAGAAAGCAGAAGACCCGGACTGCGCAAGCGCGTCTAATTTGGCCATTCGACCATTTTAGACGGCGAAAATTAGGCGGGCTCCATGGAGACGAGGACGCCAGCAGCGGAGCAGGTAAGTAAAAAACTTTTTATAACTTCTGTATGGCTCATAATTAATGCACAATGTACATTACAAAGTGCATTATTATGGCCATACAGAAGTGTATAGACCCACTTGCTGCCGCGGGACAACCCCTTTAATGCACGATGTATATTACAAAGTGCATTAATATGGCCATACAGAAGTCTATAACCCCACTTGCTTTCGCGAGACAACCCCTTTAAGTATTTTGCTTCTATTTTTTTAAAGGCTGAGCTGAGACAGCAGACAGATACTATATGCAGCGTATATATGTATACTGTTTCCCTCTGGACGGGATGACGGCGGTGATGTAACGGGCAACGCAGAGCCAGGAAACAATTTTGCGCAAGCCTGCTGTAACACTTAGCTGCGTAATAATTAGGACTACTACCCCCAGCAGAGACGCAGTACACTCAAGACGGTCACAGGCAGCCCAAAGATAGTATTTTTCCCAAATTTGTTTGAAAAAGCCCACTGCCTATATAGACAGTATATCTCTTTCACCTTTCCCACTGTCCCTGCTTCACCACTACTGGCCCTATACTATGTAAAATTACTGCAGACTGAGGACGCAATGCTCTGCACGCCCGATATACAAAGAAAAAAAAAATTGTGCAACACTGCTCACAGCAGCCTCAACAGTACTGCACACGGTCAGATGTGGACCTAAGAAGTACCGTTGGGGTTCTTCAAGCCTAAAATAACTCCTAACGCTCTCCCTATAGCAGCAGCAGCATCAGCAGCACTGTCCCTGATCTATGTCAGAATGCATCTGTGGCGAGCCGCGGGAGGGGCAGATTTTAATACTCAGGTGTCACCTGATCTCCCCAGCCACTCACTACAGGTGGGTGGTATAGGGCTGGAACATCGCAGGAGGAAGTTGTAATGCCTTCCATGTCTTTCTATTGGCCAGAAAAGCGCGCTAATGTCTCAGAGATGAAAGTGAAAGTAACTCGAACATCGCGTGGTGCTCGTCTCGAGTAACGAGCATCTCGAACACCCTAATACTCGAACGAGCATCAAGCTCGGACGAGTACGTTCGCTCATCTCTAGTCAGGTCCTATCTTTTATTGCAGCATGGACCTTAGATGCAAGCTTTGCACATGCATGTACTATCTTTGGTAGGTGGTAGTTTTTTGCTCATTTAAAATTCCTTCATGTGAACCTTTCCATAGGAAACCATTGGTTCCATTAGGTCTTTTCACATGCCTATAATGCGCTAAAACCACGCTTGTGTAAACAAGGCCTCAGAAACAACCGCTCACCACAACAGGAATCCCTTTACATACCCAGTGGAGCAGAGAGAGAAGCGAGACTGAGGATGTGCGACCACCTTGGAACATTAACTGAGGTGGACGCAGATTAGAGACAGCAGCTGATGCTATTCTGACATTGGTCCTTGAATATCTGGCGGCATAAACATTCATTTAATAAATGTAAATACAAAAAATGTATAAGTATGAGCTGAACTTGACTAGACTATAAACTGGCACAGAGTGTTAAAGATGTGCCAAACTCAACACATTATAGTGCACCTCATAATCTGCTTTTTCATATTTTAAAATGGCACTTGTGAGATTAAGTAGAGGAAGCAATAAAAAAAAAGAAGGTAAAGAGGAAATACGTAGCATGTACTATAGTGAGAGGCATTTCTCCGCACTGTGTAAAACCTAGAAAAGGACTGGATTGCAGGAATTAGGGGAGAGAAAAGCTGGCTCCCAGTCCATCTTTGCAGGACAGTCTGTGTATTGGGCTGCCTAATGAGTAAATTATCAGTCAGGTGCAAGAGCTTTTTAAAGGGGTATTCTCATACTTTCACTATCGATGACCTATTCTCAAAAAAGGTCATCAGTAGTAAAAGTCCCAAAATACACCTTTAAGAGGGGTGTGAGTTGTTCCTATGATACCCCCAGCCTGAGGACAAGAACAGGGGTAGTCTGCCTGTAGGAGCCAGGAATGTTGGTATGATTAAGGTGCATTTTGGGGTTCTGAAAGGTAGACCTGGAGTGAGATAGGGATGGATGCTATGTGTAAAGTTATTGACCACACAGCCGAAGATTTATTTCAATGTTTTTGTATTGCTGTGTGAAGAAATACATTTGATGAGACCAGTTTTGAATCATATTCATCCTGTTGGAGTGAATTTCTTCATGTGCCAAGCATCTAACGCAGAAGATGGCAATCTCATGAGTCAACGTAACCCCCCAAGTTATCACTAAAGTATACATATCAAGGCTCCAGATGGCAACCATTGTGCCCAAGATTTTGAAAATGGTGACAAGATTTTTCAATCTTGTCACCATTTGAGACAAGTCCCACTACTGCATTGCTATGCCAAAAAGAAGATCTCTTCATTTAGCAGACATGCAGCACACAGGGCTCACCTACTAAATGACTGGCCCCCAGCACAGACACTCTGACTGCTTAGAAAAAGCTCCACCTCGCTGCCCGTCCTGCTGCGTTCCCCTCATTGCTTCACATCTACACTATCAGATCTGTACTGTCAGCAGAGGAGGGAGCATCTGGCTTTATTTACTGCAATTGGGGAAGGGGCGGCTGGCAGTATTCAGTGTGTTTGGGGGAGTGGGCGCTTGGTTGCAATTACTGTGATTGGGGTGGAGGGAGCCTAGCCATATTTACTGTGATTGGGGACTTTGAATGTAATTCCACTGTTAAGATCCACACAAAAATCCATGTTACTTTGACACAGTTTTCATTTCCTCATTTGAAGAGGTAAAATCCACGCTGATAATTAACAGTAGAGATGAGCGAGCATACTCATTAAGGCGATTTACTTGAGAGCGCATCACCTTTTTCGTGTAACTGTTGGCTCGTCCCTGAAGATTCGGGGAGGCCACCGGGGGGGCGGCGGAGGGGAGCGAGGTGGAGAGTGAGAGAGATCTCTCTCTCGCACTCCCTCCCGATCCCCTCCGCAACCGCCCGCTCACCCCCGCGGCTCCCCTGAATCTTCAAGGACGAGCCAGCAGTTACTCGAAAAAGGCAATGCTCTCTCGAGTAAATTGCCTTCATGAGTATGCTCGCTCATCTCTAATTAACAGCATAAATTGCCATATTGTGGATTTAAAAACCACAGCCTATGTCAATTCCACATGGATTTTTCTGCAATCTCAGCCAAATGTCTTGTACTGGAAATGCTGCAGATTTTCCATGCAGGAATTCCATTTGTAAAATTTTCTAGCATTTAGGGCAGATTCAGACGAACGTGGTTTTATCACGGCCCCATAACGGGACAAACCACTGAGTTCAATGGTTTAATTTTCATTAGCCCTTTTCTCAGCCGTTAATTGTACAGGCAAAAGCAGATAGGACATGCCCCATTTTTTTTCCGCACATAATAAATATGATGCGTGGGAAAGATCAGGCAGCACCAATCTTCCCGTAGTTTATTTTCAAACTCCTACACTCTGGTGCAGAGTTTGAAAAGTCGGCGAAGTGGAAGAAATTCCCCTCGTTCATGCAATACTATGCTCCGTGCCAGTGAGCGTAGTTGTGCCTATGGCCGTCCGAATGCTCCAGAACACAGGAGTTTGAAAAAAAGACGTGGGAGGATAGGTGCTGCCCTATCTTTCTCGCATGTAGTATTCACTACGTGCAGGAAAGATAGAGCTGGTACTATCTTTTTTGGCCATACAATTAACAGGCGAGAATCCTGATATTGACAACGAAACCACTGAAATCCTATTGAAATCTGTGGTTTGATTGTGTCCCGTCCCGTTCTAAGGTCGTGATTATCATGGCCGCATAAGGGGAGAAATACTGATATGTCTGCATCCATCCTTATGCTGTGTGTAATCATAGAATCATAGAATGGTAAAGTTGGAAGGGACCTCCAGGGTCATCGGGTCCAACCCCCTGCTCAGTGCAGGATTTACTAAATCATACGAGACAGATATTTGTCCAGCCTTTGTTTGAACACTTCCATTGAAGGAGAACTCACCACCTCCCATGGTAACCTGTTCCACTCATTGCTCAGCTCACTGTCAGACAGTTTTTTCTAATATCTAATCTGTGTCTCATCCCTTTCAGTTTCATCCCATTGCTTCTAGTCTTTCCTTGTACAAATGAGAATAGGGCTGATCTCTCTGCACTGTGACAACCCTTCAGATATTTGTAGACAGCTATTAAGTCTCCTCTCAGCCTTTTTTTCTGCAAGCTAAACATTCCCAGATCCTTTAACCGTTCTTCATAGGACATGACTTGCAGACCGCTTACCATTTTGGTAACTCTTCTCTGAACTTGCTCCAGTTTGTCTATGTCTTTTTTAACCCCTTAATGACGCGGCCATTTTTCTTTTTCCATTTTCGTTTTTTCCTCCCCCCTTTAAAAAAATCATAACTCCTTTATTTATCCATCCACGTCACTGTATGAGGGCTTGTTTTTTGTGGGATGAGTTGTATTTTTCAATGGTGCTATTTAAAGTACCATATAATGTACTGAAAAACTTTAAAAAAATTCTAAGTGGAGTAAAATGAAAACAAAACGACATTTTGCCATCTTTTAGTGCGTCTTGCTTCTACGGCGCACAAATGGCAACAAAAACGACATGATAACTTTATTCTATGGGTCAGTACGATTACTACGATGCCAAACTTGTTTAGGTTTTTTTTTACTATACTCCTCTTTTTTTTTTAAAAGACATAAAATTTTTTTCAATTATTTTCTGTCATCATTTTGTGCGCGCAATAACTTTTTTATTTTTCCGTCGACGTAGTTGAGCAAGGTCTCATTTTTTGCGGGATGTCCTGTAGTTTCTGATAGTACCATTTTGGAATACATATGACTTTTTGATAGCTTTTTATTGCGTTTTTTTCTTGGAGACAGGGTAACTAAAAAAGTGCATTTCTGGCGTTCTTTTTTTTTTTCGGACGACGTTCACCGTGCGGGAAAAATTATGTGCTACTTTGATAGATCGGACTTTTACGGATGTGGCGATATCAAATACATATTTTTAATTTATTATTTAGATTTTTTAATAATAAATATGGCAAAAGGGGGGTGATTTAAACTTTTACAACTTTTTTTTTTTCAATTAAAAAAAAACTTTATTGATTCTTTTTTTTTACTTTACTTTGAAGTCCCCCTGGGGGACTTTAAGATGCGATGCTTTGATCGCTCCTGCAGTATGACGTAATGCTATAGCATTACGTCATACTGCTTTTTGACAGGCAGCCTATGAAGCCACCCCACGGGGACGGCTTGATAGGCAATCTGCTAAGGCAGCCCTGGGGCCTTTCATTAGGCCCCCGGCTGCCATGATACGTGCATGGCTCCCCCGATCTCACCGCGGGGGGGGCCGCACGGGACTCCCGAACATCGTTCGGGGGATTTAAATGCCGCTGTCAGAATTGACAGCGGCATTTAAATGGTTAATAGCCGCAATCGGGCGCGCGGCCGCTCGCGGCTATTGCCCGCGGGTGTCAGCTGTTATAAACAGCTGATGCCCGCACTGTATGAAGAGAGGTTGCCACGCAACCTCTCTTCATACATACCCCGACGCTCCATGACGTACCGGTACGTCATTTGTCGTTAAGGGGTTAAAGTGGGGTGCCCAGAACTGGACACAGTATTCCAGATGAGGGCTGAGTAAGGCTGGATTCAGACGAACGTATATCGGCTGGGTTTTCGCGCCCAGCCGATATACGTCGTCTCTCTCTGCAGGGGGGGAGCCTGGAAGAACCAGGAGCAGTGCTCTGAGCTCCTGCCCCCTCTCTGCCTCCTCTCCGCCCCTCTGCACTATTTGCAATGGGGAGAGTCGGGACAGGGGCGGGGCTAATTCTCAGAACTTAGCCCCAACCCGCCTCCTCTCACTGCAAATAGCGCAGAGGGGCGGAGAGGGGGTGGAGAGGAGGCAGAGAGGGGGCGGGAGCTCAGTTCCTGCTCCTGGCTCTTCCATCCTCCCCCCCCCCCTTCTGCAGATGAGGACACTGTATATCGTCTCGGCGTGAAAACCGAGCCGATACACGGTCGTCTGAATCCACCCTAAGGAAGAGTAGAGGGGGATAATGACCTCATTTGATCTAGACTCTATGCTTCTTTTAATACATCCCAGAATTGTGTTTGCCTTTTTGGCTGCTGCATCGCATTGTTGACTCATGTTCAGTCTATGATCTATTAGTATACCCAAGTCATTTTCACATGTGCTGCTGCTTAGCTCAATTCCTTCCATTCTGTATGTGTTTTTTTTTTCATTTTTCTTGCCCAGATGTAGGACTTTGCATTTCTCCTTGTTAAATGCCATTCTGTTAGTCGCTGCCCACTGTGCAAGCTTTTCTAGATCCTTTGGAATACTCTCTCTCATCCCTAGTGTTAGCTATTAGAGATGAGCGAGCACCCATATGCTCGGGTCCGCGTTATTCGAGTCGAGCTTTTCGTAAAATTCGAGAACTCTACTCGACTAACGAACCCCATTGGTTACAATGGGAGACTCGAGCATTTTTGTATGTGGGACGCTGGGTCCCGAGATTTTTTTTTTTTCTTGGTTCGTCTCTCTCTCTCTCTCCCTTACAGCCCAAAAATTTGCCATTGAAGCGCACGCTGCGTCACGGCGGGGAGGGGCCAAAACAGGCACGTCACAGCGGGGAGGAGCCAAAAACTGGAGTGGGGGGGGGGTCGAACATGACTCTGGTGCGGAGTTTGAAAAGTCATCCAAGGAGACGAAATTCCCCTCGTTCAGACGCAACTATGCTCATCTGAATCCACCCTTAAGCACAGATACGCATCAAAATATGCTGTGTGAACATACCCTTAAAATATGGGTGTGTTTCACTCTGGATGTGTACGTGATTACTGGGAGGAGAGCTTTGGATGATCTGTGTAGATTATGCTAGGGCAGCACTCTGGATATGTATGGATGCATTAACAAGTGGAGGAATTGTTGCCCGTTATCATAGCAAATCCATACCATATTTCACCCCTTCAACTGAGGGCTTATTCAGATGAGCGCATGCGTAAATACATTCGCCGGTACGGAACATCTTTTTGCATGAATGAAGTTAGGAGATGGCAAGAAGCAGGCCAATACGTCTATGCTTGCAGATAGATTGGGGTTCTTGCAATTGAAATGCCAGTTCACACCCTTCCTGTGGAATAGAATGGCAATTAAATGCCTAATTAAGGTCAGCTGTCTCCTTTCCCTGCATTGTATGCAGGGTAGGTCCATCCCTTCCCTTTTTTGGAGCTGCCATAAATGTCTATGGCAGCTTTCTGCATAATACGGGCAAAGATAAGTCTTATCTTTTTTTAGATTAAGATTTTGCGCGGAAAAAACATGTTCATCTGAACTAATCTATTGAAATTGAAGACATCGCTTTGTCGGGCTATAGACACAAGATTTTCATGTGCGAAAATGCCCCTGCAAATATGTTCGTCTGAATCCGCCCTTAGGGCATATTTACACGAGCGTATATCGGTCGGGTTTTCACGGCCGTCCGATATACACTTCCACCTAAGCAGTTCCCCCCCTTCCCTCCCACTCACTGTCTCTCTGTCTCTCTCCTCCCCTCCGCGCGGTTTGCAATGGGAGTGTGCGGGACTGGGGCGGAGCTGAGCTCCCGCACCTTGTCTATAGCCAGCAATGAGAGTGGGTGGGGCAGAGCTTAGCTCCACCCCCATCCCCTCCCATTGCAAACGCCGGACTGGCGGAGAGGGGCAGAGAGCCAGGGAAGGGGAGGGAAGGAGGGGGGGGGGGGGACTGCTTAGATGGAAGCGTATATCGGCCAGGCATGAAAACCTGACAGATATACGCTCATGTAAATAAGCCCTGAAGGAGTGAAATCTGCTGCAGATCCACACCAAAGACAATGTCAAAATTCAGGCATAGATTTTTAGTGGAATTTTTTTTGCATGGAAAATGTGCTGCAAATCCACCACGTGTTAACGCATCTTATATATAGTTTATAGTACAGCAAGTTTTTTTTAACATTAATTATATATGCATCTAAGTTTGGCAACTAAAAAATTAATTTTTCTGTTTAGGAGGCTATGGCTCCTAGTTAATGGTGTTAGTCTAGAGCTCTTAGGCCCAATGCACGTGGCGGGATTTGCATTGCGGAATCCGGAGTGGGCTTCCATCTCCAGACTCCGTGGAAAATATCTGCCATAAACATGCAATGTAAAAGCTGGTTTTCATGCCCACCAATGGTAATCCATTGCAATTTTTCGCTCACGGAGGGGAAGAATAAATAAATAAATCGCAGCATGCTCTATTTTGAGCTAGATTCCGTACGAGCGGCTTCCATTGAGGTCAATGGAAGCCGTCCCACCAGCAGCCCTTCTGCATTTATTGCAGAAGGGCTGTGGATCCGTGTCAACGCCTAGCGACAGCGCGGCATTATCTGTACTGCGCATGTACGCCAGGAGGCACATCCGCAGAACAGATTAAAAGAAGCTGAACAGGTGCGGAGGGGTCCCTGGCCAGGCACAGAGTCGGATTCCGCTGCGGGATCCCAGTCGGCCATGTGCATTTAGCCATATATATATATATATATATATATATATATATATATATATATATATATATATATATATATATATACACACACACACAGGGTCATCATAATTAAAGTATCCCTATTCAGAGGTGCCTAGAGAGACATCCACTGAGCATAACTGAACCAAACCTGGTAATAATACTATTCAGGACATGAGAAAGTGCTCCATGTGACAATTTGTTACAAATCTTCTCTTTCAAGATGGTTAGACATGGCCCAGTCAACAGTGCTAAAAATCCTACCTAAGGTGTTGGTTTTTTTTTCTCATATAAGATCAAACACTTGCAAGAACTGTTTCTTGGAGCCCCAGGTGTTCCTCCTGAACTGCCAACAAAACTCCGTGGGGATTGGGTACCCGAGCAGTCAGGACACACATGTAGTCTTGATATACAGGTGGCTAGATGCAGGAGCAGACAGACACAAAAGGTAGTGATAAGAGCGGGATGCCCTGAAACAACCTCCTTCCCCAGACAGAACCCACCTCACAGCAAAGCACCCGAAAGGGGTGACTCCACTAAATAAAAGACGAGGACAAAGAATGCAAGACAAACAGAAACAGGAGCCAGATCCCAGACAGGAGCACAAATCAGGCTTACTAGATCAGGAAACACTGATGACAACCAGCAACTTCCAGCCAGGAAGAGCTAGGTTATATAGGGAGAGGGAAGTAGCTGATTGGCCGACAGAACTGTCAATCAACAGCCACTACCTCAGTTAACAGCTGCAGAACCAATTAAGAACCAAGTGAAGGTGTGCTGGCAGTGACGTGACACTACTTCCCCTTTAGAAAAGGGCCCTATGGACCCTTAGGGCAAACAAGAAAAGTATATGTAAAGTCCTTCATAGACACAACACCATACAAGGCTTTTACATACAGCCTGAAACAAATGCATAAATGTCATAAACAGGAGTGAGAATATAATTTAAGACACCCTGGACAGAACTATTGTGCCTCATACAAACGGCCTTAGTCACAATAGTTTAATAGGAACGAGTGCACAAAACCTGAGGGGAACTGAAAAAGGCAAAAATCACACCAGGTATACTGCATAAAGCAAGACAAATCATTATTTTTCAATGAATCGAGATGAGGGCTATTACTTCCTACTGGGGTATTCACAGGAATACACCTGGTTAGACAATGGGTTACCTACCCACAAATATCATTGGAGACCCAGTTGATAGTAGGGTTATGAATCTTTAACCAGGGTAACCCTAGGATAATTTCAATAGGCAAGCCCTCGCATACATACAAAGATAAAAAGTTTCTTCATGAAACTGCCCAACCCTTAATTGTATGTCCGGAACAATGCGCTTCCTGGTGTAACAGGGACGAATCTATAATGGAAACAGAAATTGAGTTAGAGAGTGTTTCTATCTTCAGACCGGCTTTCAGGGCAAACTGAGAATCACATTATTGTCTGACCCACTGTCCAAACAAACACCAGCAGATATGATGTTATTATCTGAAATTATTTCACCTGGGAAAGTTTGCCTCGACTTAGCCAACCGAGCAACTTGTGGTCTCTGCTGATAAACTGGCTGCTTGTTCATGGGTCTTACTGGACCAATGCAAATAAAGTACCCATCTTGCTCACAATAAAAGTACAAATCTTTCGCTAGATGATTATCCCTACGTTCTTTGAGGAGGGAGACTCAAACACTGTTTCCCACATTCCCTCTCACAGACTGCCATTAACCCTAATCAGCAAGGCTATAGCATCCTCCAGCATGCAAGATGTACTATACTGAAGCATTACATTCTTCACCTTGTAGCACAGGCCGAAACAGAACTGGCTTCTCAAAGCCGGATCATTCCACTGCATTCCAGTCACCCAGCGCTGAAATTCTGCGCATTAGTGCTCAACCAGATGATTGCCTTGTTGTAAAACTTACTCTCAGCAAGGGCAACATGATCGGGATCATCATAGAGCAGACCTAGGGCTGAGGAAAAAAATTGTCCACTGAAGACAGAGCAGGCGAGAAAGGGAAAATGCCCACGTCTGAGGGTCTCCCTGTAACAGAGAGATTACAAAGCCCACTCTCTGGATCTCATTCCCTGAGAAGATTGGTCTTAAATGAAAATAAAGCTTGCAGGCTTCATGAAATGCAACCACAAAAAGGTCAGGTAACTCAAGCTTTGGTTTAGATTGCGTAGAAACGTCAAAAGATGCAGAAGACTTAATGGCCGACAGCAGTTGCATAATGTCCGCCATTTGCTGTGACAACGCTAGTACCTGCTGAACCAGAGCTTGCATTGGATCCTGTACAGACATGGTTTTAACCTGATTAGCAAGTGCCTGGACAGGATCCATACTGCGTCTAGCACAATTTTGTTGGGCTGGTTATTATTTTATGTTCATCCTGGACTGCAAGACAAACCAGGACACAAGAGTCCGATCCCAGACAGGAGCACAAATCAGGCTGACTAGATCAGGAAACACTGAAAACAACCAGCAACTCCCAGCCAGGAAGAGCTAGGTTATATAGGGAGTGGGAAAGAACTGATTGGCTGACAGAGCTGTCAGTCACCAGCTACTACCTCAGCTAACAGCTGCAGGACTAATTACCATCAACTAGCCAGGAGAGAAGATTTTAACCCTAGCTAGTCAGGATAGAACCCACAGTAGTGAAGGTGTGCTAGCAGTTACGTGACACCAGAAGTGCAAGTAACATTTGCACTGGAATGCCTTGGTTGAGTGGAGCTGGACAGTTTCTTGAATTAATTTTACATGTCTCTGGATATTACCAAGTTTGGTTCATTTATGCCAAGCAGATGTCTCTCTAGACATCTCTAAATAGGAATACTTTAATTATGATTAGCTTGTATGTATGGAATCTGTCATCTTGTTATTAGGTATCAGAACTATTAACTGCCACTATATTGTAATACATGATGTAAACCCAAAGATGCCCATGAATACTCTGACTAATGAACAATACCGTGAAAAAACAACTTTGAAAGCGTATTGCACAGTATACAAACTTCCTGATAAGAGTCTCTTTCGGGCTTGATGTGCTTCATTTCATGCTAGGTCATTTCAAGCTATCTCCAAGTCTTACCCACTTTGGCTTAACGTTTGTCTCCTCAGAGACTATGTCCACTCTCCTTTTAAACTTTTAAAGTCTGGTAAGTGATGAGAAAATTTGCAATTTTTGAGGCATGTCATGACTTGCAGATTTTTACAATATAATTTAAGCTAAAAACTGATCAAACTGTTGTGTAAATGTAGGACATAATACTTAAACCTCAAAATTCTTCTTCAATCGGTTTTGATAGTTTAACCGTGGTTTCATACAGTGCAATAATTCTACCAGGACGCAGCTGAATTTTCAGTCCTGCAGAAAATTCTGCACCAAAAGCCACACAGCTAATGTGTGAATTTTGCAGCGGAATTGACAATGGCCCATTGTCCACGGGCGGGTTTGATTAGCAGAATACGCGTGGGGAACCTGCGCGGGAGATCAGCAAATCAAGCCACCCATAGGGAAGCATTAGCGTCCACAAATTAATTAAAGCATACAGATTTGTTTTGAGAACCTTTTGGACCGGAAAACAAATCATAGCATGCTCCATCTTGCTGCGGATCTCGCACTGACAGCTTCAATTGAAGTCAATGGAAGCCATCTGATCCGCGGCACACCCGCAACTGACACTGTGGACGGGCTGCGGATCCGCGGGAAAGCAAGAGATTAAAAAAAACAAAACTGTACTGCGCATGTCCGATGGCGAGCCGTGAGGACGATGTGCAGTACAGTGAACCCAGAAGTGAAGAGATCCAAGCGGACGCTGCCGACAGGAAAATTTAGGTACACAGGGTTCACTAGCTGCGGGCAGTGTTGGATTTAGTGCTGAATACCCCACGCGGAATCCGACCCGCATGTGGACTTGAGGCCTTAGTCCTAGCAGAATAGTTCCACCCATGTAAAAGAGCCTTAGGAGTCTGTGTGAATTTTGCTGCTACTGTAAAATGCAGTAGATATGGACCCCATTACATGAAGAGACAGAAGGATTGGAGCAAAACTACATCCATAGAAGATCTATGTTTAGTTCTCTAAATGTTTGGAACAATCCCTTTGCAGAGTCCCTTCAAGAACTGTGTGCAAGTGTACCTAGAGGATCTGATGCTGTTTTGAAGGCAAAGAGTGATTACAAATATTGATTTTGGTTTCAATTTCTCTCTTGTCCATTCATTTGGCATTTTTTAATTAACATAAAACTCTTAACACTTCCATTTTAATTCTTAATTTGCAGCATTTTTCCATACCTGCCTAATACCTTTGCAGAGTACTGTATATTACGTCCTACCTACAAAATACCATTGTTGTAAAACAGTGCTATCTACCAGAAAATATAATATGGACAATTGTGGTATAAAACCATCTCCCAACAGTAAGAAACACTGTAAAGAAACGTAAAGAGTGTCAAGGAAAAAATTAAATACACCCATCTGCAAAGACTACCGCATAGAGCTACAAAGTTTTTTTCTGGTATTTAAAAAACAAACATTTCAGGAACATAAGTTGTCCATGCTTAAAGTCAAGTTATATCATGGAGTTAGCACCATAATAAAAGAGACCAATTAGATGTAAGTACGTTTTTGAGTGCATTATAGCAGTAATTTCACCCGAAGAACAGATGTAGACTTAACTTTGAGTTGCAATATCAAAAATGTGCAAATTGTTTTTTCTGAGCTGTTGAAAATACAGTGACAATAGAAATTCTGGCTTCCTTCCAATGCCGGTCATTAGGGACCTTAGCAAGAAAAATACCAGGCTTTTCTTTATCTGACATCAATTGCACGTGTCCTTTGTTGTCGCAATAACTATTTAACTTGAAATTGATCTGAAGTAATTCTGAGTGATATAGGGGCTAACATATGCTAGCATTTTATTCATTAGGAAGATGGAATAGCTGCAGTTTACAGTCAGAGAAGGTAATTCAGAAGACTTTATAATATTTGTTATTTATCGTCTCCTCTAGCACTAAACGAGCTAAAATAAATGTTACTTGTGTATGTACACCAGAAAATGGCAAGTTAAAGGCTATGTACACCTTTGCAGGTTGAACGAATGAATTTTTTACGTCTGGGTATTTTTAAGGACATTTTCCCTTGAATGAACATTAAATGAGTTTTCTGAGCAAAACTTTTGATAATCTAGCCTCAGGATAGGTTATCAATAGCTAATCGCCAGAGGACCCACCACTCAGAATCCTCGGCAATGAGCTGATTGCCTGGTCTGCTGTCAGTGCAGCGGGCCAGACGAGCGTCATAGGGGACGGGATCGGAAGTGCCTTAGCTGCCTTCACTCCCATTGAAATCAGTGGAAGCTCAAGCAACTATTACACTACTGGCACTTCCACCTCTGACATCGGGAACGGACATGTAATAGCCGCTTTAGCTCCCATTAATGGGTAAGACAGCATAGATTATTTTATTTGATGTAGAAACCATATTGATCAGTTTGCTTATGTAGGCTTTAATTGCTATTGACATTACTGCTTTAAAATGTAATATTAAGCCCTCCCAAGCCACACCCTTACATACAAATCAAAAACTAAACACATCTTATTTGCTTTTATGACAGCATTGCCACCTCTTTCACTCTGTGCAGCCAGGACCAAGGTGATTGCCCAAATGAATCTGCACCATTTGAGAGTGATAGTGTTGGACCCGATGGTCATTTCAGTGGAGTTATTTGCCAGCCACATTCTCTGTTACCAAACAAGAGCCTGAAATATTGAGGCTCCTGCTAATTAAAGGAATATTCTGGTAACATTTAGCTAACCCCTATCCACAGGATAGGGTGCAACTAGCTGATCAGTGAAGGTCCGATCACTGGGAAACGCACAATCTCAAGTTTGCAGCCTTGGCTTGTTCCCACATGAATGAAGTGGTGGTCACACATCCATGTCAACGGAAGTGCCAAAGATAGCTGAGTTTAAGCACTGGGTGCTGCGGAATAAGTTGGCGTTATAAAAATAAAGATTATTATTATTTATTTAATTATTACTTAGCAATGTCCAGAGCTCTCAATAAAATGAATGCAAGTGCTGGAGAATGCTAAGGCTGGGTTCACACGGGGTGTATTCCCGCCGGAAATCCTGTGGTTTGGCTGCAGCAAAAACCACGAGATTTCCGCCGGGAGAACTGCCGCGGAAAAACCCGTGGCAGCTTTGAAGCAGCCCGGCCGCTCGTTCTTCCGCTGCAGCCGGCGATCCCATAGAGGAGAGCGCGGCCGCGACGGAAATAAAAAAAAAAAATAGACATGCTGCATATTCTGAAATCGCGGCTGTGGCTGCGGCCGCCGCAGCTGCGTTTCCAGCCTCACTTACCGCAGCGGATTGGCCGTCCCGTGTGGACGAGATTTCTGAGAAATCTCATCCACATGGCTGGCTAATCCCGAGATTAGCGGCCGCGGGCGTATTTGCCGCGGCGAAATTCCGTGCGGAATTTCCGCGGCAAATCCGCCCTGTGTGAACCAAGCCTACGGGCTTGAACTCAGCTACCCTCAGTGGTCCCACTGAAATGAGTGTGCTAGTACTGCACATGTGACCACCGCTTTATTCATGCAAGGATGCTCTAGAGGCCAGTTTTTGGGATCAATGGAGGTCCTAGAAGTCCAAGAGGTCCCACTGATAAGCTGCTTTTTTAGCACAGCTGAAAGCGCAGCCAAAGATGCTGGAAAAAAAAATCAATACTCACCTAGCAGCTGCCCTCCAGGTCCCAGCCACTGATCTTTGGCGCTGCTCCGGGCTTGGCTGAGACAGTCAATGAATGTCTGTGATTGGGCATCGAGGCAGCACTGAGAACCAATCACAGCAATCTATTGCTGCAGGTGGGGTTCTCAAACCCTGCTTACAGCAATAGATCTGTCAGTGCAGGGGAAGCCTGGAGCAGCGGCAGAGACCAGAGTCCGGGACCTGAAAAGCAGCTGCTAGGTAAATATTGTTTTTTTTTTTGCATCTAGTGTAGCTAAGACTGATTTTCGGGGTTGGGCTTATATTGCATGCCCTCCCCCCAAAAATCGGTGTGCGGTTAACGCTGCTAAAAATGCGGCACCAAGTTTTGCTGCATTTTTAGCAGTGTTAAAACTGCTGCCCATTCATTTCAATGGGTGACGCAGGGCTGAAAATGCCCCAAAATAGAACATGCAACGCTGTCAAAGTGCAGCGTTGAAGACGCTGCATTTTCAGCCTTGTGTGAACAGCCCCATTGAAATGAATGGGAGTGTTGTACAGCATTTAGTGATGTGCTGAAATGCAACGCTAAATGGTGTACAAAAACATCCGTGTGAGGGAGGCTTAACATATGCCTTGTACTTACATTGCATGTACAAGGCAATAAGATATTTAATAGTAATTCACGTCAAACAACTGAGCAGTCTCTCAAACAATCAAACAGTTTTTTAATGTGAAACATACAGTCTCTTTACAAGAAGGAGAATATATGTTTACCACTAGAAGAGATGAGCGAGCGTACTCGCTAAGGCAAACTACTCGAGCGAGTAGTGCCTTATTCGAGTACCTGCCCGCTCGTCTCAAAAGATTCGGGTGCTGGCGGGGGAGAGCGGTGAGTTGGGTGGGTTGCGGGAGTGAGCAGGGGGAGCGGGGAGGAGAGAGTGAGAGAGAGATCCCCCCCCCCATTCCTCCCCGCTCTCCCCTGCCGCTCCCCGCCCCTGCCGGCACCTGAATCTTTAGAGACGAGCGTGCAGGTACTCGCATAAGGCATTACTCGCTCGAGTAGTTTGCCTTAGCGAGTACGCTCGCTCATCTCTATTTACCACCCTTTCAAAGTAGGTATGAGCAAAGCCTTTGAACTCACATCAGTTATGTATGTATCTTTAACCCTTTCCAATCCAATTTGTATCCTGGTTTTCCTAGGGGGCTTACTGTTTTTCGGCCATTATAAAACAACGCTATCTGCTGGCTAGAGCCAGTACTGCATGAGGTGACATGTTGGATAGGCTCCGACAGCAGAGAGGCTGGCAATATACAGTAAGAGAACTCCAACGGATGTCTTCTAACATTGGAGCTGTACAGCCTTAAATCATAATGTCTTCAGAGGTCAGACAGTGGATTGTAAAGGGTTAAGGGTGAACTTTTTATTTTGAGAAAAACAGTGAGGGGTCCACTTTCTTTGGATGTGCATCTATGACTTGTAATGTACTAGAAGTAGCTGCAGTTAATACCATGGTCACAGCAGAAGCACACAAAGCTAACTGAAGATCTGTTACTAATAAATTCCAGTAAAAACACAAAGTTTTTGAAACAAAGATAAGAAATTGTGAAGAGGCTTTGTCTGTGGGTTTGTACATATCATTTGTTGAATTATGACTCCCCATACATCTTACACATTAAACCCCTTTAACACAGATTGCCTGTCAGGAACCTGACAGCCGTCCCAGCGGTGATCACTCCTGTGCTTTTACACAGGAAGATTATTGCTCAGTTAATGGAAGCAGAGCGAGTCAGAGATTGTTCCAGCCCACCTCTATTCACAGTAAACAGGCCGTGGTTCGTAGGTGAATGACTGCCTGTTTAAACAGAATGATGCAGCTGCAATATATTGCTGATCAGTCTTTCATTGCATGCGTTCACACAGCTCAATTTTCGTGCAAACCGCTCAATTTAACGAGTGATTTGCATGATAATCACCCCATGTAAAAAGGGCTTTATTAAAGAGCATATTGAGCTGCTTTGTTTTGATGTATCACAAAACAATTGAAATAGTTATTGATTAAACACAAAACAAATCTTAAAACATAGGTTAATGTATTAAAAATATTAATTGATTCAAAGAAAGGTGAAATATTGCTCTGCATTTTGCATTAACAATTCAAGGACTTGAAAGTTTTTAGGAAGTACTAGTAATTATTAGGAAATTATAGTACCATGTATTTCTGGTGGCGCCACACAGCTCTGCTACATGCACATCACACACACAGCTCTGCTACATACATTGTTCATCCCATACAACAGGGATGAGAAGCAGCACAGCACTGGAGATGAAGGACCTGTGATGACATCACCGTCATGCTCCGGCCCTGTTCACATGATGGTGACGCTCATCCCGAGTGAATGACTTACATGCTCCGCCCCTGATCACATGATGGTGATGTCATCAAAGGACTTTCATCACCAGTGTGGGAGTTATATGCTCTGCCCCTTATCACATGTGGCGTCATCACAGGTCCTGCATGATTGTGCAGATTACGGACAGACTACAAAACCTCCTGTGGCCTCAGTTGCTATAGAATACTAATAAACACCTATCCAGAGAGCAGCCGTGTGTACAGGACCTGTGATGATGTCACCGTCATATGATCAGGAGCAGAGCATGTAACTCCATCATTGGGGATGAAGGACCTTTTGATGACATCACCATCATGTGATCGGGGTGGAGCATGAAAGTCACTCACAAACCCACTCACTACTCGCTCACACACGGACGGACAGGTCATCGTTAGTATTTTAATAGCTATGTATGTGTCTCTTTATAGCAAGACAGAAACATAGAAGATTGATTTCTCACATGCGCAAAAAGCAAATCTGCCCTATTGTGTGCATTTGCGCACCAAAGGTGCTCATAGAAGTCTGCGCAACATGAAGCTCATTAGGCTAAATGGTCATTTAAATCAGGGCAGGGGGTGTCATGCGCCCAGGTGAATATACCCTGCTTGTGCAAAAAAGTACAATAAAATGCACAAAGCGCACGCAAAATTGTCTTGTTTACAGCTGTCTGACACAACTCTAAGGACAGCATCACATGGCCATATTTGCATGTGTTTTTGCACACACGAAATCTGCACATGCTAAACATGGAGAATATAACTGATTCATTTCAATGGGTTAATTCTAATAAGCGTGGCGTGCTCTTTTTGCATTTTGTGCAGCGAAACTGCCGTAGAGGTCTATGACAGGTGTACACAATGGGAAGGAAGAAACACTGACCCAGAAATGAAGACAGCTGGCACTTATTAGGCTTTAATAGCCATTTAGTTCCACAGAAAGGGTGTGTTGTGTGCGTGTGAACTGGTCTTGCGCAAGCAAAAATTACAGTAATATGTGCAGACACACGCACAAAACCATCCAAACGTCATTCATGTGCAAATAAGCTGTCCTGTAGTGAGCATACTTGCACAAATGCTCGTGTATCTCTGCCCTAAGGGCTTCTGCAAACAAACATGTTTGGGCGCATTTGTGCGTGCAAATTCTGCCAAGTTATGCGCGGAGAATAGAACCAATTGTGTTCAATGAGTTCATTCTCCCTTTTGTACATATGGAAAAAAAATGCAGCATGCTCTATTTTGCGCACCAAAGGTACTATAGTCTATGCGGGATGAGCACTCTATACCCACGCAATTTTGTGAAGAAAATAACACACTGGGGACTAATTAGGCTACCAAACCTTTTAAATCATGATGCAGGTGTGTCCTGCACTAATGTGACCGACCCCGGGAAACATCACATGAAAATCGTACGATTTTATCGCCCTTAGGCCTCCTTCCCACGAGCGTGACGGGCTCCGCCGCGTAATATTACGCAGTGAAGCCCGTCACGGCGCCCCCCCAGAGCCCCTATACTTACCTGCGGGAGATAGCGTGAAAACGCTTCCCCGCCCACCGCCGTCGCGTCGTGTGACACGCCCACCGCGTCACGTGACGCGGCCGGCAGCGTCACGTGACGCGCCGGCCGCGTCAAATGACGCTGCGGCGGTAGGCGGGGAAGCGTTTTTTCACGCTATCTCCCGCTGGTTACAGCGGGAGATAGCGTGAACGGACGGCTTCCATTGACTGCAATGGAAGCCGTCAGCGCGTACAGCCCGTCCTCACCCGCAGCAAATAGAGCATGCTGCGGGTGAGGACGGGAGAAATCGCGGTGCGTAATTCCGCGGTGGAATTACGCATCGTGAGCATTGTGCTATTAGGTTCAATAGAACCTAATAGCAGGGGGCCACGCAGCGGATTTTTGCCGCGAATTTACGCGGCGTAAATCCGTTCGTGGGAAGGAGGCCTTAGGGTGAAGTCACACGAACGTATATCGGCTCGGTTTTTACGCCGAGCCGATATACGTTGTCCTCGTGTGCAGGGGGGGAGGATGGAACAGCCAGGAGCAGGAACTGAGCTCCCGGCCCCCTCTCCGCCTCCTCTCCGCCCCTCTGCACTATTTGTAATGGGAAGAGGCGGGGGCGGGGCTAAGTTCCGAGAATTAGCCCAGCCCCACCTCTCCCCATTGCAAATAGTGCAGAGGGGCGGAGAGGAGGCAGAGAGGGGGTGGGAGCTCAGTTCCTGCTCCTGGCTGTTCCATCCTCCCCCCCTGCACACGAGGACAACGTATATCGGCTTGGCGTAAAAACCGAGCCGATATACGTTCGTGTGACTTCACCCTTAGAAAGCAGCCTTAATGCAAAGTGTAAATAATTTTGTTTGCTGTTCTTTCTATAATGCTATGTTTCCCATGCACACGAGAAGATAGAAACTGCCTTATCTTTCTGTGTGTTACGCAGCAAAGTTCCCCTTTGGTAGTCTTTGGGGATTCAAAAATGCCTATGTTAAATGCACAAATTTGGGAATAAAACAGCGTAATTACACACACACCTGCACCGACCTGGCTGGACACTAGAAAGTCTGCATCTTATAGCCTTGTAGCTATGGAAGACCCTTAGAGTAGAAGATTTAGAATTGCCATCATACCACGAGGAGTGGATATGGAGTTCCTCATTTAACTGGTTGATGCTTGCCCTGCACAGTGGGACCCTTCTAGCAGTGCCTACAAGGAGCGGCAGGTGAAGGAGTCTCACTGGCCCAGGGGATTTATGGTGAAAGGTGGGACAGTGCCACAACCCTGCAGCACAAGCAGTATGTGAGTATTGTTTATTATATGACTGTTGCGATGAAACATCTTTGAATTATTTGTAGCAAGTTCTGACTTCCAGCAGCACATGTTGGTGTCCCTATGTGTAATTACAGAATGCACTTCCTCCAGAAGTTTACTAAACAGCTGCACCAATAAGTGACAGAAGGCGATGAACTTGTCCGGATGACGCCTCAAGTCATCGTAAAGAGTGTAGAATTGCTCCTTACGCTGACGCTGCGACACCAGAGGATTAACCCAGAACCTTCTCTTCCTAATACTCCTAATACTAGTACTACCGTGTTTCCCCGATAGTAAGACACCCCCGATTGTAAGACGTATCGGGGGTTTCAGGGGGGTCGGCTAATGTAAGCCGTACCCCGAAAGTAAGACATATGTCTTACTTTCGGGGAAACACGGGGGTATTGCCGCCTCCCTCTCATCTAGCTGCGCGCCGCCTCCTGCCCACGTCCGCACCGTCCCCCTCTCCATACGTCGCCGCGTCGCCTTTCTACCAAAGCCCGCAGACGAGCTTATCAACAAGCTGTGACCCGGATCAAGGATGCCAAATGCAGAAGCCAGGAAGCCATTGCTCAGCTCCAGATTACAGTTGACCTGGTGAGTAAATCTACCTGAGGGATCTGTTAAGTGTGAAGCTTAGCAGAAACCCTTGTCAGTAAAACTCCTGCAAATGTCTTTATTCATCTGCAATGTAAGCCATATTACAGATTAGATTTGGTATATTTAGAGCTTCAGACAAAAATGACTAGTCTTAAATATTTACTAAGTTCAACTCCTCTATATTCAGTTCATGTGTTTGCCTGTTTGATTATCTAGCATTAGATGTTCTTACGTCAACTAGCTCTTCAAGAAATGCTGCAGGAGTTTTAAGAGGTTCCTTAATAAATGGCATGTTTAGGACACCATATAATGGGGTGTAATGCCTATATAACACTTAATCATTGAATGTTTTTGTTTAAGTAATATACTCTGGAAATGGTTTCTAGCTGATTCTAGAACTCATATTGGCACTTCCTTTTATAAAAATGTTTTGTGGTGAATACAATACTGTTCAGGTTGTTAATAAATGTTAATTTTATGGTTAAAACAAAAAAATCAACAATTTTTTTCCAATATAAGACATACCCCGAAAGTAAGACATAGTGGGGCTTTTGGGGATAAAAAGAAAGTAAGACACTGTCTTACTTTCGGGGAAACACGGTAGGAATGATTCTAGTCACCTCCTCCCGCATCCCACATGACTGCCCAAATCTGCGAGACAGCAACCAAGGCAAAAGAGCATCCTGTTCCGAAGAAGTCATGTCCGGAGGCTTAGAAATTCTCTCACAAACCAAGATAAAACAAGAAACACCGTAGAACAGCGCACCGCCACACCTGTCACCTTTTTAAAGTTGCTTGCAATGGGCAGGTTCTTTTTCCTACTGGCTCCTTAATTTGTTTTTCATTTGTCTCCTGAAGCCAGTAGGGCATTAAAATAAGCACAGAAATAGTTAATAGCAGTATATTGCTAATCCAGAGATCAGTGCAGCCATGGAAAGGTCTGTATAGGATATCAATAGGGATGAGCGAGTATACTCGCTAAAGCACTACTCGTCCGAGTAATGTGCCTTAGACGAGTATCTCCCTGCTCATCCCTGAAGATCCGGGAACTGCCGCGCAGCGGGGAGCGGCGGGGAAGAGCGGGGAGGAACGGGAGCAAGATCTCTCTCTCCCTCTCTCCCGCCCGCTTCCCCCCGCTCCCCGCTGCAACTCACCTGTCAGCTGCGGCGGCTCCCGAATCTTCAGGGACGAGCAGGGAGATACTCGACTAAGGCACATTACTCAGACGAGTAGTACCTTAGCAAGTATACTCGCTCATCCCTAGATATCAACACTAATGTCAAAACTGCCTCCCCGCATTACCAATAACTGTGGTACCTCACCAATGTGGCCTTATTCATAGTTTGTGAAATCCTGTACAGATAGTCCCCGACTTGCGAACATTCGAGTTACGAATTTCGCTAGATACGAACTATCTGTTCTGCACAGTATGATGTAATGCTATGGCATTACATCATACTGTGCAGGGACCGGGCAGGCTTCTATCAAGCCTGATAGAAGCCTGTCCGGTCAGATCGCGGACAGGCAGGCAGCCAGGGGCCTTCTGAAAGGCCCTAGGGCTGTCTATGCAGAGCGCCTAGCAAGCCGTGCGCTTGATGGGCACTCTGCATAGACAGCCCTGGGGCCTTTCAGGAGGTCCCCGGCTGCCTAGCAACCGCACAGCGTCCCGCGATCTCATCGTGGGACGCTGTACGGGCCCCCTGAACGTCGGGTGCAGGCTGTTTCTTACAGCGGGCACCCGGCGGCAGCAGTTCCGACGAGCCGCGCCACTCGTCAGAACTGTTAACACTTTAAATACCGCTGTCAGAGCGGTATTTAAAGTGTTAACAGTTCAGACGAGTGACGCGGCTCGTCGGAACTGCTGCCGCCGGGTGCCCGCTGTAAGAACAGCCTGCACCCGACGTTGTATGGAGCGGGATCCACCCGCGATCCCGCTCCATACAACCATTTGTTCGACTTGCGAACAAATCGACTTGCGAACAGGCTCCCGGAACGGAACCTGTTCGCAAGTCGGGGACCATCTGTATATATAATGACTAAATAATAAATAAGTAAAACTAACACTAGATGGTGCTGTAGCACAAGTCATATATTATATATATATTTATTGGAATCATTTAGGAGTACATGGCATGTACATATTCTGTAACATTGTTTCCAAACTGTCATCACTGTTGTAGAAGCCTTTGGACATAATTTGTAGATAAGTGTTGTAGATAATGTAAATAAAAGCAGCAGAAGTTGAAAATAATGCGTAATCTACTTACCATGCTTGTAAATTGCACAGCCGTCCATACAGTTTTTTGCAAGTGATATTATGTATTATGACATATAATCTCTTTTTCCTACACTTTTTTGTGGTTTTGATAATGGCATTTTTTTCATGCTTCACGCTTTGTCTGCAGCATAAAATGCCACATCCATGCCTGACTCCAATCTGGCAATTGGAATAATCCCTGGATCATAAACCCTTCTGAAGTGAATTGAATGATTTTAACATATAATATTGTATCGCTCAAGAAAAGTCCAGACCCCTCTTTTATCGAATTTACCATCACCATGTCCTCCGGCAGAGAGTTCCATAGTCTCACTGCTCTTACAGTAAAGAACCCCTTTCTATGTCGGTGTAGAAACCTTCTTTCCTCTAGATGTAGAGGATTTCCCCTTGTTACAGTCACAGTCCTGGGTATAAATAGATGATGGGAGAGATCTCTGTATTATCCCCTGATATATTTATATATAGTGTGGCAAGTGGGGTTACTCGCCTGCGGATCGCCGACCTCTCGGACCGGAATGGGTACCACACATGTACAAATAGCTCAGGAGGCTTGGAATTTCTTTAACCCGTTCCCGCTGCAGGGCGTAAGTTTACGTCCTGGGAGCCTGGTACTTCCCGCAACAGGGCGTAAACTTACGTCCTGGAGATAGCGCGGGATCACATATGATCCCGTGCTATCCCGCAGCGGGAGCCAGCTGTCAGTCACACCCGGCGTCCCGCTGCAACAGCAGGGGGGCATCGGAGATGTGCCCCCCGCTGTTAACCCCTTCCCTGCCGCGATCTAAGTAGATCGTGGCAGGGAAAGAGTTCACAGAGGGAGCACGGCTCCCTCTGTGTCTCCGGCCGGCTCTCGCGATGTTATCGCGAGAGCCCGGCCTGTTGCCATGGTAACAGGACGCCAGACACTGGCGTCCTGTGTTACCAGTGCCTGAGATCGCTGTATAAGCGATAAGGCATGGCAAAGCAGTAGCTTTGCCATGCCTTATGACAGCGATCATCAGGGCTGTGGTCAAAATCCCTCAGAGGGACTCACATTGTGTAAACAAAACAAAGATTAAAAAAATTAATTAAAAAAATGTAAAAAAGAGAGTAAAAAACCAATTTTTTATGCTTTTTCTCAGATTAGCATAAAAAAGGTAAAAAAAAAATAAACCCCCACGTATTTGGTATTGTCGCGTCCGTAATGACGCGTATAATAAGTTGCACATGCTTGGAAAAAAGCATTTAAAAAAACACTAAAAAACTGAGGCAAAATGCTAATTTTTAGCATTTTGCCTCACTAAAAACGCAATAAAAGTGATCAAAAAAGCCGTATGTACCCCAAAATGGTACCAATAAAAACTATAGCTCGTCTCACAAAAAATAAGCCCTTATAGAGCTCCGTCCATGGAAAAATAAAAAAGTTACAGAACTTTGAATGCAGCGATTTAGAAAAAAAAAGATTTCCAAAAAAAGGGGTTTTATTGCAGAAAAGTGGAAAAACCTAAAACAAATGTAAGAATTTTGGTATCGTTGTAACCGTACCGACCCGCAGAAAAATGGAACGTCTCATTTATGCTGCATGATTAACGCTGTAAAAAATAAATAAATAAAATCTATGGCAGAATTGATGCGTTTTCTCTCCCTGCTATCATAAAAAAAAAATAAAAGTTTTACAATATAGTTAATGTACCCAAAAATGATGCTAATAAAAACTACAGTTCGCCACACAAAAAACAAGCCCTTACACGGCCTCGTCGACGGAAGAATAAAAAAGTTATGGCTTTTGATAAATGGAGAAGATAATCCGCCAAAAATTGTTGCGTCCTTAAGCCCAAAATAGGCCATGTCATGAAGAAGTTAAACCTGGTGCCTTCCAGTATTAATTGCACTCAGCAGAGAAAACATATATTTAGCATACAAAGTCCATAATTTAGGGTTCACAAACCCACAGGGGTACCGTCACTACCATGCCTGGGGTGTCTAGAGGGTGTCTTCCTCCGTCACACGCATGATGGTTCCCACAACTGGTCCGCACAGAACCTCAGGCTCCCAGTCCTGATGCGGGCTCTCTCGCCATCTCCAGCCTGTCCAGCTCTGCTAAGCTGTTTCTTACCCCCTCTTTAGCGTGGCAGGATCTTCTCCTTTTATGTTAGTTCCTGCTACATCCAGAGGTGTTAACACTTTCTGTAGTACAAGAATGCTTGTCTATAGCCCTCTGCAGACTATTCTGTTTACCTCACTTTCAAAATAGTTATTAGGTCATCCCTCAGCCATCTTTTTTCTAAACTAAATAATGCCAACTTTGATAACCTCTCTGGGTATTGTAGTCTGCCCATTCAATTTACTACTTTAGTTGCCCGCCTTTGTACCCGCTCAAGCTCTGATATATCCTTCTTTAGTACTGCTGCCCAAAACTGTACACATTATTCCATGTGTGCTCTAACCAGTGATAGTAAAGAGGAAGAACAATGTTCCTGTCATGTGCCTCTTGACCTCTTTTGATGCACCCCATGATCCTTTTCGCCTTGGCAGCAGCTGCCTGACACAGGTAACTAAAACCCCCAAGTCCTTTTCCATGTTAGTGTTTCCCAGTGGGTTCCCATTTAGTGTGTAATGATGACATGTATTTCTCTGCCCATGTGTATAAATTTACATTTATCAGTGTTAAATCTCGTTTGCCATTTTTCTGTCCAAGCCTCCAACTTATCCAGATCCTCTTGCAATCTCCTTGCTTCCTCTCTTGTGTTAATTTCTTTACATAGTTTTGTATCATCTGCAAATATTGATATTTTACTGTGCTATCCTTCTACCAGGTCATAAATATAGGAGAATAGGGCTCAGTAGTGACTCTTATGGTACACCACTACTAACGGTGACCCAGTCAGAGTGTGTACCAGTTATAACCACCCTCTGCTTTCTATCACTGAGCCAGTTACTTACCCACTTGCACACATTCTAGCCTAGACCAAGCATTCTCATTTTATATACCAACCTTTTATGCGGCACAGTATTAAACGCTTTGGAAAAGTCCAGATACGCAAGATCCAGTGACTCTCCTGGTACAGTCTAGAACTTACTTCCCATAGAAGCTGATCAGGTTGGTTTGACAAAAGCAGTCTCTCATAAACCCATGCTGATACTGAGTTACACAGTTACTTTCCTTGAGGTACTTCAGGATAGCTTCTCTTAGAAACCCTTCAAACATTTTACCTACAATAGAAGTAAGACTTACTGTCCTGTAGTTTCCAGGTTCGCTTCTTGACCCTTTTTGAATATCGGCACCACATTGTTTGTACACCAATCCAGTGGAACAGACCCTGTCGCTATAGAGTCCGTAAATATAAGAAACATGGGTCTGTGTATCACATTACTTAATTCCCTTAAAACCCAGGGGGTGTATGCCATCCGAACCCGTCGATTTGTCTATTGTAATCTTTTTAAGATGACTCAGCACTTATTCCTGGGTTAAACTGGTGACATTTAGTGGAGGGTTTACATTATCATTCTGCATCTCATCTGACATTCGATTTTTCTCGGTTAATAATAGATTTGTTTTCTCCTCATCGCCCTTTACAATTTTTCCTACATTATTTATTAACCCCTTAATGACATGGCCTATTTTGGCGTTGAGGACCAAGCGATTTTTTGGTATTTTTCCATCTCCATTTTTCAAAAGCCATAACTTTTTTATTTTTCCGTGGACGCGGCCGTGTAAGGGCTTGTTTTTTGCGTGGCGATCTGTAGTTTTTATCGGTGCCACTTTTGGGTATATAGACAATATCGTAAATTTTTTTTTTTTTTTTTTTAATGATAACAGGGAGAGAAAACGCATCAATTCTGCCATAGATTTTTTATTTTTTTTTACAGCGTTAATCATGCAGCATAAATGACACACTAAAATTTTTCTGCGGGTCGGTACGGTAACAACGATACCAAAATTGTTATATTTTTTTTAGGTTTTTATACTTTTTTGCAATAAAACCCCCTTTTTTTGGAAATCTTTTTTTTTTCTCTATAGCTGCATTCAAAGTCCTGTAACTTTTTTATTTTTCTATGTACGGAGCTCTATGAGGGCTTATTTTTTGCGAGACGAGCTGTAGTTTTTATTGGTACCATTTTGGGAAATGTACGGCGTTTTTGATCACTTTTATTGCATTTTTTGTGAGGCAAAATGCTAAATATTAGCATTTTGCCTCTGTTTTTTAGCGTTTTTTTTTACGCTTTTTGTCGTACAAAATAAAAAGCGTGTTCAACTTTTTGTACACGTCGTTACGGACGCGTCAATACCCAATATGTGGGGTTTTAGGTTTTTTTCCCTTTTTTTATGCTAATATTAGAAAAAGCATAAAAAAGGGGTTTTTTACATTTTTTTTTTACATTTTTATTTTTTTTACACTTTTCTTTTCTTTTTTTTAATACTATTTGAGTCCCTCTGAGGGACTTACATCACTGTGCCTATGATCGCTGTCATAAGGCATGGCAGAGCTACTGCTCTGCCATGCCTTATCGCTTGTACAGCGATAATAGGAACAGGCAATACAGGACGCCAGTGTCTGGCGTCCTGTTGCCATGGTGACAGGCCGGGCTCTCGCGATAACATCGCGAGTTCCGGCCGGGGACACACAGGGATCGCGATCCCTCTGTGAACTCTTTCCCTGCCGCGATCTACTTAGATCGCGGCAGGGAAGGGGTTAACAGCGGCGGGCGCATCTCCGATGCCCCCCCGCTGTTGGAGCGGGACGCCGGCTGTGACTGACAGCCGGCTCCCGCTGCGGGATAGCGCGGGATCACATGTGATCCCGTGCTATCTCCAGGACGTACCAGGTACGTCATGTTGCGGGAAGTACCAGGCTGCCATGACGTACCAGGTACGTCCAGGAGCGGGAAGGGGTTAAAAGGCCAACACTTTCAGTATTAATCTTTTTAGTATTTATATTGTTGAAGAATAGTTTTGGGTTAGTTTTACTCTGTTTAGCAATAGGTCTCTCTGTCTCCATCTTTGCTGCTTTTATCATTGATTTTTACATAATTTATTTTTCCTCATAGGTTTGTAGTGCTTCTTTGCTTCCTTCTTGTTTTAGTAGTTTAAACGCTTTCTTTTTACTGTTTACTTGTCTGCAACTGGTGGATGTATATGTGTTCCTCTGGTGTCAACTTGACCTCTCGTATTTTAGGTGGCAGTCCTGCATTTAAGTCACTACCTGTGTGCACATGTCGGGCCTTTGCCTGAGGGCCCACCTCAATGACATGTCTCAAGCATATTCAGTACCAAAATGAATGTTTGTTGGTGATACCCCAATTTGCAGAGCTGTAGAACAATGTCAATCCCTTGTAACAGTCTCTCTAGCTGTAGTCCTTACAGCTTTGTTCTCTCAATGTCAGTTCTGGTGCGTTATGGAGCTGCAATTCTGAAACACAGCCTGCCTCCTTTCTTGTACCACTGTGCCTCTCTAACAGGCACAGATTCTCCAGGACACGTTTTCCTCAGCTCCACAGTCCAACTCCTCACTCCTTTGGAAGCTCTCTCTCCCGGCAATGCAGTTTCTCTTAAGGCTCAGTATCACTGGAATTGCTCTCCAGCTTGCAGCTCTCTATGATCTCAAGTCTTCCAGATCTCCTCTCTACAGAAACTTGGAAGTCACATACAACATTCTATAGAGAAATACCCAAACTGCATTAATGTATGATGGCCAGTAGAAGTCGCCCATATACAATTCAAATTACATAACTATAAGAACCATAACAGCTCATTACAGCACAAACTTGATACATCTGTACTTTGTGCTAAAGCATATTTGGTAGACAAGCCAGAAGTAGAGTACAGATAGTAGGGAATATGACTGTGGTTATGGAGATGTTAACACTAAATTCACTCATTGTCAAAAAAAATAAATAAAAAAATCATGCACCTAGTAGGAGTTGTCAGAATTGAATGCAACATTTTCTTGTTTGTTTGTAATATTGATACAAGTACGTGATTACAATATCAGTGCAAAAGGATAATTTATTGCAGAAAACTGAACCCTTGAAGGGAGGCTCTAGGCTCCCCTGTTGTACCACCTCCAGCTTGGATAGAAGATGTGATACGAGCATCCATGGAGGCTCTACTGCTTTGTTGGGCTGCTTCTAGCTTGGATACAAGATGTGATACAGGCAGGCATGGAGGCTCTAGTACCCTGTTGTACTGCCTCTAGCTTGGATACAAGATGTGATACAAGCGGGCATGGAGGCTCTAGTATTCTGTTGTACCGCCTCTAGCTTGGATATAAGATGTGAAACGGGCGGGCATGGAGGCATACAGCTTATGTATCTCTCCACATTTGCTGTAACTGAGCCTGTACCTAGATCATGAAATCTCTTAGGCTGTGGAAGCTGAGGTCCCAGATGGTCCCAAACATGTTCAATTAGTGATAAATCTGGCAACCAGGCAGACTACAGAAGTGTGGCAATGTTGTGGAGACATTCCTGTGACATCCTTGCTGTGTGCGGCCGAGCATTATCCTGCTGGAAAATACCTCTTGGAAGCCATGAGAGGAACACATGTAGCTGCAGGATGTCCTGAACAAATCGCTGAGCTGTCATTGCCCCTCATACTACTACTAGGGGTGACCAACTGTCATATACGATGGCCCCCTAGACCATCACACCAGCAGTGGGGGCAATGTGCCACTCCACAGAAAAGCCAAGATTGCGGAGCTCACCCCGAGGTCTCCAGACACGGACATCAGCAGTGCCCAAAATAAATCTGGATTTGTAGCTGAAGAGTACCCAGCTCTACTCCATAACACTCCAGTTTCATCATTCACAACACCGCTGCAAATATAGACAATAGTGGGTGTCAAAGGCAGTACATGCAATGGATGCTGTGAGAATAAATGCCTTTCAGTGAAGCACGTGGAAACGGTTCTGACAGACACAGAGACCTGTAACAATGGTGCTAGCTGTCTCTGCATGGTGGACAATGAAACAGTTGGAGCTCCTTGTTCTTTTTGGTTGATCCGACAATCCTCTCTTCTAGTGGTCTGTAAAGGGCATATTGAGCCCGGTTGCCTTGTGTGCGTGCCCTCACACATCCACCTCCTAACAGTCTCATCAGAACGGCACAGGTGGATGGCAATTCGTTGATATGACCAATCAGGTTTTCTTATTCCAATAATGCATCTCTTCTCAAACTCTGTTCATTGGGCAAAATCTCTTTACTTGTGCTGTAGAGGCGTCCAGTGGTCAATAAGCTCTACACAAGTGGAAAAAGAGGCCCACTATGAGAACATTTTTATAGGCCAGGGGGGAACCACTTTTAGGGACTCAAGTGGCAAGACCATTCAACTCATCATGCGACAACTCTACACATTTGCATATCTGCCTGAGATGTAATTGCATGCCATGTTTTGCAGCAAAACGACAACTCCTTCTTGGTGTTTGATTTTTTTGACAAAGAGTGTATATGACTGCTGTATTGTGACCGCCTAACTGTAGCCTTGGCCTTACTTTGCATCAAGAGATTAATTAGCATTGAGGATTGGGAGGGCAGTGGATCTGAGTTGCTCTCTGATCTGAACTTAAAGGGGTTTTCTGGGTTTTTTTTTTAATTTACTACGATGCTGGCTATGTGGATACATTAGAATACAGGCTTTTTACAGACTGTAGTCATAGCCAACATTTAACAAAAAAAACCCTCAGAAAACTCCTTTAATATTACACCACACTTACTCTTGGCATGTTTGTTGCAGATTATCAGAGTGGATTTTAGACTGAAAATCTGCAATAAGAAATAGTGTGATGTGGTAAGATCTGTGCGGAGGTTTAAGGATTGAAGTACAAATAGTTAAATGTGAAGCAAGCTTCACATGGTCTTATTGACTTGGTTAAATATATAATGTTTTAAAACTATAACAATCATAAGCAATAAAAAGAATGATAACATTAACTGAACTTTGACCTAGGAAATCCCAATTAAGCGTTGTAGCTAAAAGCTGATTCCGGCAAATGTATACAACACATTTCACAAATGACAATTAGAATTAGTTAGAAAACTAATCAATTCAGCCAGAATATTTGCATTATCTAATTTCCAGCACAGGGGAAATACAAGTCAGATACTCTAGGTGTCCTGCTGTGTGAGGGGTCATTCAGCCTGGGTTTGTTCTTATGTTCTCTACAAAGAAGAGTTCCAATTAGATATTCGTCTTTATTTATTTATAGTACTGGAAGAAGCCTAATGAGTCAAGAAATGCGCCTTCTCCCCTCTATACCCCAACTCTTTTTGTTAACTGGATGAACAACAAAAGAAAAGCTTTGTCACCAGGGAGCATGAGAGACCTCCAATATGCTCCAAGTTTGTTTGGCTTTAGATAAACCATTCTCAGTTATAAGAAACAAGAAATGTCTAATATTTATTTCATAGCAAGCTAACGAACTGAAAAATAAACCTGCATCCAGGTATTCTCAAGAATATTCTGTTAGAGTACCCTGCATAAACAAACGTAGCATGAAGTTACCATAGAGGAATGATTTTATTATTCTGTTGGTAAAATATGTTTACAAAGTTGCTAAAATATGAAAAAGAGGAAGCGTCACTTTTGTCAACATTCAGGGCAATGACGAAAAGCACATATGAACTAGACCAAAGCGATGCATCATGTGTGAATTGAGCCTTAGACTGCTTTTACACAGCCAAGAAAACTTGTGCGAGATTTGAGCATTGTGAAACGCACAAATATGAACCCCATTCTTTTCAATGGAGTCATGTACATGAGAGATGTTTTCCAGCACTGTATCATGGTGCAGGACAAAATAGTTGCAAGCTCTATCTTTTTGTGTTCCCTGGAATGTATAACCCAATGACTTCAATGGGACCTTTACTGCCTCGCGTGGCTCTTACGTGCTGTGCGATGTGCGTGTGAGTGCGATGAGAGGTTTCTCACTAAAATCAATGGGAAACGCTTCTGATTCTCTATCACACGTGAAACTTGCATGAGAAGATCGGAGTTTCACAGATGACATGCGAGGCGTTTTTGCCTGAAAATAGCCTCACATCGGCAGGTAAATTGCGCTTGGCCATGTGTAGGTAGCCTTAGGCTGTATTCACAGAACTGATTTTCACGGACGAGTTCTGTCTGACTGCGATATGAACAGAACTAACACGTGAGAAGAACCCATTAAGTTCATTGGGTCAATACACATGAGTAATTTTTCACTCTAACCGAGGGTCTGAGTTTGAAAAATCACTGTAAGTCCTAAAACAGAACAAAACACAACGTACATAGCGTTAAATTGCAGAAAAATTGCTCGTAAACGAGTGTGACGTAGGTCAGATTTTCACTGACCTACATCACACTCGCCCTTGTGAATACAGCCTTAGGGTTCATGTCCATGCGTTAAAAGGCTGTGGGTCTCCCCACAGGGTTTTACCAATTGTATACATCGGCCATGTATTGCTGTGTGAGCACTGCGCATACCAGCATATCACACGCATACATGGACATGTACAGCATGACTTTTTTTTTTTAATTCCCTATTCTGTTTCAGAGCAGGGATGCGTATGAAAATGCAATGTATTATGTAAGGACAGCGTTTCTTGCGTCGCCTATATAAATGTATAGGGCTCATGCTGTGTGGTATGCGGAGAAATAGAGCATGCTGCAATCTATTTCTCATGTGTATTTAACGCATTGTCTACACGCTCATGTGCATAGATCAATGAAAGTCCATTGCCTTTCAATAACTCCATTCACCGTGTATCACACGGTCATGCAATCCATGCATAATACACGGTGAAACCATGGTCATGAGCCTTTGCGCAAGTTTTAAGGCTTCCTTAGAAATTCTTTATTCAATAGCTATACGATGTACCAGTGGTGCATGTAGCCATTCTAAACCTTCTACTGCATGAGGCAACCAATGTAATGGCACTCCCCCCCAGCAAAAAAAATCCTTTACTGGTGACAAAGAAAAAAATCTCTGTGGGGATCTATGCTAGTAAAATGGTTAAATGGCATATCCTTAAGAGAGACTATTAATAGTGGATCTATAGGGGTTTGCGGCCTGGGATGCCCGCCAATTAGCTGTTCTTTTGAGCAGTGTGCTTGTGCAATGAGCTAATTTCTGCAGGAAGCAGACAACTATGTAAAGGTACAGGAGCAATCGTCGCTGAGACGACCTGCCAGGCATCTGCACTCAACAGGTCATCTTGTATAAAAGCACCACTAGGGTTTCCATATAGTGTAATAAAAGGCAACACCTTTAGGAAAACAATGTTATATTGAGTTGTACAATTTTTAAAGGAAAAAAATATTATTTAATTGATGGCAC
Source organism: Eleutherodactylus coqui (assembly GCF_035609145.1). Taxonomy (NCBI): domain Eukaryota; kingdom Metazoa; phylum Chordata; class Amphibia; order Anura; family Eleutherodactylidae; genus Eleutherodactylus; species Eleutherodactylus coqui. Next base: position 192,533,124 of record NC_089838.1, on the reverse strand, counting down.
ATTGTCATAAAAACTTTACATTACCTTGTTTCCCTGAAAATAAGACCTACCCTGAAAATAAACACTACCATGATTTTTCAGAAGTTTTGGAGAGGCTTGAAATATAAGCCCTATGCTGGAAATAAGCCCTAGCTGCAGTACATATAAATAAAAAAAATACATCACCTACAAGGCTTGATCCAGGTTTCTTCTGCTGCTCTCCGATGCTCCGACACGCTTCTTTCAGTCCTCAGCTGCCCACAGGAAATTCCTTCCTGGTTACGGGATTCATAAATTCTACCTCCAGGAAGCAATGGCTGTTTTTGGTTCATCAAGTACTGCATTGATTGGCAGAGCAATGGTTAAAGAATAGAGATGAGCGAACGTACTCGGTAAGGCCGATTTCGCAATCGAGCACCGCGATTTTCGAGTTCTTCACTACTCGGGTGAAAAGTACTCGGGGGCGCTGTGGGTGAGCGGGGGGTTGCAGAGGGGAGTGGGGGGGAAAGGGAGAGAGAGAGAGCTCCCACCTGTTCCCTGCTGCTACCCCCCACTCCCCTCTGCAACCCCCTGCCCCACAGCGCACCCGAGTACTTTTCACCCGAGTAGTGAAGTACTCGAAAATCGCGGTGCTCGATTGCGAAATCGCCCTTACCGAGTACGTTCGCTCATCTCTATTAAAGAACCAATGGCAGCCATCACGTTGTGGAGACAAGATTTATGAATTGGCCAATCAATGCCGTGGCACAACCAATTCATAAATCCTGTCTCCACAATGCGATGGCTGTGATTGGTTCTTGAGCACGGCATTGATTGGCTGAGCAACGGTTGAAGAACAAATCAGAGCCATCGCTTTCTGGAGGTGGGATTTATGAATCTCGTAGCCAGAAAGTGATCTTCTGTGGGCGGCTTAGGCAAGAAGAACATTGGAGCCCCGGAGAGCAGCGGGAGGGACCTGTATTGAGCCTGCTAGGTAAGTATAAGATATCCCCTGAAAATAAGACCTAGTGCCTCTTTTAATATAAAACAGGGTCCTATTTTGGGGGAAACACAGTAATAACTGAAAATATATGTGATGCTCCAACTGTGTTTAAACAAATTGTATTTAAACAGACTTGAGAATTCAACAATATTTTCTTCTAAATATTGCAGAATAAGCAACACGCTTAACCGTTAGACATGGATAAAGATACCCTTCTTTACATATAATCCATAGCATGCCGTATATCTATAAGCACTCCTATGGCAAAAGAGGTGATTCTGTAAATAGTTGACTTTACAGGAATTCTTTGTGGTCTGTGTTCAAGTATATTTGTATGAATTTTGTGAATGAGAGGCAAACGCAGTTCCCGTGTACAGTACTATACATCCACACAAAAAATTGCTTATACAGTCTCAGTATTCATGCAATTAGCCATATTATAGCTCTGATATTTATGGGATGCCAGAGAGCTTAATAAGTCCTCTACTATACCTGTGAATGCCTTCAATTTCATATGGAACATTGTTAGAACAGATTTTTTTTGCAAATTTTAATTAAATTTTTGTTTCAAAATAGGTAGGCCTGCGCAGGGTCTCCTTTAGATTGGAAATGGATACAATATAACGATCCGCGCCACCACACAGTACTCAGCCATGGGTTAACTCACCTGGTGCATAGCGGGGTTCCCGTGGCAATACAGGGACACCCCGCTTGCACCTGTGGTCCTGGTTTGCTTGTAATAAATGAAGATACTCAGATATCCTTCGGATTGAAGGAGGGCAGCAGGAAGAAAAAGACCCCCAAAAAGAGGAAATACTCCAATGGGTTAATAGCCAAAGTCCAAAGATTAGAGAAAAAGATTTCCTCCGCGCTCTTGCTGTGGATCTTTTGCCCAAAAAGAATCAACTGTCATACCAGACAGTCTTTTTCACAGGATAAATTTATTCAAATTTTCCAAACAAGTAAAACAATCTTGTATCAGTAAATTGCAAACAAGAAAAAATCTCTTGCAGCCGTAAAAATGAAACGCGTTTCAGCGTTTTAAAACGCCATTTTCAAGCATAATATACATGTAAAAAATCTCCCTTATATAGTGTACTTACCTTATGGGGTTAGAGGTCCAGGGCTGGTGGCGTGGAACGCCGACCAGTGTCGCTCTGACGCAATCCACGAGCGTCTCATGGCCCGATGGATGATGCTTCTATAGCGCATGCGTACGTCAAGCTGGACGCACTATACATATCTATATTGGAGGTTACGTCAATGGTGCCTGGTGGCGTAGAGCGCTGGCCAGCGTCGCTCTGATGTAATCCACGAGCGTCTCATGACCTGATAGATGGTGGTTCTATAGCGCATGCGTACGTCAAGCTGGACGCACCATACGTATCTATATTAGAGGTTACGCCAACTGCACATCTCTCTGTTAGCGCATGCGTACTGGACCTCCATTCCCGCAAGGAAGGACTTAATCACAAATTCTTGCACATTATACCTACTATGTTGTGATAACAATATACTCTCAAATTAATAAATGATAATTAAAATATACTACTTAAAACTAATCTTACATGAAATATATATATATATATGTATATATATATATATATATATATATATGTATATATATATATAATTTCAATATAATTATAATACTTATAAAGCTTATAGCGAGAACATATAAAATGCAGCAAAGCTTCCATTCATAAAACATAACCTAGCAGAATATATGTATATATATATGGAGTTACACTTATAAAGTTTTAACTATAATTATAACATGTGTACTTCTTTTCATATTAAAATGATATATCATATTTTTTCTAAAACCTCATTGAGACCAAAAGGACACAGCGTATTCATTCTAAAAATCCAAAACATTTCTCGTCATATGTTTTATGAATGGAAGCTTTGCCGCCCTGGACCTCTAACCCCATAAGGTAAGAACACTATATAAGGGAGATTTTTTACATGTATATTATGCTTGAAAAGGGCGTTTTAAAACACCGAAACGCGTTTCATTTTTACCGCTGCAAGAGATGTTTTCTTGTTTGGAATTTACTGATACAAGATTGTTTTACTTGTTTGGAAAATTTGAATAAATTTATCCTGTGAAAAAGACTGTCTGGTATGACAGTTGATTCTTTTTGGACAAAAGATGCACAGCAAGAGCGCGGAGGAAATCTTTTTTTCTAATCTTTGGACCTTAGATTGGAAATGAATGATCATCTAGTGCAAAAGATCATCTGGGCAACTAGTGCAAAAACGTTCCTGTTGTCCAGTTGCAGTTTTGTGACTTAACCCAGAAAGGACTAGCGGCATCTGTTTAAGGGCTTGTTCACATCTGCATTGAGGTTCTGTTTGGATGATCATTGTTAATTCATTTGGACACATAAGAAAACTCAGATTCTGTTAGCCTTATTGCCAATTCTAAATTTGAAGAAATAGTCCAACAGTTTTTTTTGTGGAGAATGTCAGAAGACTGAGAAATCCAGTGAATGGATGTATGCTAAGCACCAGTGAATTAAAAGCCACAGTAGGTAACTATTTACTATTGCTTTAGCTTCTGTCATGGTGCAAGTCACAGATTCACAGTCTGTTTAATTGATCTCTCTCCTGCATGTATTGAATAACTTGTTTATGTTTTTCTGACTGTATATGTTCTATTAAGGTAGAGACAGTAAGAGATTCTTGTAGAGTTGTTTGTGTTTATAACACCCCATCTGTTTTCAGATGATGCACAGAACAAAGAATTTATGACCTTCAAATGCCAAGCTGTTCCTCTCCCTAAGCTACAATACAGAGATAACTAGACTTGAGCTAAAATCTAGTAGCTAATCTCAGTAACCGTATGTGCCCTGACAGACAGAGTGGTAGAATAGGGAGAAATCTCTGTTGTCTGGTGAATCTGGTTCATTAGAAATAGAGCCTATGGTCGAGATTGAATAATTTCACTTGCTTGTAACCGTAGAGGAGTCACGTGAATAACCTGTACAAATGAATGTAACATGTTGTGAGATTGATCTGTGCTGGATAGATGTAAATTGTGTTGAAGGTTTCTGTCTCATATTGGCAGTTTTGTGTTTATTTAGTCTAAGGGCTACCCGATTGCCACATTTCTACAACTGGAGTTTGGGACTCCAGACTAATAGATTAAAAGGCTCCAGGAAAGTGTCCATTAGCTAGTCATTTGACATTTCAGCAGGGATTCCGATTAAGTGAAATTCCAAATTAGTGGATTAAAAGACTTTAGTGAAGTGTCCATTAAGTAATCATTTGGGGAAGAATATAGCTGCTGCCGTTTGTAAATGTTCAAGAGGCAGAGAAGGTGATCAAGTGGAGCTCATGCTCAATCATTCTGGCTAATGGACACTCCAAGAGTGCCAAAAAATGAGTATTCCAAAAACAGGATGTTTGGGTGTGGATAGATAGAGAACGTTTGCAGGTAATTGTAAAGGCAGAATGAAGGGCTTCATATAGAAGTCCATACTTGGAAGGATGTGAGATTTTGGTCACAGCATGTAGAAATGACAATGAAAACAGTGAAATCTGTTATACAACTCCATTTCTTGCCTAGAAAGAGTTAACTTTTGTATTCAAGCAGTTATGGTACATTGCAGTGGGAAGAGTGCGCTCCAGCCAGAGCAAAGGGTAATTCTAAAAGTTGCATTCTTGGTGATAACTGCAGGTTAAGAATATGTGTGAGTTATCAGGCTGTGATATTACTGCACAAAACATAGGATTTTTAAATCTGATCTTGCTATTTGATCATTAATATTGCAAATATGTGAATATTCTACAAAATGGCCTTTAGATTCAGTAATCTGCAGTACATGAATAATCATGGAATTATCGCTTCACAACAAACCTTTACTCATGTGATAGCCAATGTAGTAACTAGCAAAGTGAAAAATCACTTAATTTACCTAAAATAAGGTTTTTGTGTTGAAAAAAAAATCACTCTTAAGTGTTGGCCACTAAGGATATCATTTCCTTCTAATTTGCTGCTGACTGCCTGTTAGCCAAAGTCATCATCTAGAGATGGAGCACAGGAAGTGCAGGAGAGATTCATGTTGCTCATAGAAGTCTATGGAGAGAAGAGGGGGAAGGAGAAGGAGGGAGACAGAAGCAGAAATTCACACAGATGTGCTGCTGGAATCAATAGGGTTTTATTTATTGTCCCACGGCTACTGAAATCATCGCAACATTGCTTAGTACTTGTCTACACTGCCCTCCATGATGCTGTTATTTCTGGGTATGTTTCCTTAGACAGGGAGCAAAAGCTGCTGCTTTCTTTATGTGCAATGTATGGGAGTCATCATAACAGCTTGTCAGCTCCCAGCAGCTCAGAAAAAGCTGAAAGTTAGGCCACCTGCACACGACCGGGTCAGATTCCACATGCAGGATCCTGCAGCGGAATCCCACTCGGTGCCCGGCCGGTGACCCCCGTGTACATGTCCAAATTCTTTTTTCAGTACTGCAGATATGCCAGCTGCTGCGCCAACACACATGCACAGTACAGATAATGCCACGCTGTTGCTAGATGATGACGAAGATTCCGTGACCTTTCCGCAGTGATGATTGCAGAAAGGCTGTGGGTCAGACAGCTTCCATTGACTTCAATGGAAGCCATCCGCGTGGAATAGAGCATGTTGCGAATTTTCCCTCGCGAGCTGAAAATCGCAATTGATTTACGCTTGTGGGCAGGGAAAACTATTTTTCCATAGCGTACTATGGCAGGTATTTGCTGCAGAATCTGAAGGCCAACGCCCACTTCGTATTCCGCAATGCAAATCCGGCCGTGTGCAGGCGGCCTTAAAGATAGAGCCTGCAGAGGTGAAAAATTCAAGATACCATTCATTTAGTGCCCAGAAATAATCTTACTCCTCATGCATACATGGCAGCTTATTCTGACAAGTCATCGGAATAGTTAGATACGCTTTAAGTGGAATCAAAACCCTCTTGTGGGTGAAATTTTGCATATTTTATTTATAGAACCCAATATTGCACAAACTGATGGGAAAATCCATGGACCAACACTGACAATATAAGATTTAATTAAGTTTTTAAAACAACAATGTCCTATACCTCCCTAAATCAGTGTTTTCGTTCTACTACAGCAACCAATCTAAAAAAACAATGAAACTGATGATCTCTGCCCACCACCTGAGGAGGACATGACACATCTGTCCTAGAAATGTTCACATTATGCTTACAGCATGTTATGTTAACTACTTCACAGCTGACTCATTCTTTTAATTCTGCTGACAACTCAGCAGGCACATGATTCTCATTTCCTGAAAGACAGTAGTTTTCTATCGGGGACTTCGTAAAGATATATGTATATTTAAAAATCTTGAAAGGGGGGAAACACAACATAATAAAACTGTACAAATTATTCTCCCAGGTGAATAGGGAAATCTAGGTCCATGTCCAAAGTTTTATGTCTATGGAGTAAGAAGTGCATTTCTATGTACAGCGTTGCTTTATATTGCTTTTTGTTATGTTGTAGAATTTTGCAAATTGAAAAAAGTTTTTCCTCATAAGGGCGCCCACCCACTGGCGTTTGCGATTTTCGTGCGTGAAATTCCATTAATTTCCATTGACTTTCATGGGTGCCTTAGGAGAAAAATAAGGACACATATGCAACTGACAGTTCCTATGTTAAAAAACACAACGCAACGCAAAACGCCAGTGGACAGGAGTACATTCAATTCTAATTGCTCTGCAGGAAAAACGCAAAGAAAAAAAAATCGCCAGTGGGTGGGCGCCCTTAATCTGCAATCCATACCCCATAATGACAAAGTGAATACAGAATGTTGGAAATCTTGGTAAATTTTGTAAAAATTAAAAACTAACATTTTGCATTGACGTAAGTATTCAGACCTTGTTTAGGTAAAAGCAAAAAAAAAGTTTGGCACCATGTTAGCCAGTCGAGCAAAGTGTTATTGTTATTAGTGAGAGAAACCAAGTAATATTGTAGATGTGATACCTTTTAACGGCTAACAAAAATACATGATGTTATAGCAAGCTTTCAGGTCTTCAATCGATCCAGCAAGCTTACGGGTATTCCATTGATTCAGCAAGTTTTCGGGTCTTCTATCGATCCTAGCATGAAGGATAGGTAGAAGACCCAAAAACGTGATGTAATATCATGTATTTTTGTTAGCCATTAAAAGGTATCATATCCACAGGATTACTTGGTTTCTCTCACTGAGAACAATCACACATCATACCTTGCGGTACTACCATTTCTCTTCATTATCTTGAGATGTTTCTACATCTTAATTAGAGTCCACCTGTGGTGAATACAGTTGATTGGACATTATTTAAAAAGACACACCCCATTTACTGAGCAGGACACAGAATAGAAACAGGAGGTGGCGCTATTCTAATATTAGTCCTGAATTGGATAAAAAAAATGCTTTAATGAATATAAAAACAAAAAATATTTGTAATAACGGTTTGGATTTAACTATAAACAATATTTTTCGTGAGGCAACCCTTATTCACCAAATTATTCACATTATTTTGGAGAAGCAGCACCCAGGAAGACCCCATTACTTACTCACTAAACCTGATCCACTATCATCCTATGAAATAATAGACTGGGAAAGGGGAAAATGGTGCAGCTACTGACTTTCTTTAGTGCTTAAGCCATTTTTACAAGGCTCGTTAGATCAAGCAATTTGCGGAATAATTGTGCTGTGTGAATGCATGCAGTGAAAGACTGATAAGTGATAAATTGCTGATCGAATCTTTCATGCAGACCAAAAAATCATCATTCCATGTAAACAGGCTGTTCAGCTATGAACAATGGTCTGCTTACTGTGAATGGAGACGAGCGGGCTGGAATGATCTCCAGCTTGCTCAGCCTCCAGTTAGTGAGCGATGATCGTTCCTGTGTAAAAGCACAGGAGACATCATAGCCGGGACAGCTGTTAAGCACTGAAGTGCCTGACAGTCATCCCATGTAAAAGGTGAGCAGAACCTTTTTGCGTGTATCACCCATCTTTTCCTTAAACATATTGATCTATGAAGCGCCGCTTCGTCTTACCTCTTTAGTGCGCTATTGAGCTTAGATTTTTTTTTAAATAGTTGGTGACTTCAAAGTTCCATCTTCTAAGGACAGACTTTTGGCACTACTGTATTCCTACAGAAAACTGTAAAGTTGAAGCCTCTGTTTACTATTTGTAGTTCTAAGCAGTGTTAAACACTTTGACTGACCAAGGTCCAGTGTTGCTTATGCAGGTCAGGATGCCTCACCAATAAAATCAAAGGCTGTCTTTTTTAAAATGCAATCTAGCACCTGTATTTAGCTACTAGCACCCTTTTGTGTGTTTCTAAAGCTGAACCACCAACCACTGATTTTGAGCTGGCTTAGCTTTATTAAGTCCAGCCTCACATGACCAGATTTGAATTGCGGATTCCACGATTGCCGCTGCACAGACGATACGTTGTAATACACTGGCATTGAAAGGCATGGAGTTTCAAAGTTTCTCTTACACTTGTGAGTAGGAATTGCGTATTATGCGAGTGGAAGAAAGATTGCAGCATTTTACAGCGGATTCTGCGCATATGGGCTCCATTGATATCTATGGATGCATTCAATCCCCAGTGCATACTTAATTAACATTGCATATAGGCGAGGATTCGCTCGCAAGTTGCTAGGACATCAAATAGAAATGAAATAAAGAAAGCAGGAATTGAAAGGGAGAGTCGCCTGAGCAAGATTGGGCTACTTTCTGATGTCATTCCCTGTTTGCGATCTTTCTTCCGCACAAATGATACACTGCCCATATGTCTACATCTGCACGGTAAACCGCACACATACGCAATTAATTTCCACAATCATCCGCTGGTGTTCCGCTGTGGATGTCCGCACAGAATCTGGCACATTCCTGTGAGCCCAGCCTTAGTCTCATTCTTTGGTGCACCACATGTTCAGTAGTTGCTGATTTCAGGTCTGGATACTGTTGCTATCACCCATCAATTCTGTACCATGCATGGTCATCTAGAGAACAAAAGTACAATCCAGTAGGCGGATAAGTCACTAATAAAAGATGTAGACCAGATCCTGCATATAGTATAGGAGATATTGTGATTGTTAACTATGAATCTATATCTGAAACTATAGCCTAAATTCATAACACCTGGTATCATTCCCAAGCTTTGATCCAGGAATGTACTCTCTGGTCTTTTGATGGACCAGTCAGGTCTTGGCAATAACAATGTAACAATACAATGACAGCTGGTTGATTTTATCAGTAGAATGGGAATCAAAATGGAATGAACAAACAGCAAAGTTACTAAAAGTTTATACCTTTCTGATTGTCATATTTAGATTTTCTTGAGGAGAACTTTCTATGCTACACTCACTTTACATTGGATATAATGGGACCTGTAGTGATCACCGAGTTCCACTTTGACTGCAACATTTGGCTATCCAGAATATTATCTTAATGTCTTAGAAATCAAGTAGCGGTGTTTTGTTTTATCTGGGTCATTATACGTCAGCTTTCTTCTACAATGTATATTGTCTTCTGATACTTACTTGGTAATATTTTTAGAGTGAGAGAAAGGCAGCATTTGGCAGGCTGAGAAAGGAGCCCTAAACATTTTATCAGGGGCAGTGAAATACCAAACATAGTGTACTTTCACTACAAACTATAGCTGGTACCAGGAACCGCACTGAAAGGTTACATTCTTCTCATTAGTTGAATATCATTTTGCACACATTGATTCTCCCATAGTTTCTAGAAACACTTGTAAGCACAAAGAGCTTAATAATTAGATGATTAAATGTACATCTAGTGTACAGAGAAGAAAAAGCTTATTTTGCATTCAGTCCTATATGCCGTCTAGACAAAAAGAGTATGTGAACACCAACACTGCACTAATTCATAAACCGAAGTTACGCATAGTTAGTAGAATACATTTAATAAAATTGATTGTCACTAATTCCACTTGCATCAGGGGCGTAACTAAAGGCTCAGGGGCCCTGATGCAAATGGTGAGCTGCGCCCCCCTCTATCTGTATCTGTACCCGTACCCATACCTAAGCAATGCTGCACAGAGGCATAACTTAAAGCTTCTGGGCCCCCAATGCAAAATCTGTAACAGGGCCCCCAACTATAATGCTTTATTCATAGTACTGAGCTCCCTATATGGAAAAGAGAGGCCTTATGGGCCCCCTAAGGCTCCTGGGTCCGGGTGCAACCGCATCCCCTACACCCTCTATAGTTACACCCCTGACTTGCATGGACCTGCATGGTGGTGTAGAGAGTGCACTACAGGTCTATACTACTCCACTAGAATTGGAAAATGCTGTTACAATACAACATGTCTTACGTATGTGCTATGATTTTTTTCTCACTGTATCTTGCAGAATTTATGTGCCATTGTATAGAGTCAGAGGCATCTCATTGTACAGCATAGAATATTTAGAATACAATACAATGGCAAACATATGCACTATATTGGCACATTGTTTTGGTGTACAGTTGATTATGAGTTGCTTTGTTTGTTTTAGAAGGGAAAAAAATTGTATACCTAATTTCTACACCCCAAATATGATATGATTGCAACTAGAGATGAGCGAGCATACTCGTCCGAGCTTGATGCTCGTTCAAGTATTAGGGTGCTCGAGATGCTCGTTACTCGAGACGAGCACCACGCGGTATTCGTCTCGATTAAACGAGCACTGACCATTGAATTCAATGGAGCCGGCAATACAGCCGGCTCCATTGAAAGCAATGGGCTGCCGGCGAGCGCGGGATGAATTTTCGGGAAAGGCTTAAAAAATAAAAGCCCTTACCTGAAAATAATCCTAAAATGTGTAAAAAAAAAAATTATACTCACCTTTCCGCTGCAGCCGGAGTTCAGCCGCGTCTGGCCGGCAGTTCTCCTGAACTGCTGTGAGTAGTATTCAGCAGCCGGGGATTTAAAATCCCCGCCTGCTGAATGGGCTGCCTCTGATTGGTCACAGCCTCACCAATCAGGGGCAGCTCTCACTCACACCCATTCATGAATTCATGAATGGGTGAGTGAGTGCTGCCTCTGATTGGCTCAGCGCAGGGATGACAACTGAGAGCTGCCCCTGTTTGGTCCCTGCGCTGAGCCAATCAGAGGCAGCTACTGCAAGTTGTGAAACCCAATAGCAAAACACCACAACTTAATGGAAAACTAGTAATGGGTTCCAAAGCCCCCAAAATGTCTTCCCAAAATAAGAAAATACGAAGGTTAAAAAAAAATAAGCAGATAATTAATGCACATAAAACAAATACTTATAGCAAAATACGAAGAAAATACAAAGGTTAAAAAAAAATAAGCAGATAATTAATGCACATAAAACAAATACTTATATCAAAGTCAGAAAAAGCGTTTCTTCTTACTTTTTATTTTGAGGTCAGGACCTTCTTCAGGGTCCTGTATAGTACCTATAGTGTACCACAAAAATAAAGTGGAGCTGCCCTCACCTGGTACCCTAAGGGCTTCTTGACACGAGCGTTTTGCGCTTGCATTTCGCACAGGCAAAAAAGAAAACGCAATACGATTTATTTTGGTGCAGATTTGTGCCCCAAAGGCACCACAGGAGTCTATACAGTCCCCTATGCCTGCACAATTGTGCAATGAACTGCACAATTTTGCTGGGAAATCAATACACCGGGGACTAATTAAGGCTGCACAGCCAATGTGAATGGTCCCTGGCAGTGCAAATACGCACGCAATAACGCAATCTTAACTACACAAAAAGTTGCGCTGTCGTATGTGTTTTTGCATTTTTGCACTTATGCTCGTTTGAAGAAGCCCTAAGGAACAGTTCGTCCTGGCACAGGTAAACAGCAATGCAGAACATGTAACACCACACTGTACTGCTACTAGACAGTTAATCAATGGATATACTTCAGTAGTATAGGTGTTTTACCAATGAAATGATTATACTGATTAGCTGGATCTTCCGGCCAAATAAATGTGGCGTAGATTGGCTGTTGTTGTGACATTTTGCATTAAATGTGGTTTGCTGTATCAAGTCCAACTACAGTCATCCCGGATTAAATAAATAGCTCTCTCCTTAGAAGCTGATCTTAAATTGAAACTGCTCCTACTAGTGATATCACAAGAAAGAATGTAACATGGCAAGATGAAGGGAAAATACTAAACACCGTGCTAGTCGGCACTGAGTTGGCATTTTATCTAACTTAAAATAACATGTTTACACTTAGGCAATATCTCTAGAGTACACTATGGAAATATTTAGCAGATTTTCTGTCTGGAATTGCAGGCAGAAAATATACAGTGTATTACAGTAGCAACTAAATGGATGAGATTTTAACACCTCTCATGCAAGCGCTGCAGAAAAAATCTGCATTGATATTGACATACAGCACAGATTTTTTATCTACCTCATGTGAATCTTTCTGAGGACTTTCTCTTTGAATTTCACCCTTTGCCGTGCATTGGGTGAAATTCATGGTAAATCCCCAGCAAAATGGGATTTCAGTTAAATCGGCTGCAGCTTTCTTCCATGTGCTGTCTGATATATATATATATATATATATATATATATATATATATATATATATATATACACACACACACACAAGGACACAGCACATTCACATGCTTTAGCATGCCCTATATCTCATCTGTAAAATGACGGGAATAGGACATGCCTATGGTCATGTGTAAAAAAACATCTATATGTATTGCCTCAATGACTGTAGTGGGACCATGTGTTGTCCATGGAACAGCACATGGCTCCAAATTATGCTAGCATGCCAAGGCCTAATACTTATTCTCCTCTGTGGTGAAAGTGGTGCAGCTGCATGGAAATGGAACACTTGCTACAAGGTTCCCCCCAGATTATATCTGATCATCGGAGGTCCAAGCAATGACAAACTTTGTCAATAGCTTATTATAAGATAATTGTTTTCTTTTTTTTTGGAAGCAAAGAGTCTAAAAGGAGTTCCTAGAATACAAAATATGGTTTTTCAAAGCGCACAAAACCATTTTCATATTTATTGTGTAGAAAATGTACTTCACAGTTTCACTGGCAGCACTATTCAGCACTTTTTCAGTTATTTTTGACATTAACACAATTCAAGTCCAGTGAATAACGTGAAATGGTTGAAAGGTTCAAAAGTAAGTTAAAAACATAAAAATATTATGAAATTTTAACCTGAAATGCAGCAATAGTCTAAATGTATGATATTAACCAAAGGGGTTTTTAAAGAAATACATCAAGGACAGCTGCTCTGCAGCAGAGAAAGCTATTATGGTTTGAAATTGAATGCAAACTATTCCTACAGGTGTCCCAGCTTTTGTAGATTACTTTCAAACCCTCTGATTCTATATAACAGTGTTGGCACACTAGGCAGCATTACAACACCCTCCAGGGCGGGATTTGAACAGTTTTGCTTTTCAGAACAAAGCCCATTGCTATAATAATGGCAAAAAGAAGGCAAATAACCAAGAAGACCAACAATTGACAATTATAACCCTTAGGGCTCAGTCACATGGGAGTTTGTAACAGGCGTTTTTCCGCACATCAATAAATTCACACTAGATAGAACCAATGCTTTTCAATAGCAGCGGTCACATGTGCGAATTTTACATGTGGAAAAACGTCTGCAGCAAAAATTATAGGACACCGGTTCGCAGAACGCATGTAACTGCGTTTTGTGGCAAACCGGTGCTCTGTGTATGTGAAACCCTTGGATGCGAGAGCAGCGCCAACCCCATTGAGAACATATAGAGAAGATCGTGATCTTCTGCCTCAGCTGTCACAGCTGTGGCAGAGGAGAAAGATGTTCTCCCATTGAATTCAATGGTGTCAGCAATACAGCTGGCTCCATTGAAAGCAATGGGCTGCTGGACAGCGCTGCAGTGATTTTGGAGGCAGGGCTTAAAATATAAGCCCTTCCTCGAAAACCATCCTAAAAATGTGTAAAAAATTTTAAAAAAACTATACTCACCTCTCTGCAGCTGCCGGGGCTCAGTCACGTCCAAGCCGGTTCTTCTCCTGCACTGCTCTGAGGAGTATTCAGCAGGCGAGGATTTAAAATCCCTTCCTGCTAAATGGGATGCCTCTGATTGGCTGAGCACTGTAACCAATGAGAGGCAGCTCTCAGCTGTTGAATGACAGCTGATTGGTCCCTGTCTAGGGACAGGACTAGATGTCGAATGCTCACTTTTTATTTCCCTCTATATTTAATATCCTATGGGGGAGAACTAAGCTGATAACCCAGGGATTATACACTGGGGTGGCTGTGTACAGCAAACACATTATCTATCTGACTTTCTAAAAAAAAATTTCTTGTTGCAATCTAATTCCTCCACCTGCTATGGTGGATCTTTCACGAGATTGTAACAAAAAGGAACTTTCCTTCCCGAACACTGAACTACACTTGATCAATTAGTAGAAGAGCAGTATCTAACCTCCTGACTATAGGTCCTATAAGTGACTTAGTGTTTAGTATCTGCAACACTGCATGGTTCTTTTGTGTGAGGAACGAAGGAATACTTCATACCCAGTAGTTCCCCTTTTTTTCGCTATATATGTTTTTGTTCTGTCAATTTTTTAATAAATTTTCTAATAAAGTTAGTTGGTTTTAATAATAGATTCTTCCTCAGTGAAACGATAGCACAACATAGCTTGAATAAATGGAAGATAAAAATACAATCCATGCTATTTCACACTGAACCACAACAGACAATGGATACACCAGACCAACAGACATTATCACCATTCCTACATATTTTTCTCTTGGCAGCCAAATGCACAATACTTAAAGGGGTTGTGTTGCGGCAAACATCAAAATTTTACATTACCCCATTCCCCCTGTCACCCCCCGGCATAAAATAGCAATTTAAAGCGTTTTTTAAACCACTTGCTACTCACCGATCCGACGAAATATGGAGTTATAAAAATCTTCTCCCTAAGATGGCCGCCGGTCCTTTCCCAGGGATGCACTGCGGTTTTCTCCCATGGTGCACCGCGGGTCTTCTCCCATGGAGCACCATGGGCTCTGTGCGTTCCATTGCCGATTCCAGCCTCCTGATTGGCTGGAATCGGCACACGTGACGGGGTGGGGCTACAAGGACGACGCGGTGACCAGCTCTCCGGCACGAGCGGCCCCATTCACCAGCCAGAAGCACGGACTGCGCAAGCGCGTCTAAAAACGCCAGAAGACATCAGAATTAGACGGATCCATGGCGACGGGGACGTCAGCAACGGAGCAGGTAAGTGAATAACTTCTGTATGGCTCATATTTAATGCACGATGTACATTACAAAGTGCATTAATATGGCCATACAGAAGTGTATAACCCCACTTGCTGCCGCGAGACAACCCCTTTAAGCACTGGTTTGAACGAACAATGCCAGATGTAATGGAGGTAGAAGCACAGCTCATACATGTAATATTGCTAGGAAGAATAGAAGTGAAGCGCAATAAGGAAAAAGGGGCAAAACACCATTTTAAAAAATGGAAACATTTTCTGGTATCGCATTTCTCAGATTCGGAGATTTCTGATATAGTTGCTCACTTCAAGCACATGAAATGGTACCTAATAGAGGAATTGAAGGGAACATTAGGAAGATTAGCAGGGCGAAAGAAAAGCTAATGTTACTAAAGAGAACTGACACATCTGCAAGAAAATCGCAAGGATTTGACAAACCGCGACACAACGGAGGCAAATTGATATGAAAGATCATCATCCTTATCTCCCCCCCCCCCTCCTCACAATCTATATTTTCCCCAGTCAACTATGCTCCCCCCAATAAAGGAGAAAAGGGTAATCTACATATTGACCAAAGGGATCTAATCCAACCTCTACTACAGGAGAACATTATGAGTACAATTGTTTGGGTAACAGAGTTAAAGCAGTCTTAGAAAAAAATCTAAATTTTATTGGAATTTATTAGTTACATGAATATGTGCAATACGAGTGTGCTCCAACTATGTATTTTTTTTTATACAAAGAAGTGATTTAGTGTTCATAAGTTACATATGGTCTATGCTATGTAAAATAACAAGCGTGATGTTAATGTCTTTGTACTTATTTTTATTAAAAATATTCAAAATCAACAAATAATGAGAAGTTTAAAAAAAAAAAGAAATAGGAGAAATTATGAAACTGGTATATAAAATAATAGTTCTTCAGAAAGAATGGCAGGGCTGGGTGTTCCCCAGCATATATATGATTTGTTCCACCCACATAATCACACATAATACATGTACATCATTTCGCATGCCAATTAACATAACCACCATACATGTACATTAAAATAAAAACAATAAATGTGAGACTAAACAGTGAATACTAAAGAGGTTTATTTAGTGTTAAGGCAGCAGTATGCAGTCCTAAGCTCTCGCTCACAACCTGAAGGTTGCGAGTTGAATCCCTGCATGACTCAGGTAGCCAGCTCAAGGTTGACTCAGCCTTCCATCCTTCCGAGGTCGGTAAAATGAGTACCCAGCTTGGTGAGGGGTAATAAATAAATTACCTGAAAGTGCTGCGGAATAAGTTGGCGCTATACAAATTTTCCCCCTTTTCACGCAGTTCCGAACTAGTCCATGCATACATTCATTTCAATGGGAACTTAGTCTGCAATACCAAGTCTGGCCAGTAAGAATAGAGCTGTCTGCTTTCTGCAGAAATCAGCTCACTGCAGAAATGCATCAGCACAGAGAACAACTGATCGATAGGGGTCCTGGATGACTAAGCACCCTGCCAATTTGCTATATGTGACCTATCCTGAGGATAGGTCATCAGTAGTTTACAATTGGACAACCCCGTTAAATTCCACTGTAGAAAAGCTTTCTGCTGTGGAACTAAGAATGTCTTGCAGAATTGTTGTTGCAGATTTTTAACATACTGTAGATGTAATTTTGCAATTAAAGTCTGTGGAAAAAAACGCAAGAAATTCCATAAAACATTCTGCAGAACGCATTCCACAGTTAAAATGCAACAATATCCGCACTATTTGACAAAATCCACAACTGCATTACGTCCTATGGAATCATTCCACCGGTGTGAAAGTTCTCTTAAAGATGGAATCATAAACTGAACAGTTTTAATGGGTAGCAAGTACTTGCTATAACATATGACATAGTATGTTACATAGGAGAACTTAGATAAGAAAGATGGTGTGGCTAAAATGCACATTTTATTTTCTCCACATATTTTCCCTTTATTTATGGCCATCTGGCGGATATAGAGCAAGACATTGGATTTTAAACAAAGTTCCATCCTGTACTAGTTTGCTGATAAGAAGCAATTAGCATCTGCTTCATCTCACTGGTATGCAGGTAATACTACTACTCCCACAATTCACATTCCAAGACCTAGCTTGATCTCATAAATCCTCACTTAATGAAACATTTAGGACTGAACCACGCATGCAATGGCTAGAAGAAAATGAGCCGTGCTGCTATGAACTTTGCTGAAGCATAATGGAATTTGAAAGTGAAAATTGCCTATTTCAGATTCTCATTCTGCAATGATAATAACAGGATTCACCTCTCTACTGAAATACACTAATTTTCAAAAAAAAATTAAGCACATAGAAGTTGTCAGAAGCTAATGTTGATATAAGTAAGTGATCACAATATCAAGGAAAAGGATAATTTATTGTGAAAAACTGAACACTTGAAGGGAGGCTCTAGTACCCTGTTGGGCCGCATCTAGCTTGGATACAAGATGTGCTACGGGTGGGCATGAAGGCTCTAGTACCCTGCTGTACTGCCTCTAGCTTGGATACAAGATGTGATACAGGTGGGCATGGAGGCTCTAGTACCCTGTTGTATCGCCTCTAGCTTGGATGCAAGATATGATAAGGGTGGGCATAGAGGCTCTAGTAACCTGTTGCATCCCCTCTAGCTTGGATACAAGATGTGATACAGGCGGGCATGGAGGCTCTAGTACCATGTTGGGCTGCCTCTGGCTTGGATGCAAGATGTGATATCGGCGAGCATGGAGGCCTACAGGTTCCCTATGATATCCTGTGGAATATCAGTCCACATTTGCTGTAACTGAGCTTCTAAAGTGCGTAAACATGTAGGCTGATGAAATTGGTGTCCCAGATGGTCCCATACATGTTGTATTGGCAATATATCTGGCAGTGGGGCAGTTGTTGTATTGAGGAGGCATTCTTGTGACACCCTTGCTGTGGGCGGACAAGCTTTATCCTGCTGGAAAATGTCACTTGGAAGCCGCCATGAGAGGCAACACATGTGGCTGCAGGATGTCCTGAATATATCGCTGAGTTGATATTGTCCCTCGTACTACTACTAGGGGTGACCGCCTGTCATATGTAATGGCCTCCCAGACCACAACACCAGCAGTGGGGGCAGTGTGCCGCTCCACAGCAAAGGTAGAATTGAGATGCTCACTCCTAGGTCTCCAGACATGAATATGGTCATCATCAGTGCCCAAACTAAACCTGGATTTGTTGCTGAAGACGACCTGGTCCACTCCATAGTAGTCCAGATTTATGATTAACAACAACACTGCAAACAAAGGAGATGGTGTGTGGGTGTCAAAGGCAGTAATGAGCACCATGAAACCAAATGTCCTTCAGCCAAGTGCCTAGAAAAGGATTCCATCAGACACAGGGTCTTTAACAATGGTGCCTCCTGTCTCTGCATGGCGGACAAGGAGACAGTTGAAGCTGCTATTGCTTGTCCAGCGATCAAACAATCCTCTTGCTGGTCTGTCAATGGCACCTGAGCCCAGTCGCCTTGTGTGCATGCACTCACACACATCCACTGGTCCCAACTCATACTTTTCACCTGAAGTGCCATCTGGAGTGGAAATGTCAGCCATTTAAATGAATAACCAGCCATGTGAGGCCATGTATGCCAGAGCAAAAGCCCAGTCTTTGTCACTTGGGACCTCCTTCAGTGCCATCCATGTGCTGTAATATGACATGTAAAAATGGGGTGTTTTTAATTGAGACAACCCTTTTGAATGTCGTAACTGTGATGCTACTGATGTGAGCTAGCATGCACATAACCCACTGTGGTAAAGGTCAAAACCACAATATTGCCATCACTATATGCTAAATATAATTAACAGAATCAATTCATCACTGAATGTAAACATGACCACCATCTGATGTTCGAATGTGTCAGTTCCAGTTCCTCATAATGTCAGGTAGAAGAATAACTGCATCTATATCTGAGACATCTATTTGTGGAACAACCAGCAATTACCCTATCACTGTATTGCAGACACCTACTCTTTGTGTCTTTAGGTGTCAGCTGAGTATCCATCTGCTAAGTTGAATTCTTCACTCTAACAATATAATCTTATCTCACAACTGCCTAGGACAGTTGGATTTATTATTGTCACTGGTTCTCCTTGAAATTCTGCAAAGCAAGACAAAGTACTGCTGCCACCACCTGCCGCTTATCATCTCAGTGCTTACATTTAAACACATTAAAATTGCATTTTAAGCTCATATTTTTGGTTACAGAGTAAAATTACAAAGTGTACCAAATACTCTGATGCATGATTCATTTGTATGTAATATATGGAAGCACAGGCATAACTTGTAGCTGCTGGGCCCGAATATAAAATCTGTAACAGGGTCCCCAACTACAGATGTTTTTTTCTTCCACTTACACAACCTGATACAGTATCAGTGTGCGCTGTGCTATAAAGATGCTTTATTTACACTTTGAATTACTTTACAATAGGGTTTGTGTGATAAGATATGACAACTATAGCTTTTAATGAGTTAAAATAAGATAACCTCCTTCTCCATGCTATCACAATCAAGATAAAATCTATCCAATCTGTAGGATGCTTCATTTATAGTACTAGTCTCCTCATATGAGAATGAGAGACCCTATGGTCCCTTTAAGCCTCTAGGACCTTCTGCATTCACTATAGTTACACCCTTGTATGGCAATTAAAGTATTTGTGCAGTCTTCTTGTGGTAATTCTGTCATTAAATAGATTATTCCAACAAATTAAATTACCTTTGATTCACAGGATAGGGAAGAACTAGCTTATTGGTGGGGATTTGCCCACCGATTCTGAGACCTATTGGTCTCCAAATGAATGGAGTGCTGTTTCGAGCATGTATACTGCTGCTCCATTCATTTCAGAGGGATTGAAAGACATAACCAAGTTCAAGCTTTTGGGTATCTCTGTTAGCATCATTGAAATAAGTGGGGTGGTGGTGTGCATGCTCGACCAGCGCTTCATTCATTCCCGGACCTTGAGGGCCCTATTCTCGGAATTTGTGAAGCTCCCAGCAGTCAGATCCCCAGTAATCTGCTAGTTCTCCTCTGTCCAGTGTATAAGGCATAACCTCATTTGCAGGGATGACCCCTTTTGAAATGGATGACATGATCACTGTACCCTTTAAATAGTTTCTCATATTCTCCTATCCACATAGCATTATAGAGCATATGGAAATAATATTATGATTTATTTGTCTACAGAGGCTACGACTGGTCAATCTGGAGGAGGCAACAGCTATAGAAACAAGCTCATACATGTGTTCTGCCATCCTTACAATATACCAAGGTACTACTTTTTCTATTACTGTGAATCTACCCTTTGCTGACCAGCCTCTTTGCATTATGGAGCACTATTCATATTAACAGCTGTTAGTTCTGACGGCGGTATTTAAAAGATTTGAAAGACGGAGGGAGCGCCTTCCCTCACCCGAACAGCTTGCCTACAACAAGATCATAGGAGACCATTTGGGTATCAAGGCAGCCTAAGGCCTTGTAAAGGCCCCCATGGTTATGTGTTCATGCCTATTAAGCCATGTCTGAGGCTTGACTTAATAGAGTGCCAGAAGAAATAAAATATATTGCAATACAATATGTAGTTTAAGTATTGCAGTATATAGTGATCAGAAAATCACAAGTGCATGTCCCCTGAGTCCTTCCCCTAAATCTTTTTTTTATAGCTAACACGGAAGGGCCAATACGAACTGAGTATCATATCAGCTGTACTGTGTTAGGCAGGACTTCAGAATAGAAGGATTTAGGAGGTCTGATTTCTAACAGTTTCAAAATGAGTCAACAGTTTGATCAGGCAGCATGGAAAGCTAATAGAATGCTTAACTGCATGGCTAGACTAATAACCAGGTAGCTGGAGACTTCACCTACAGAAAGACATTGATAAAATAGAACAAGTCCAAAAACGAGCTACAAAAATGGTGGAAGTTCTCAAGAACAAAACCAGTACAGACTTAACTTTAGGATCCTATAACACAGGACAACTGTCAGGCACTAAGCACCTGACAGTTGTCCCAGTGGTCACGACTCCTATGCTTTCACAAACTGTAGCCAAAGACAGCAGCACAACCATAAACCAAAAAATGGGAAAGCAGTTATAGAATGCATGCTCACTCTCAGGATTCAGACCAATAAGTCCATTACAGACCTGCCAAATAGAAGATAGTTTAGCAGCATACAGGAACCACATGAAAACTTCTTCAAGTCATATAAAATTAATCCTTTATTAACTCCATATAAAATGTGATGTTTCGACCATCCACTGTGGTCTTTGAAAACTACAACTTGTGCCACAAAAAACAAGCCCTCATACAGCAACGTCGCTGGATAAATTCCATTTTTTAAAAGTGGGAAGGAAAAAATGAAAATAGAAAAAAAACATAAAAGCTCTGTCACTAAGGGGTTAACAAAAAAATCCCAAAGACTGTTCAGTAATACTACTTTAGGTATGTCCTAATCCCTAGTTCACCTCATTCAATTTTCTGCATGCAGAAAATGAACGATGAATGAGAAGCGAATGAATTCCCGTTTGTGTTTCAGTCGGGGCGTGCATTTAAACTGAATGATAATCATTTAGATTACTGCTGGATACGGGAATCTGAACTAGTTATCAGCCTGTGTTAAATGGCCCTAAAGGGTACCCGTTATTCTAAACTACCTTCAACTTATTCAAAAGAAATCTGCTAATATTTTCCTTGCTGCTGCATTAAAGATTTCCCACAAAATTCCAACAATTTTCTGCAATCATTTGCAGATTAGTCTTTGACTTCACTGATCCTACACATATACCCACCTGAACTATTGATATTTGGTGGGACCAAATTTTGCCAAGATCATTTGATAGGCTAATGTATATACCTGTTCACCCAGGTAATAAGCTGTTACAAGGGACTGGTAGCGTTATTTTCTCCTATTCCTATGTACATAAACATACAAGATAGGGCAGCCTGGGCGTGCATGTTTATGTGTTCATCTGGCAACTACTTCATATATATGTCTATTTTTTAAGTAACCAAATCTTGGTGGTTTTCTCCTATATTATTTTAGTTTCTTGCTTTCTTTTTATTTGATTTAACTAAAATCTAGTTTCAGGCTTTTACCTTGTTTTTACTTCTGCCCTTCTCTTTTCCTCTAATTCAGCCCATCACAAATCTTGTAGTTGGACAGACATTCATCCCAGCACATAAACATGTTATTGAAATCATCCCCTATTATTCAATATGAACTAAAAAAAACTATGCTTAAACTACAAATCCATCATCATTTGTACAGTACTTTACACAATTTCATCTCTTAATATTCTTCCAATGGCATAGTAAACTTTTCCCATGACCTGCTTCTTTCCACAACACTTACTACTTCGTTCTGAACATGTCCACATGACTTCTCAAGAACTGCACATATTTTTTTTTATTTCCTGCTTTGCAAACAAAAAGTCAAATACTTTCACAGAACTTCTCATTATTTTATATTATCAGGCAGTGTTTATTATTTACTTACGTTATTATATGCTATCATCTAGATCAGAATAGACAGAGCTTGAGGGTAACATTTAATAGATGTACTAAGCAGGAATTCTCGCTCCCTTCAGTCATAAATTTAGCTTAAATACCTTCACGTTCTTGTAAACTGGCAATAACATTATTGTGAATATTATTGAAGCCTTTTTTGCATAAAATCATGTAAATTTTTGCAGCTGAAGGCCCTTTAAGATTAGGAAATTATCAATACGATGTGTTGGTTTCCAAAAGATTGTAACAATACTTGCCTAGTGTAAATGCACAAAAAGATCAATGATAAACATTGTCAGTAGTCTCATAAAATGTTAAGGCCCATTTACACGGCCCAATGATCGCTCAAAGATCGCTCAAACGACAGTTTGAGTGACAGCTTTGAGGGATCATTTTGCATAAACTAAGTAGGTACTCAGCTATTTAAGAGCAATTAAGTGTGCAAATGAAGCCTTAGTTGAATGCCGTTAATAGCCCGAGGGCTCTTATTTGCATTCAGATCCTTTGTTCTCCAGCGGGAAACAATGCTATCAGCACTACCTGTAGAGAACTGCTGATAAGGCTGAATGATGATTTTTAGGTTGGACCGAATTTAACGATCAGCTAGCAGTGCACGAAAAGTGTAGATGGCCGGACGTTTAGACGTAACCATTATCGCTCAAACAATCGCTTTTTAACGATTTTTTAGCGTTCATCGCTCGGTGTAAATGGGCCTTAAGGCAGGTTTCATACTTTAATGTTTTCACAGGCAAGTAATAATGGCAATTAGGCTTATTGTATTAATTCAATATTTCTGTTCTTATGGATCTCTTCATTTTGTGTAAACTTTCACATGATATACAAAACAACTGTAGATCTCACGAATGCCTGGTTACAAAGCAAAAAGTCTTGGCAAGTGTAGTAGGACTGGATGGTGTTCTAGTAGCACCACCGGTTGTTGCACATGGGAAATTGGAGAACCTGGACTCCATAGCAAAGCTTTCTCATTGGCTGATAATCACATCACAACTTGCAAATAGTTTACTAACTTCCAGCCTACAAAATGCAGCTAGCAGTGGTATTCAGGTTCACTTAAGGTATACTTCACTTGATTCTTCTATGGTCAACTTGCCTACTTCTAATCATCTGCAAGAGCATCATCTGAAATGTATGTACAACAAATATTCCTGCTTCTTGGAATGACACTATTCAGTGACCAGGCCACAATGGCTCCGGAGCAGCTCTATTATAGTGTTGCACACTATTTGTTTCTTATATTATACACTCCACTGAACTTAGTAGGCATGAAGAGAGGATTATATATATTGTTTTTTGAAACACATGGGTAGTGCAACTTAGCATTTCCCATGTTGCCTCTGCCATACCGCATTCCTAAGCAACCTGGCTGTACTCCAGCCAGACATGAGCACCATACAATTGCTTGTTATACATTGTTTTTACAGATAACATGTCTTCAGAAAAATGACCTGCTATTGTTTTTATGTTGAACATATTTTTTTTCATTTTTGGCAACTTTTTCCATTTCAGTATCTATATTTAAAATACAAAATTATAATATCTTGTAGTTTTCACTCTGACCACTAAGCCTAATAATAGACTGACACTTCTGTTCTCTACAGAAAACTTTTCAATAGTCACCTTATTATCATCAGAGGCAGAACAAGCAGAAAATATTATTCTGCTTCACTGCCTTCCTCCCTTTCCCCTCCTCCTTCTACTTCTCCTTCTTGTCTTCTTTCTTCTCCTTCTCCTTCACTTTCTATATCTCCCTCTCCTCAAGAGGAGGAGGAAGGAAAAAGAGTAAGTAGAAGAAGAAGGAAAAACAAAAAGAAGAAAGAGCAAGCATGGTATCATTAGCACTGTTCTATTGTAGTGCTGGGGTTCCAGGTTCAAATTTGTTCAATGACAACATCTGCACAGACGTCTCCTTAGTCTTATCCAGAAAAGGAGGACCAAGTATTGTGATTTGGCTTTTAGTGCTGTTGCCTTGCAGTGCTGGAGTTCTATGTTCAAAACTGATGAAGAGCAAAACAGACAAGGGTGGCTCTGTTATTAGTGCTGTTGCTTTGGAGTGCTGGAGTGGTAGGTTCAAATCTGACTAAGGGCTGGATGGAGTTTTTGACACGCAGATGTTACCCTTGATGGGATTTGAATTTGAACCTAGGAACCCTAACAACTGAGGCACATTAATAAAAGAACACATACTTTCACTCACTCTCTTGCTAAGGCTTACTTCACATGGGCGAACACGATATCAGGCTGTGATATCACGCTCGCCAACATGCAATTTTTTGTAACAAAACTGCCTTGCATCACTTTGGGGAAGCTGCAGCGGAGGATCATGGAGTTTCTGCCATTGCTTTCAATGGGAAAACCTTGCATCGTACCACGTGCACCTAGCACGTGGTGCAATGCTGCCACCAGCCCCATTGAGAACAATGGGAAATGTAAAGCAAAAGCACGCCCAAAGATAGGACGTGCCACGATTTTTTTCCTGCGATGCAGGAAAAACAAAAAATTGGTCATGTGTATGACCCTATTCAAAAGAATGCTGTTTATATTTGTACGAGATTAGTCTAGCACAAATTTCTTGCCCATGCAAAGCTGGCCTAAAAGTCGGGGCAGGATGACCTGATCCAATTTTGGAAAACATTGGTATGATTTTATCGCTCAGGCAGCACTACTCATAGACTCCATCCTGTATCTATCTGATTACTATTTGTAGTTGTGAGGTTTTACATCTACACATTGGCTTCATTGTTGCTGATTTAGGACACAACATCGTGAAAATGGCATATTTTCAATGGTGTATTTCATTGATTTTTCATGTGTGTGTGTGTGTGTAGGGAGGGGAGGAGGCCCTTTTTTTTGCCAAAAACACTATGGCCAGATGTTACATCAAAGTCAATAGTGAAATATAAAATGTACTACATACAAAGTTTTTTAATTTGTGGTATTTTAATAGCATTTTTTTGGTTCAGTGGTGTGCTTTCAAAAAACACCGCATACTCTGGGTATGCATCTTGTTTACCATAGACTTCTCAATAGATATTTTCACCAGCAGACACACATGTACAAAGTGACACTAAATAACAAAGACAACCAAAAACACCACAAAGTGCAGTTTACATTAAAAATAAATGGCATGCGAAAATGCGTTGTTTTTTTAATGCGAAAAAATAAAAATATGCAAAAAAACCTTGTAGACCGTAACAGCTACATTACTAAGCAAGAAAAGGTGTTTCCGTTATTATTTGTCACGTCAATGACAGCTATAAGGTTAAATTATATGAGATAAAACAGAAATTCAATTAAAGGTTCGCATGACTACATCGGAAGTGAACCGCATGTGACATTATTTAAAGGAACAAATAAAGCCACAACAGTGAGATTACAGAGAAAGTTTGCGCTACACTTTTGATTAATTGAATGAAGTTGCATAAATCTTCCTTTATCAGGGTGTGCTGGAAAATATTTTGGATCAAACATCTAAAGCTTCCTACATCTGAGGAACTTATTTCAATGCTTTGATCTCCCCACAAAAAGTATAGCCGGTATTTCTAGAGACCAAAATAAATAAGAAAGGGTTGAGGTCCTCCTACTGGATTGCCAGCAGCAAAAGCTGTCGATCCAGCAATTATTTTTAAGTTGACATGATAGTAATTTTACTCAACCAAGGAGCCTTTACACACTACAAGTTTTCTAACCACCAACAAATGGTCAGTGGTTTGAAGGATCTGATGGACCTTTCCATCAGGAGGGTCCTTACAAGAGCTGTGAGCTAGGCAGCAATGCCTTGTGGAAATATAAATAAAATTAAAAACAGCACTAAACCGTGATATCTTCCATGATTGTGCTCCGCTTGAAATTGCAGTCAAAAAAGTACAAAGCAAAAAGACTTTTATTAATTGTCCTGGAAGTGCTCTTGTTAACCCTACTACATTTACAGGTGATGCTGACAGTAAGAAAAAATATCCCTGCAGCCCCTTTACTTAAGGCCTCCTTCCCATGACCGTATGCATTTTTATGTTCGCCCGTATGCGGCATATAATTGCACAAATGAAGATTTGCCATAATCGAGTTCTAATCCTTATTCGTGTATTTCATGCCATTCACATGGGGAGCATGTAGGCACAAAAATATGCAGAAGCAATGAAAACCAGCGATCAACAGAAATCCTTGGAATAACCAATAATGCCTAATTGCCAGCTTTTGCTAGTGTTGTACACAAGGTAACTCCCTCCCCCTCCCTTTTTTCCAGCTTGCATAGAAGGGAGCCTGCTGCATATTTCGGCAAGTCCTATCTTTTCACTTGGCGCATAAAACCGGTGATCAAGAATAATCGTATATGTGTTATTTTTCCTGGCGTGACTATTTTAATCAAATAGTTATCGATTAGTAAATGATAGTAAATCCTTGCAATACCCTGTCTAAAGAGGAAAACCCCTTAAGGGCGCCTTCACTGTAGGCAAATATGCTGTAAATCTGCAGTGGCCAAAACCACACATAAATGGTGCAGATTTGGCTACGTTTTTAGTTGCAGAAATGCTGGGGGATTTAACCCTTGTATTTGAAGGGTTAAATTCTGCAGCATAAACAGACCTGGTGCGCTTGTCAAAAACGGTGCGGATTTGTTTTGGAAATTTTCTGCGCCATGTGAAGGAAATTTATATCCCCTCCACATGGCTTGTACTGTAAATTCAGCAGCATGTTGGAAGGTGGCCTAAGGGGGGGCTTCACACAAAGCATTTTTTGGAAAAAACACTTGCAGTTTTTGAGCCAAAGTAAGAAGTGGATCCAGCAGGAAGGAGAAGTCCATTCTTTAAAGTTCTCATTCTTTTTTAATCTACTTTTTACTTTGGCTCAAAAAAGTGCATCAAAAACTGCAAGTGTGTTTTCCAAAAAATGCTGTGTGTAGCGACCCTAAGGGACCTTTCACACGGAACCGAATATTCCGCAACAACATTGTGGAATATTCTGTCTGATAAGAAAGGTCTCTAAAAGGAGAGCTTTCTCATATTTCCTTAGGCCTTATTCACATGGCCTTTGATATGTTAAATCCACATTGGATTTTTCCATCCTCGATTTCAACATTTTGTACAATTGGCAGCAAATTTGGGAGAAGAATTGTTTTTACGGGTGTGGCAGAAAATGGCTGCCTCAGCCTCTAAGCTTTTGATCAATGTGTCCATCATAGAAGCAGCTGTTGTAGTACCCCAAAGTTGGGTACTATAGCAATTTTTTGGCCACTTCCTATGTATTGGTGTATATTTTATGTATTTGGTGTAAATGTTCTATTATGTGTTCAATTTCAACCCTACATCGCGTTGTGGAGGCGGGATTTATGAATAGGTCGAGCCGCCACTAGCCAACTCATAAATTCCGCCTTCCACAACGCGATGGCTGTTGATTGGTTCTTCAAGTGCCACGGCTTATCCAATCAATGCAGCACTGAATGAACTAATGTGATGGCTGTGATTGGTTCATCGAGAGCTGCATTGATTGTCTGAACATGGCGCTTGAGAACCAATCACAGCCATCGCTTCTGAAGGCAGAATTTATGAATCTCGTGACCAGGAAGTGATGGTGTACAAGTGGCTAGGACTGAAGAACAGCACGGACCTCCAGAGAGCGGCATGATTGACGTGCACTGAGCCTGCTAGGTAAGTAAAATTAGACCTCCCCAAAAATAAGACCTAGAGCATCTTTTAGGGCAAATATTAATAAAAGACAAGGTCTTATTTTTGGGGGGGAAAAGTATTTGCCCAATAGAAAATAGAGCCAATGACAGCAAATATGGAGGCAAATACAGATCAAATACTAATGAAATACGGAAGACATATGGTTCTAATGTCATCTGTAACGTGTCAGTATTACGAATCCATATTACGGAAATGTGACAATATGCTCATCTGAATCTGGCCTTACTGCAGCTTTACAGAAAATTGGAATGCAAAAAAGTGGGGAGTATAACTGATGACTTTTTACATTGGCTATAAAGATCATCCCTTTTTATATTAGCTTGAAATGAACACTTATATACAGTGAACAGTAAACTATATATCACGTTTCAGATTTCTGCTTGTAAAGTATACACCAGAATGAAAACATCCTCCCTTTCTCCTCTTTTACAATTTTGAGAGGCTTTACTGAGCCTCAAGACATGAAATCTGCAATTAGGAGTATCACTATTGGGTAGCATGAGCCGCTTTATCTACTTAGTGAGGAAACACATTGAACTGAGCTCATGTAATTTGGCAGAAAACCAGAGTCTTAGACTTTGTGTTTTGCTCTCAATGTATGTCTATCCGATTGGGAATAACAACAACAACGGTTATGGAAAAGCTCTCTGAAATGCTTACACTTCATACAAACTGGAGTCAGCAGTAAAAGAATAGTCTAAGGTAAATGGTTTTGTCTCCTTAGAGTTCCCCTTTACGTCAAACTATATATAATTATAATAAAGCTGTTAAGGCACTCCAGAATTGATGGAACAAATACACAAAACTGTTTTACTGAACAACTAATTATATTTTACAGACATCTTATTAAGGCGTATCCTCCATTAAAATGAATAGAAAGGGTAAGAAAAGGGAGTTTTCATTGCAAGCTCCAATGAAGCCTGTGAGTGTTTTCATATTTGGGGAAAAGTGGCTGCTCTTTGTGCACTAATACAAGTAACCACAAAAGGAACTGGGTGCTTCAAGACTGAAAAATAAGGGAGGAAAGGCGGAGGAGGAAGAAGAGAGCAAGGAAGTTCATATGAATACAGGTAGGTCTCCAAACTAAGAGCAGAGAGAAATGCTAGCTGACTAAGGTCTCCAACACACTTGTTGTGTGTCCGAGTTGCGCCCTAGAAGCTCTGATACAACGTGCATCGGACTCAACATAGACACCTGTTTGTGTGCTGTCCGATGTATGAAGGTTCGCACATTCATATGCATTTGCATGTACTAACTCTCATCCATGATATGGACAAGAATAGGACATGTGATGATTTTTTTTTTTTTTAAGGCAGTGTGCATGGCCCCATAGGATATAATGGGTCCAAGTGCTGTCTGCGAATTTACTGAAAATCTCTGCTCTTACCACAGGTAAGCTTTTCTTCATGGCTGAAGCTGCCTCTTTTGCTCTCTCAGGTCCTGCTATACCGGCTTGCCGCCGTCTTCTAGCTTCCCTACATGCCGGCAAAACGCTGCAGGTGGGCGTGCCTGTGGATGGAAAGTGTGTTTCTGGCAGCCAATGAGAAGTGTTGTTGGCATGACTACCCAGAAGGTGTGTTTCTGCCAGCCAATGAGAAGTGCTGTGGGTGCTAGCTTTAGCTCAGGCAGCCCAAGCCATACTTCCGGTGTCGACAAGATACACCAGTACCAACGAAAATCAGGCAGGTAGGTAAGAAGACAAGGAGGTAAGTCTGAACATATAAATGCCAAAAGTTTTCAATGATGGATTACTAATCTACTGAATAAATAAACTCAATTTCTTTCCAAAAGGTCCTCTCATAGCACATCTTACACTCACTTAAAATGAAAAAAAAGTTTGGTACCGTGTTAGGCCTCATGTCCACGGGCACGCACAGTAGAATGCAGCAGCAATTTTCACCCGTCCCCCTAGCCATAAGGCCAAAAATGACAGCATACTCACCTGTTCGGATGCTGCAGGTCTGCTCTCCGTCGCAGCCGGATCTTGTTTGCTCTTCTTGGTTGACTTTTTAATCTCCTGCTCTCCCGCAGATCCGTGGCACAGCACAAAAACAGCTGCCGGTCTGCCACGGGTCAGGACGGCTTCCATTGACTTCATTGGAGGCCGAGGGAGATCTGCAGGAAAATGGAGCATGCTGTGATCTCTTCCGCTAGCAGTTATTTGCCCTGAAGATGCTAATTCATCCCTATGGGCTTCTAGAGCTGCGGATCTCCCATGTGGGAGATATGCGCCGTTTTTAGAATTAAAATCCGCCCATGTGCACATTGGGCCTTAGCCAGTAACACTTAAAGGGGTTGTCTCGCGGCGAAAGCGAAAAAAAAAATTTTCCACTTACCCCCGCATTCTGCCCTGTTAAAAAGAAAGCATAGGTTAGTTTTTAAAAAGCACATTGCACTTACCTGCATCAGCGTTCTGCAGCTTCTTCTATTCTTCTTTTAAAGATGGCGCCACTGGTCCTCCCCCTACGGTGGACCGCGGGTCTTCTCCCATGGTGCACCGTGGATTTTCTTCTCCTTCCTTGCGTTCCATTGCCGATTCCAGCCTCCTGATTGGCTGGAATCGGCACACGTGAAGGGGTGGAGCTACGATGACGACGCGGTGAGCAGCTCTCCGGCACGAGCGGCCCCATTCACCAGGCAGAAGACCGCACAGCGCAAACGCGTCTAAAAAAGCAAGAAGCCAGCGAAATTAGACGGAGCCATGGAGACGGGGATGCCAGCAACGGAGCAGGTAAGTGAATAACTTCTGTATGGCTCATATTTAATGCACGATGTATATTACAAAGTGCATTAATATGGCCATACAGAAGTGTATAACCCCACTTGCTTTCGCGAGACAACCCCTTTAATGAGCACTATTAGACAGGAAATGGAGCAAAGTTAAAAATCAGATTTCTTACAGGATAAATGAACCAAATGTGATGATATAGAATATATAAGAGGTTGGAATATTATTCATATATATTGTATGGCAGTCTGCACCATCCATATTTTGTTTACAAGATGACTTCTAAAAGTAAATTAACACCTATGAAAATATATTTTCTGGTATTTTTTGCTACACACTTTTTGAACATATTGTATATGTAAAGCCATTAGTGCTAAATCAGAAAAAAAGAGACATCCTGTGCTTGCCTTGAAGAATTCTAAGAATGACTCCCACGATCCTCACCGGTGGTCAGGAGTATGGAGACAATCCCTCAAGCAGGCATCCGGTGATTGCTAGGTTGACAGAAAAAAAAGAAACTATGTTCAGGTTACCAGAATACAATGTTTTGTATGTTAACCAGATGCGAACCCACTTTAAAAGGGGTTTAATTTCTGACAACATGCTTTGAAATGAAGTGGCTGCCTATCAATAGAAAAGTTTCAACTAGTAGGAAAACTGCTGCTTGTTTTACTTATAGAATATAGTTATAGCAAAGTTATATATTAGCTGAACTGTATTTTGCTTAGTTTCTTTACTTTTTTTAAAAATGTTTTTACTTTTTTAAACAGTCACCTGAACTGGTTATTTTTTCTCTAGGAAGGGAAAAGAAAAATGTGCTCTCACCACTGGACAATAAGGGAGTGATGATTACTTTATAACCACTGCTTACACCACATATGTCAAACACAAGGCTGCAGCCTAAAACCAGCCCGTCGCCTCATTTTATGGGGCCTGTCGGCCATGCAACGTTCCACTCACCCAGCCTACTTCTCTGGTCCGGTGGCAGCAGTGCAGTCTCACAGCTGATCTTTCCCCCTGGCATCTGCATGTGCCATCCTGTATGCAGCACAGATGCTCAGGGGAAAGGTCAGCAGTCACAGACTCTGCACTGCCGCCATCGGACCAGAGCTATTCGACTACTTACATGAATATTCTTTCACATGCGATGATGGTCCGCATGAAAGAAATCGCTATATACCCTACGCTCACCCATTTTAATGAACACCAATAGCACATGCTATGTGCACGTTCGATGAATAGCGAACAATACATGGATAGATGCCTGTGTGCTGCCTGATGCTGGTTACACCCAAATTTATCGGGCTCAACTTGCATATGGCTTAAAGTTAGGTTGACATCAGCGTTTTTGCTTCTGGTTCTTCTCTTCCATCACAGAAACACTATTCTTTCGTTCTGTCATAGGAACAGAAAAACAGAAAGCCGCATCCATCATATGATGGAAACAAATAGTGCCAGATGTACCCCATTGACAATAATGAGATCTGTCTCACTTACGGCATTTTTCAGAGAAAATAGCACAACATGCTGCACTATTTTGTCCAGGACTCTAGCATGGACCTGCAAAAAAAGAGCCTCCAATGCAAATGTGAGCAAAGCCTAAGACGTATTGGTGAGTTGTACCCATTTCTTGATCACTCATGTTAGTTTATAGCCTCATGTCATTCGCAATCTAGTTTCTGTATAATATACATATTTTAGGGCCTGGAATCTGAAAGACAGAGTAGTATGCCCAGGAGGGCCATAATCTTTTTACTCTATAGAACCCAGAAATTTTTGATTGCAGCTCTGTAGGTAGTTGAGAAGAATGGCTAGATGAATTATATTGAAACTAATGGAAGATACAATTGTACAAGAAACCTGAGAGGATAACTTGTGTAAGCATTTTCACATTTGTCTCTACTTCATTAACAGCAGGGTCATGTCTCCAGCCTGGAATTAGGACAAAGTGATTTCCATATTAGTATTCCTGGTCGCAGAACATGAAGCAATGGGGAAAGCACTTTTAGAATTCCACAAATAACTGTGCTTAAAGCAGCATTCACATCGTTTCTATGTAACACCTGTGTAGCCTGTGAATTATTCTGTTATCCATGAGAATTCATGGTAATATCATTACTAATTATTTAAATTTTCGTTTATTTTCATTATTATTAATTGTGTAGTATTGTACAACGGCAAAGAGAATGAGAAAGGCATATATAAGATGGGTGATTTGGGGGATGTATCCTAGTACAAGTCAATGGACGCACTGGTACACAATAGTTAAAATATTTTTATCAGATTCCTTGATGCCATGTGAGCAGTGAATAAGGAATTTCACTTGCACTGCAGGAATAGACATGACAAAGGAATATGTCCTACAAAGCAATTTGTGGGAGTTGTTTGAAACCTACTCCTGCTTTTTATATGTCTAATTAGTTTTAGAATATAATGATGGAATCTCTGTAAAAAGAAGACAGGTGGGAGGAAGAACACTTGAGCGTTATCTGGTGTAGTATACTCAGTGAAATGAACAAGAGTATAAATGACTATTACTCTCATCTGCTTCAATTGTGCTTAACTGTGCACAACTACATAGAAGGCACTTTAAGATAGAGACAGAAGATCTGGTAAGTCCAGACTAGGGGACAGCAAGCTGTTCTAGGGTCACCGGGACAGCCTTACCCTGGGCTCAAAATCAGGCAGGGAAATTACAACAACTCAAAAATAAAAGTCTTCCTTTAATAAACTAAGAGACAAGATTAAGCTATGTGTTTCAACCCCAGAACAGGGTCTTCCTCAGACCTCTCGTCTCTCAGTTTGTAAAAGGAAGATTTCTATTTTGTTATCATATTTGTTCATTCTTGGGGAGCAGCGCCTATGGCTGGCGATCATTTCATTGGGATAGAATGTAATGATGCCACCAAAGTTTTTACACATTGTGTTTTGGCTTTGTATTAGTTTTTGTAACTTGATGTTCCTTTCAGAAAATATTCTGCATCCTACACAAGGGAAAATGAGCATATGCAATAAAGTTACTAGGTCAAATGACAATAATTTGAAATCTTCTATCTCATAAAGATATCTTAAATGTTGGGGTCCATGAGTTGAGATGTTCAACGATCATAGTTCCATTAAATTCTACCATCATCAGCTTGGAAAGCAGTGAAAATAAGATATTCACAGTAGCATTTGGTAAAGGTGACAGAAATTTAACACCACTGAACAGACCTGAGGCAATCCTTTAAAGGGAACCAGTCAGGTCCCTTATGCTGTCCAGGCTGTGGATAGTACAATGTAATATAATGACAGATGTGCTGATTTCAGCAGTCTTTTACTTATATCAATGGGTGCAAAAGTAAGGCCACTCGCACATATGCTGTTAGAAAAATGCTGTGATTTTGATTGCAGTGCTGTGCCACGATTTTACTTTAATTTCCGGAGGCAGCTCCCTGCCTCCAACAGCGGGTTTTAGCACACGCCATCATTGTGATGGGTGATGAGGTGCGCTAAACACAGAAAAATAGAGTAGACAGTGCTCGACAATCGAGCACATGTCTGCGAGGCTTCATTGAATTCAATGGGAGCGTTATACCACGATTACTGTAGCATTCAAAACGCCGCTGTAATCGCGGTAAAAAACAGACTTCTGAGAGTGGCCTTAGAGTTCTGTAATACTTTCATTTGTATGTTTGCAGACCCTGACAGAGATGAGTCCAATGAGATTAATTAATATTCATTGCTCTCCAATGCTATCAATCAGCTGTCAATCAGCAGTGGGAGGAGCAGTGAATAAATGAATATTACTGAATCTCATCAGACTTCTCTCTGCTGGGCTCTGCAAACTTAGAAATATAATTATAAGTAAGGATTACAATTGATACAAGTGATAGACCACTGAAATCAGCTTGTCTGTCCCCACACTGTGCTACCTGAAATCAAAGTAGTGTTAGAGACTTTTTAAAGGGTAATTTCACCTGTAAATAGAAACTGTTTAGTGCATTTCTAAACATTTTGCATTACTTATTTTGTACTAGTGCTGAGTTCGAATCTAAATTGTAGACCAGCATTAAATTCCATTTTCTAGGAGTTTTAGAAACAGTCAGCAAGCTTTATGGTAGCTACATCCCATTGTATGTGAGCTTGTGCCTGTCATAAAGCTGACGAGTGTCAATCACCAAAGAAAGTCTGTAGACCTTGAATCAGCAAGGAGCCCTGTGAGATTTTAGCTCCAATATGTGCAGAATTGTGTATGCAGTGTGGCAAGCGGGGTCACTCGCCTTCGGATCGCCGGCCTCTCTCAGACTGTAATGAACACAACATGTGCATATATTGCTCCAGGAGATTTGGATTTCTTTATAAATCTGGCGCCTGCCAGCCTTTATTCACAGCAACACAACATACCACAGTTCATATAAACCGCACTCCACCTGGATGTGAGAGTCAAGGGAAATCCGGAGGGCGTCCTTCTCTGTCAGACTGGTATGACGGTTCCCCAAACAGGTCCCCACAGTACCTCAGGCTAGCAGCCCTTCAGCTCCACTGAGCTATAACTTCCCCTTTGAGTGTGACAGGAACAGACTTTTATGTAGCTTCCCACCCATACGAATTAACCCCTTCTCAGGTTCCAGGATGCCTGTCTGGAGCCTTCTGCAGGCCATCTTGTTTAATGCACTTCTACAGAAGATATACAGACTATTAGGCTACTTACAGGCAGAGGAAAGTGAAACAATGTCCATAACCCCTTCATGCCCCAAGACTCGTATGTACATCCTTGCATGGAAAAATGTATATTTATGTCATATTGAGGAAGCGGGCTCAGGAGCTGAGCCTACACCATCCGCAGTTGCACCCAATTATAACTGACAGCCAGGAATTGTCAAGAACACATTAAATTGTGGATATTGAAAACACTCAGCATACAATTTTATCTCACCATACACAAGACTTGCAAGTTGTACACAGCCATATTATAGCACCCATTGACTTCTTATGGGCCATAACATACTTTTGTAAACCTTCTATTTCAAATAAAGGCATACAGAGTTTTCGCTATATATCTCTTTCCAAAATATGCAGATGAATCAGTCATGCACGCAGCCTTATTAGAGCTCTGGAAATCCCTGAGTTCTATGCAGCCATGACACAATACCCATAGATTTCTGTGGGACCCTACTTACTTCCATGTGCACCTGATTGTACACTGCGGTATACAGAGGTTTTTAGGTTAGATCTAGAGATGAGCGAACGTACTCGGATAAGCACTACTCGTCCGAGTAATGTGCTTTATCCGAGTACCTCCCCGCTCGTGCTGAAAGATTTGGGACGCGCTGCGGAGCGGGGAGCTGCAGGGGAAAGCGGGGAGGAACGGAGGGGAGATCTTTCTCTCCTTCTCTCCCGCCCGCTCTGCCCCGCTCCCCGCTGCGACTCACCTGTCAGCAGCGGAGCGCCCCGAATCTTTCAAGACGAGTACAGCGGTACTCGGATAAGGCACATTACTCGGATGAGTAGTGCTTATCCGAGTACGTTCGCTCATCTCTAGTTAGATCCCTTATGGGTCTGATAGAATAAAATGTGGCATTCTACATTGAGTACTTTAATACGGAGCTATTCTCTCATAGAATCATTGGTTCTGGGGAGAATAATGGTGCATTTAAATGGAACGATCATCGTTCAGAAGATTGTTTAAATAAGCAAAACTAAACACTAATTGTTCAGTTTAAATACAGCCAAAGACTAAATGACAATTGTGAGGTTCTGAACTCGTCGTTCAGTTTCAGCCGGCATAAAAATTAGCGCAACGAGAATCGTGCAGTCTACACACATTGACCGAGCGCAGATGAGCTGGTGCAAAGAGAATGTTGAGATTCTCGGCCGTATAAAAGGGACATAACTCCACAACACATTGCCGCATGGAGCACACGGAGTGCCCCTGCAGAGGTGTAAACTGATTTGACTTTGATGTATGGCAAGTTTAACTCTTCCACTAGATAACAGACAGACATTGCCCTTTAACCTAAATAAAATAGAAAAGATTACATTGCATAAATTCTATCATTTAGGTAAGTGAACTGAATGTAGAGAATGAAATATAAATGTCATCAGCTTGTGATCCTAAATAATAAATAACAGAGCATTCCCCGAATTCACAGCAGTACTGATCTCTGGCATCCTAGAGAACAAGTAAGAGCACAGTATTAGTGAGCCCTGTATTGGAAAAGATGGCTAGAATAAAACAGTCATAGAATATATACTTTCTTACTATTAAAAAGTACAACATAGCAATGCAATCTGTCATGGAGTGGCAGGGCAGTTAATAGAGAGTGAAATTGGAGAAGAATGTGTGGACGCTTACGGCTTTTATCCTTAAAACAAATAGAGAATTCCTCAGGACTGCTGCAGGAATTAAACAATTAAACAATGATCCACTTGGGAAGGATTTAAACTGTTGCCATGGCAATGAGAAAGCTGTTCTAGACAAGTTCTGGATGGGCTGGAGGCTGGATTCAAGAGGGCAAGTGTCCTTTGTCTTCAATCATTTACATTTGGTGGGATTATTTTCAAATCAAGCTCCTAGTATACCAACAACATGGCAACGTACACCCTGAAAAATATTACAGAGGGCATCCAAGAGGCAAGACCGAGGAGGGAAACAACAAATACTTTAGTATTGTAAATTGCAGACATGCATTTATAAAAAATCAGATAGGTTACAAGATTGCAGTTTTTCTCCGTATTGTTAATAGGTTTAGGGTATTTTGTATTGTTTTGGCAGACTGGCACAGAGCCAATGATTTCTAGGTCATGCTGCATTTTCTTCAAGCAGCAGTTTGCCTTATCACTGCCATTAGTAGCAAAAAACAACTCTAATGAAAAGTAAATATTCAAACCTTATTTCATGCAAACACCTATTGTACTTTCTCATAGCAGCAATTTCAAGAATGTCTTTTTAGAATTGTTTGAAAAAA
Organism: Eleutherodactylus coqui; assembly: GCF_035609145.1. NCBI lineage: Eukaryota > Metazoa > Chordata > Amphibia > Anura > Eleutherodactylidae > Eleutherodactylus > Eleutherodactylus coqui. The sequence goes on along the minus strand of NC_089838.1, from coordinate 192,495,009 downwards.
AAAAAACAGGTGTTAAGGCAAACGACCTCAAAAAGATTCTTCTATTATGTGTTCATAAATTTGCAAGAAGGCTACAGTGTATAGTAGGTCTACAAATGATAGAAGTAGAAGAATTTACTTGTGACCTATTAGACTGTAGGTTTTAATCCACGAGAAGTACACAGTGATTGCAAGATCTCAAAAACCCATAAGGAATTAATGCCAAAATGATATTGGAATATTATCTAGCATTTCACCATACAAAGAATAACATTTGTTTGCAGAAAATGAAATAGCTTTTTAAGAGGTTATTATGAAATAAATTAAACTCTCAGCTGCAAAAAGTATTAGGTCTAAATAAACTTTTCTGCCTGAATGTTCCCATTTCCTTTGTTGTATCACTTGGTAATTCTTAATTATAATGAGTCATTTGGAAATTGTACTCTTGGAATTAATTTTATTATTTAAAGAAATCTTTCTATTGGTTACAAACCTTTTTCCCTGCTTTAATTCTCTGATAAAGTTGCAAAAATATTTTTTCTTCTGGTGCTTTTCATAGACAAAAAGGGTTACAGCTAAGTGTTTGCTGTTAATAAATAGATCCCAGCCTGATAGCAGCTTTATAGCTGTCTGATATCATGATGCCGCCTACCTTCTAGGAGGTGTGCAGGGTATCGGTTATGCTGCATTAAGATGAAACGATCATCATTCAAAAAAAATCGTTCAAACGAGCGAGAGTGAACTATAATTATTCAGTATAAATGCGAGCCAACAACTGAACGATGAATGATAGTTGTCTAATTCTCGTTCATCAGTTTCTGCAGGCATAAAATAATCGTTGGCTCATTTGCTTATCGTTCGGCTTAAACAGTATTCGTTCACTCCTTGTATTCGCTTATATAAATAAGGACTGAACGATTCAGAATGCTTCTCTTTTTAATAAACAAACGATGCATTTGCCTGTCCAAACAGACAGAACGAGTGCGAACAAATTAGTGATGACGTCACTCACTTGTTTAAACAAGAATCGGCTGGTCTAAAAGGACCATTACTGTGTCACAACCTCTGCATATTCTTTATCTGCTTGCTCTGTTAGTCCCTTGATGAACCCTTTAGTTAATTGTTGACGGGAAACACGTTGGGATATTACATTTGTTTATTCTCAAGTTATCAACTGGACGCTATAGCAGGTGAATAATAGTGGACAGTCATCAATGTGACAGGTGGCCCTTTTTGGAGCGATGACTCTGCAGTAAGACAGGTGAGGCACCGGGGTTACTGTAGAGATATTATTAGGATTCTTTTTAATATAGCCCCTATAATAAGTGGCCTGCGAAAAGGAACTTCATTTATCAGGTTTGTAGTGCCATTCTGCTAACTGTAAGTATAACTTACCTGGGTTCTGTTATGTGTCTTTCCTGTCAGGTTTGTTCTTATAGCCTTCCCTATTGATGTTTTTTGCCCTCATTGCATATGTATTGCATTATTTGGGTGGTTTTAAGTGTAATTAATAAATTGTGTTTTATGGGGAGTATCAGTTTTCAGTGATTGGTGTATTTGCAACACCTCTGAGTGATATCATTTAGAGTGTTTTTAGACAAAACGATTATAGTTTTAAAAAAATTATAATTGTTCAGTTTAAGACTTTATTCACACAGGCGTATATCGGCCACGTTTTCACGCCCGGGTTGATATACCCTGCCCATCTGATGCATTGGTTTACAATGCATCAGTTCACATGGGCGTATTCCCGTGGCATAAAAGCGCCCGGCCGGCCATGTTAGTGCATACGAGCGCATTTTGGCCAGGCGTTTTTACGTCGGCCAGGAAAGATAGTTCAGAATATGGCGGCGGCTCGGTAGACTCCTACGGGATCCTATGGTAGCTGCCAGAGAAGGGAGATGAGAAGGAGTTTAGCAGTGTGTCTATTTGCTAAGCTCCTGCCCCCTCCCATTGCTGGCAGCCGACAAGGGGCGGAGAAGGGTTGGGAGCTTAGCACACTAGCTCCCACCACATCCCACCCCCTTCCCTTGCCAAGAGCCAGCGAGTGGGCATAAAAGGGGAGGCAGTTTAGCAGAGCTAAACTGTCGCTCCCCGCTCGACGGCAATCCGGGCTCAGCGTATATGCGCCAGACCTGGGCTGTCTGAACGAGCACACACACAGCAGATTTGTGCGCCCGTTCACGCAGTCTTCGGTCGCACTGTGGCTGTGACACAGCCAATCGAAAAACGCTATGCTCGTGTGAAAGAGCCCTTAGGCCTCATTCACATGAGTGTGGTTTTAGCACATTATAGGTGCATGAAAAGATTGGGTCCATTAGAATCAATGGTTTCCTATAGAATCGTTCAGATGAAGGAATTTTAGACACGCTAAATACTCGCACCTAACAGAGATAGAACATGCGACTGCAATGCTCGCATCTAAGGTCCGTGTTGCGAGAAAAGATAGGACCTGACCTATCTTTGGGAGCTGGATAAAACGCAGCACGCACCTCCTGATCGTGGTAACAGGCAATTTCACAGCTAATTAAGCTCGGGGTTTAATAGCTGGAAATCACCTGTTCATACGTTGTTTTGTGCAGTATAGCTGTAATCTTTTCACGTGCCTATACTGCGCTAAAATCACGCTCGTCTGAACGAGCCCTAAATGTGAGCCAACGACTGAACGATGAATGAGAATTATGCACTTCTCGTTTGTCGTTCAGTTTCTGCAGGTATAAAAATAATCACTGGCTCATTCACTTGTTGTTCCAATGAAACACTTCTCATTCAGTGTTTCATATAGGAATGTGAACACTGAATGAGAAGTGAACAAATCAACGAGGAATCTGCCTGTCTGATGACGTCACCAGCTCGTTCGCTCATGCAAAGGCATCCCCACAGGAATGAAGGGAGTCCCCCACAGTGGGGATGAATTGAATCCCTTGTCATGGGGATGAAGGGAATCCCCATGGCAGGGGATTCCCTTCATCCCTGTTGTGGGAGATTCCCTTCATCCACGCAGGGATGTTAAACTCTCTCTCCCTCCCTGTGCCGGCCAGCTTGCATAGTCTCTCATAGGAGTCTATAGAGCCGCTTGCGTTGTGCTGTCAAAAGATAGGACAAGTCCTATCTTTTGACAGAGAAATCTTGGCGTCCAAAAAATCTTTTGACGCACACTTTTTTTAGGCATGGCAAAAATTGTTTGTTTGAAAGAACCCATGGGAAACCATAGGTTCTTTTAGACACGATTTTTTGACATGCCTACTCTGCATCAAAATGACACTCGTGTGAAAGAGCCCTTAGGTAGCAGTGATAAACAGTGTTATCGTTCTTCCACACGGGCGCTATTTTTGCACAAAATAGGTGCGTCAAAAAATTGCATCTATTAGACCCAATTAGAAACGTTCAGATGAAGGAATTTTAGATACGTAAAAAACTCGCACCTTAAAAAGATAGGACATGCATGACTGTAATGCACGCATCCAAGGCTTTATTCACATGGGCATTTTATTGCGGTGATTTTGCCGTGATAAAACGCCAGCTGAAAATCGCGACCATCTGAAGCATTGAATTCCTATGCATTTGTTTAGATGGGCAATTTTGGGGGGCGTAAAATCGTCTGGCCAGAAAAAAGTAGGGCACACGGTCCTATGGGAGCTGCTGGAAAAGGGAGGTGGGAGGGAGTTTAG